>NC_041381.1:286308839-286325556 GCF_002162155.2 Triticum dicoccoides | reverse complement strand
CCCCTTATGTGGTGTCGCTCAGACGCCCGACTGTGGCCTTTCTTTTAAAGCCCTTTATGTGGTGTCGCTCAGACGCCCGACTGTGGCATTTCTTTTAAAGTCCTTTTATGTGGTGTCGCTCAGACGCCCGACTGTGGCATTGCTTGTTATTTGTTTCATAAATTTTTATGCTACCATGTTATTGCATTTTTATAAATAACTTGCTTACACGCATCAGAGTTCCATTTATCTTTGGTGACTGATGTCATGAGCATAAAATATTTTCAGCACATCACTGTTATATTATACCTGTGTTCACAATGTTTGCGAGTACATTCAAAGTACTCATTGGCTTATCCCTGGCTATTGTCTTGGCCAGATTTTCTTGCACGGGAGGAGCGACGCGATGCCAGCCCCGGAACCCACTCAATGGAGATAGCAGCCTCACGAAGATAGGAATTAACTTGGTCAGCTGTTCCCGTGGGAAATGGGTCCCATAGACACTGATGTTTCACAACCCGCTTCCGCCATCAACCACTAGAAACCATTTGTTGTACTCACAGGCCAGAATGGTCTTGTACTACATATTTTGTATTCTTGCTTGGAATTTCTGTATCAAGTTGGAGCCTCATCAGCTAACAGTAATCCTGGGGCTGATGAGCACGACGGTCTTTTCTGGAAAATTTATTACCCGGAAAACCGGTCGTGGCAGCTCGGGCACCGTGCTTCAGCGTACGCTTCCCAGGAGAAGGCGTTGGGCGGAAGGCGCCAGGCGTTGAGGAGTCATCAGCAAGGCAATCGAGGAGATTCAAGAGGCAAGGGTTCTGCAAGGAGATCGCCGCCTACCACGAGGCGCGACTCATTGCCCTGAAGAGGGTAAGGAGTTCCGCGTATGCACCCACATCCCAGGGCTCAATAGGGTCGCTTCTCGGCGGCTCTTCTGACCGTCTCGTGTCGGCCGATGCGAGGGCCCGCCTCACAGCTACGTTCGCATGCCCTTCGGCCTACCGAGCGCGGCTGCGGTGTTCCAGCACTACATGTGGGACGCCCTGGTGACTCGCAAGGCCAGGCACCAGGAGACCCTGGCGGAGATGGAGGTGCATCTCCAGGAGCCTCCTAGGCCTCCAGAGGCTCGGGGCCAAGGCGGCACATGAGGAACGACTCCAGCGGCACGCGTCTTCTACTACCCCAACATCTCTTCAGCAACGGTACCAGGTGACATCTCTCTAGTTCCTTCAGTTGGGGGCGCCCCTCGGGCTGCATCATCCCCAAGCCGTGTGGGTCCATCCCTGTGGTGTGTATTGTTTTGCATTCACCAGAATTGTCTAACAATCTTTCATGAGCTTATCTATAATCATCACTTCACGGCCTCGAGTCTTAACCGCCTCGCGGTCTCCCTATGTTTGCTAGCTGTCCCTCGCTCATCTCGCAAGATGGAAACTCACGTCGGCACGACACTTGTGCTTGTGTCCATCCTTGCAATGATAGCAAACCCGGGGACCGAGCTCTGGCTCGTGAACCGCCTCGCGCATGCCACCTCACCAGGTCCTCGGGGCACCGGGGCGGACAGCCCGCTCCGCGGGGAGTCGTAGTCTCTCCTGTCATCTAACATGCAGGTCCGCCTGATGATGGTACGTGGGCCGGTCCCGGCAACCGCCACCTTACCTCGCGAGTCGCTTGCACGTTAAAGGGGGGGGGGGTACCGAGCATCGCGCCTCGGGAGCTCCTAGTGGCCCTCCAACCCTCACCCCTTGGCGTTGACCACAACATCACGACCTGGCATACCAGCGGCGGTTGAGCTAGCTCGAGGGCCGGGACCCGAGGATGTAGAGAACCTAGGCACGAAAGGCGAGAGGGTGGTCGTCACGAGCTGTCGACGTTCTGGGAACGGGGGTCCCCAGACGTGCCTGCCTGCGGCCTGCGGCGTGGCTCAAGTGGTGGCCCAGTACGGCCCATCTTCATCAACTCAAGCTCAAGACCCTCGCGGGGCGGACGACGCAAGGCTTCCTCAGGAGCGGCCTCACCAGGAAGGCTCGCGAGGAGGCGGAGAGATCAAGGCAAAGGTACCACGCGAGGTGCTCGTGACGCAAGCCATGACGATCGAGGCCAGGCAGGCGACAGGCGGGCGCCGGCCTATGCTGTGTCCTTATTTCCGCTTTGTTACAAAGGGGGCAAGGACAGGCGCGGAGTACCGAGGCACCAAGCAAAGGTTACCATTTCGGTGCAACGAGACCAAGACCAGCAAAGCGGCAGGACGGAGGTCACCGTGGAGCCCAAGACGGCGTCAGCACCAGTGCCTTTGGTAGCCGAAGACCAACTTTAGTCAGGATAACTTGTACTAGATGTTCCCCTTGAAAATGGCCATTGTTGGTGCCCTTCCCGCTCAATATTTGGGAAGAGGACCAAGGCCTCTATATATAGGGATAGACACCACAGTAGAGGGCATGGAGTTCTCATCAGATCCAGATGCGATCGAACTCACCCAAGTAGTTCACCGCACCAACCCAAGAACACCTCTCGCGAGGCTTTTCTTCCTTTGTACTTTTCATCATCAGCCCATGAGGCAATCCACCACACCACACACTGGAGTAGGGTATTACACCACAACGGTTGCCCGAACCAGTATAAATCTTGTGTCCCTCGTGTTGTCCATCGTTTACCTTAGATTCTCAGCGAGGCGTTCGGACGTGGATCGGTAGGGGGAAGATCTTCGCACGCACTCCAGAGTTCAAACCTTAAGGGTTTTGCCGGAACCCGATATCCGACACTTGGCGCGCCAGGTAGGGGTGTGCCAGAATCTTTCTTCCACCGTCCCGCATTCCACCACTTCGTCGTCTCCATGTCCGGCGACCCGACGGCCAACGCCGACCGCTGGGCGGCATGGCCTACCCATGCCGTGCCGCCTGCCCAAGGTGACCTCAACCCCGTGCCTCAGGCAGCCCGCGCTCCGCAGAATGCTGTGGGGCGCGGGCGATGCGGTCAAGCGCTGCCTGCCCTCACCCCGCGGCAGGTGCGTTCAGTAGCAAGGGCCTCAAACCATGCCGCGGCCACGGCACCGCACACCCGACGGGAGCAGGCGAACATGAAGGCCGCGCTCATGGTGGCTCGAGAACTGTTGCGGTGCAGACTGCAAGAAAGCAGCCGCGATGTGCTACTAGAGTGCGTTGCCGAGCTTCTGGATGCCGCTGCTTCAGGGGCACCTGCATTCTGCGTCCACCCCAGGCCCCGGGCGGATCACACGGCGGGCCCATCCATGCCCATGCCCCCTCGGGCGTACCTCAAGGCTTCATCAACACCAGCTTGGCCGTTAGCGCCGGGCGACAAGCTGCAACGGCACCGCCCCCGGTAAGCGATGGTATTTGCATCACTGCCTATGGCCCGGGTGGGCCGCCGCCCTACCACCCCCAAGATGGTGCTTCAAGCCGAACTGCATGGCGCATGGGGCTTTACGGCGAGGCCTTTGGGGCGGCGACCTCGGAGGCTTATGTGCCCCACATGGTGGATCGGGAGTACGCACTGGAAGAAGACCACATCTCGTTCCTCGGGCTAGGGTGGAAGGAAGAGATGCCAGAAGCCAATCCCTTTTAGGAACCTCAAGGGAGCCTCGACAACCGCGCCAGCAGCAGCAGTTATCGGGTACCGCTAATTCCTCAGGAGCAAGCTTATGCTAACCATGGGTCACAGGAAGTTCAAGTCGCTGCAGCGGATGGCTGCCCCAGTGTTGCAGCCTCCCTCCCCTCAGGAGGAGGGCATTGGGGGCTGCAGGAGAGGGGCCGGGAGCCAGTCTCCTCCCATGGCGCATGGAGCAAGGTGTTCCTTGGAGGTAGGCCTTCTGCCGGGGAGGTGCTGCAAGGCTTGCCCCCGGCAGAGGACCCATGGTCGTCGGGGGAACCGCTGGCGTCCCCTTTTCCCCATTGGCGTCGTCCTGGTTTCCTGTCGCCGTCAATGATGGTCAAGGGTGGCACAAGGAGGGGCCCTCATCTGGCAATATGAAGCAACGCCGGTGAGGGAGTCCTGGATTAGGGGGTATCCAGACAGCCGGACTGTGTACAACGTCCGGAAAATTGAAGCGTGAAGATACAAGACTCAAGACTTCGGCCCGTGTCCGGATGGGACTCTCCTTGGCGTGGAAGGCAAGGTTGGCGATCCAGATATTATATTTCCTTACTTGTAACCGACTCCATGGAAACCCTAGCCCTCTCCAGTGTCTATATAAACTGGAGAGGTTGGTCCTTAGAAGGCCGATCACAATTACAATCATAGCATCATAGGCTAGCTCCTAGGCTTTAGCCTCTACGATCTCATGGTAGACTACTCTTGTACTACCCATATCATCAATATTAATCAAGCAGGAAGTAGGGTTTTACCTCCGTCGAGATGGCCCGAACCTGGGTAAACATCTATGTCCCTTGCTTCCTATTACCATCAGTCTTGACGCACAGATCGGAACCCCGTACCCAAGATCTGCCGGTTTTGACACTGACATTGGTGCTTTCATTGAGAGTTCCTCTGTGTCGTCGCTGTCAGGCTCGATGGCTCCTTCAAACGTCATCAATGACGCTATCCAGTATGAGACTTTCCTCCCCGGACAGATCATCGTGTTCGGCGGCTTCGCGTTGCGGGCCAATTCGCTTGGCCACCTGGAGCAGATCGATAGCTATGCCCCCGTCCATCAAATCAAGTTTCCGGAACTACACGGCGGATATCCGTGGAGGCTTGATCTTCGACGGATTCGGGCCAGCGCCAGAAGCACCGAACAGTCACGACGAGCACGGCTTAGACCTGCTGTCAGATGTTTCTCGGGATATCACCCCGGCAGAAGCCTCGGACCTAAATCCGGGGCAGGTTGCTTCGCCTAAGGACGGAGGGATGGACCCCGCCCCACAGGTCGTACCCTCATCGGTGATGGAGCCGAACACAGGTCTCACCTTTGAGGGAGCCTGAGACTCCGGACCCCCAATTCGTATCCGGACGTAGGTTCCAGTCCGCGCGCCCCCGAGCCCGCCGATCCTTGTTGGGCTCCGGTGATGGAGTTCACCGCAGCGGACATCTTTCAGCACTCGCCCTTCGGCGACATGCTGGACTTGTTGAAGTCTCTCTCCTTGTCAGGAGACTCCGGGCCGAACTATGTCCAGCTCGACTGGGAAGCAGACAACGACGGAATTAGTTGCCCACCAACCACCCACTTCATTTCCACGATCGATGATCTAACCGACGTGCTTGACTATGACTCCGAAGACATCGATGGTATGGACGACGATGTAGGAGAATTACAGGAGCCACCGGTCACTGGGCGGTGGACGGCCACCTCCTCATATGATATATATATGGTGGACACTCCGAACGAGACTAATGGCGACGAGGCAACGCAGGACAACCCCTCGGGAAGAAAATAAAAGAATGGGCGTCATCGGCGCCGCTCCAAGCCCCGCCATAGCAACACTGGCCCCGGAGACGAAATAATCCGGATGGCGCCGAAGAAGAATATGACCCTGACCAGCCTGCCTTCGAGCAGGCTGAACAGGAAGATGAGCAGGTCAGCCCAGAAGAACAGGCGACAGACGCATACCCGGAGCAGGACAACTACATGCCCCCTCCGAAGACGAGATCATCCTCGGCGACGACGAATTTGGTGTGCCTGAGGATCCCGTGGAGCTGGAGCACTTCAAGCGTAGGCTTATAGCAACTGCGAGGAGCCTGAAGAAGAAGCAGCAGCAACTCCAAGATGATCAAGACCTACTCACAGATAGATGGACTGAAGTCCTGGCAGCCGAGGAATATGGACTCGAACGCCAAAGGGCTGACCGACCAACCCGTAGTCGGGATAAAACGGGATACCAGCCCGGATACCAGCCCGCACCCCGACGCCGATACACTACGGCTTAGGGCAATAGGCACGACCTGCAAGATATTATGGAAAACAAAGCAGGACAACCAAGGTCGATCTACGGATCAAGGGGGCGCGCCCCAGTGCGCGACGATGACCGTCTTGCCGGGTACATCATCAACAAGTCCGGCCGGGCCGAACATAGCAACCCAGACCAATCCGACCTGCATAGCCACATAGCCCAGCATAGAGGCACCGCACACCCCCTCTGCTTAACTGACGAAGTGATGGATCATGAATTCCCAGAAGGATTCAAACCCGTAAACATCGAATCATACGATGGCACAACAGACCCCGCAGCATGGATCAAAGATTTCCTTCTCCACATTAACATGGCCCGCGGAGATGATCTACATGCCATCAAGTATCTCCCTCTTAAGCTCAAAGGACCAGCCCGGCACTGGTTAAACAGCCTGCCAGCAAATTCCATTGGCAGTTGGGAAAACCTAGAAGACGCATTCCTTGAGAACTTCCAGGGGACATATGTGCGACCACCGGACGCTGATGACCTGAGCCACATTACTCAACACCCCGGAGAGTCAGCCCGGAAATTCTGGACTCGCTTCCTCACTAAAAAGAACCGAATAGTCGATTGTCCGGACGCCGAAGCCCTGGCCGCTTTTAAGCATAATATCCGTGACGAGTGGCTTGCTCGACACCTTGGCCAGGAAAAACCCAAGTCTATGGCAGCTCTCACAACCCTAATGACCCGTTTTTGTGTGGGTGAGGATAGCTGGTTGGCTCGCAGCGGCACCACGCCACATTTCGGCACTTCGGATGGCCGCGATGTTAACAGCAACCCACGACGCAACAGACATAAGAGATGGAACAATGGCGACAGCACTGAAGACATGGCCGTCAATGCCGAATTTAGCGGATCTAAGTCCGGACAGCGGAAAAAGCCGTTCAAAAGAAATAATCAGGGACCGTCCAGTCTGGACCGCATACTAGAGCGCTCGTGCCAAATTCATGGCACAACGAACAAACCAGCCAACCACACCAATAGAGACTGATAGGTGTTGAAACAGGCCGGCAAGATAAACGCCGGAAAAAAGGACAAGGGACTGCACAACGACGATGACGATGAGCCCCAGCGTCCGAATACGGGGGACAAAAGAAATTACCCCCCCAAGTGAAAACGGACAATATGATCTACGCCACTCACATCCCCAAGCGGGAACGGAAGCGAGCACTACGGGACGTCTATGCGATGGAGCCAGTCGCCCCCAAATTCAACCCATGGTCAGCCTGTCCAATCACCTTTGATCGTAGGGATCATCCCACTAGCATCTGTCATGGCGGCTCAGCCGCACTGTTCTTAGACCCAATCATCGACGAATTCCACCTCACGCGTGTCCTTATGGATGGAGGTAGTAGCCTGAACCTACTTTATCAGGACACAATGCGCAAGATGGGCATTGATCCTTCAAGGATCAAGCCCACCAAAACTACCTTTAAAGGTGTAATTCCCGGAGTAGAGGCCCGCGGTACGGGCTCTATAACGTTGGAAGTGGTCTTCGGATCCCCGAATAACTTCCGGAGCGAAGAGTTAATCTTCAATATCATCCCTTTCCGTAGTGGTTACCACGCACTACTCGGACGTACCGCATTCGCTATATTCAATGTGGTACCACATTATGCATATCTCAAGCTCAAGACGCAAGGACCGCTCAGGGTCATCACTATCAATGGAAATATGGACCGTTCCCTTCGAACAAAAGAGCATACGGCAGCCCTCGCGACAGAAGTACAATGCGGCCTACTCCGACAAACCAATCCGGCGACAACTTCGAGCACTGTCAAGTGAGTCCAGAGCACCCCGCAGTAGGATCATCAGGAACACCAAGATCGTGATTAGCAGTCCGGCCTCCGCTCAAGCCCCTCCAAAGCAGCATTCGTGCCACGCGTACACAATTACGCACTCAAGATACCATGGGCATAGGCGGAGGCGCATCAACGACTCAGTCGATAATGCGGGTAACCGCTAAATACCTTCATACTCTTTCCCTCTTACCTTTCAGGACACCGTGTTAGTGCAACATCATCAGAAGAACCGAATTGCCGGACTCATAGGGGAGAGACATCCAAGGAGTCAATGGGCGTGCAGAACAGAATAAAACACAGGTGGAATCTATTTGCGATCATTATACCTGCTTTATCTACCTGTACACAGCCTGTCCCTGGATAGGACATGTCAAATAGTCCTATTTATCTCCGCTTAATGCATCCATTGTAAACATACGCTTAAACGTATTTTTCGTCAATGGGAGATTATATATAGCGTCATCTTATTATTCTTATTGGAGCATTTTTTCTCCTATAAATGTTTATTTTGTTTTGCATCAGTACACCTTGGTACAGTCAGTTTGCCAGGGGCTTCTCATGGCGCCCCGTAATATGGCAAATAAAAGTCCGAACACTTTCAATAGTGCGGTACCCCAAACTTATAGCACTATATGCATCAGCTCTGAATCATGTCTTGAGTCTACAGTTGGGATAGCCCGGCTCCCTTGTTTTGGTGCCTTACGTTCCGTTATATCGGCTAAGGTAGCGCAGGAGAACTACTGCGATTGTGTCCCAGTTCTTCCGGACGAGCACCTTAGTAGAGAAAGCCGAAAACTGACCGGCATGATGTGGCGAGACCTGGTCACTGTTCGAGAGGTACTAAAATCCTTAAAGATTTTCCGCTTTAGGCGATAAATCGGCTTTGTCCGATCTAGGTGTATATAGCGCCCCAATTCGTCCTTCCGGATTCTAGGGGCTTCACCGAAATTTAAAATTGTAGACTTCTATGGCTAAGTGAAAGTTATAAAGACGCATAGTCCGATTGCCTCGTTCGCTGCGCCGGACACCTCCTTAAGGGACCAAACATTTGGATAAAGAGTGTTTGGGTTTTCCACGAACACCCCAGTGCTAGTCACGTGGGGGCGGAAGCCGACGACTGGTCTACTTTCAGGATTTTATAAATAGCCGCACAGAAGGTAATATTTTAAATAACAAAAAGCGCTACATAGCGCAAGTAACTTCGTCCTTGAATTACAAACATGACAAAAGTGAATTCATTCAAAAATGGTGTCCTTGGTACATTTGTCAGCCACGAGACGAGCACCCTTCATAACACCATCATAGTACAGCTTGGGATGGCGATGCGCCTTGCCCTCCGGCGGCCCATCCTTGACCAGCTTCTCCGCATCCAGCTTGCCCCGATGCACCTTGACGCGGGCGAGGGCCCAGCGGGCACCCTCGATGCATACAGATCGCTTGATCACTTCAAGCCGCGGGCAGGCATCCACCATCCACTTGATCAGGCCGAAGTAGCTACTGGGCATGAGCTCACCAGGCCACATCCAGACTATGAAACCTTTCATAGCCAGTTTGGCCGCCCTGTGGAGTTCGGCCAACTGCTTCAGTTGGTCACTCAGAGGCATCGGGTGTTCGGCCCCAGCATACTGGGACCAGAACAACTTCTCCGTTGAGTTCCCCTCCTGGGCACGGTAGAACTCTGCAGCGTCTGATACGCTGCGTGGCAGATCTGCGAATGCCCATGGAGAGCTCCGAATTCGAGTAAGTAAAAGAAACGCCTCCTCCACATGTTTGCTTTGCATAAAGAACTTCTTACCCGCTGCTATCTTCTTGGCCTCGTGGATCTCCTGCTGTGCTTTCTTGGCTTTGGCCTTGGCGTCTTTTAAATTCATAAGGGCCTTCGCAAGCTCGGCCTCCTTCCCCTTCAGATCATGCTCCACGGACTCGCATTTCTTGCCGAGGTCCTGGAACTCTTGTTGTACCTCACCCACCCTAGCACTTTGCTTTTCGTGCTCCTTACACTCCCAGGCCGCCTTGTCTTTGGCCTCGGACAATGCTTTCTTCAGGGACGCCACTTCGGCGGTGTCCCCTGTCACACGGTCACGACACTTAGGTGTTAGACCCACCAATTTTGCCTATCCTTAAATGCATAAGAACGGGAATTACTTACCCTTGTTCTCTTCGAGCTGCCTCTTCGTGAGGTCGAGCTCTCCCTGCACCTGCTCTAGGTCCCGCTTCAGTTCAGCAACCTCGGCAGTTAGAGCAGCAGCAGCAAGCAGCACAACCTGCTATTCACAACAGTACTTATGATTAGACTCCTGCGGATTATAATTGACCCTCTGCTTGGCTTTTCTTTCCGAATGCCAAACAGAGTATCAGGGGCTACTACCTATTGGGTGGTAATTTTGCACATATTTATTACTTACCTCGAAGCATGTTAGGAGGCTGGTGCAAGCTTTGGTTAGTCTGCTCTTGGCGGACGAAACCTTCTGAATCACCGTACTCATAAGAGTATGGTGCCCCTCACTCAGGGAAGCACCGCAAAGTGCTTCCAGCAGACCGTCCGGCGCCTCATGCGCAACGGAAGTCTGCGACACAGACGGCTCGCCCTCCCTAGCGAGGGGTCGCCCGCCTGAGTCCGAAACCATCGAAGTTTCCAGAATTGTGTTCGGCTGAGAGCCTGGCTGGCCATGTCTCTCGTCTACACGATCCGCGGGGATCTTGATCCTCGCGTGTCTGACATCTTGGACCCCGCCTCGGGGCATCTCCAGAGTCACCTCCCCCCGCTCTGGGAGCCTTCGGGACAACACCTTCGTGTCATCCGTGTGTTGAGGAGTAGTGGCTGTCGGAAGCGAATTGATCTCCGAATCACTCAGGGACCCGTAGGAAGACACTTTGGGGAGATCCCTGGCTGAAATGCACATATATTCAGCATTATAAAATGGAAAAACTATGAAGTGAAATCGTGATAGAATGCGGACACTTACGATCGCACTAGGGGCTTCCCCCTGGGCAGCCACCCCTCCTCACTATGAGCGGCCGTGGCGGAATAGTCCGGAAGGGGCACCTTCCCCTTCTTGGACGCCCCAGCCTCCCCTTTTGGGCGGCTTTTCTTTTCTTCCCCTCCCAGTGCGGGGAGGTGGAATTTCTTCTTGATTCCCCCCGCCTCCGCGGGAGGAATCTGTCTCGTCGTCATCTGACAACAGGGGTATGACGGCTTTGCGCCGGGGGCCTTTTCCGGCGCTTGGTCCACCTCCTCGGACCCCTCATCCTTTCCGGATGGGGCGTCCTCTTCTTCTTCCTCCTCCCCTTTGTGGGAGGAGTCTGCCTCGTCGTCTTCGGACGAGGCTTCCGGCACAACCTTACGCCAGAGACCCTTTCGGATCCCTAGGGCTTTCTTCTAGGCCTTCTTCTCCGGCACCTTGTATGGCGCCGGGACCAGCATCTCTGTCAAGAGAGCATCTGCTGGGCCTTCTAGTAGCGGAGCCGGGCAGTAAACCTGCTCCGCTATCTCCATGTAATCCTGAAGCAAATATGCACAACTACTTAAGGCACTCCCATGAATATATCGGGAAGAACCAGGTCCGGTGTCAGTCTAAGAACTCACCGGCCTAGGAGCCCGCGCGGCGTGAAGCCTGCGGTCCTCGGATGTGGGAGGAGGTACTTCGGAGGCCTTGAACATCACCTTCCATGCGCCTTTGTGCGTCATGTTGTAGAGCCTCTGGAGCGTCTGGTGCTTGGTTGGGACGAACTCCCACAGATTGACTGCCCTCTTCTAGCAAGGCAGGATCCGGCGAATGAGCATGACCTGGATCATGTTGACAAGCTTGATGTTCTTGTCCTTCATGCTTTTGACGCATGTTTGGAGTCCGGCCAGCTCTGTGGAATTGCCCCAGGATAGGCCCTTCTTCTCCCAGGAGGTGAGCCGCATGGGGGCTCCGGATCGAAACTCGGGGGCCACTGCCCAGTTGGCGCCGCGCGGCTTGGTGATGTAGAACCACCCCGATTGCCATCCTTTTACGGTCTCCGCAAAGGAGCCGTTGAGCCATGTGACGTTGGGCATTCTGCCCACCATGGCCCCTCCGCACTCCGCTTGCTGGCCGTTTACCACCTTCGGCTTCATGCAGAAAGTTTGCAGCCATAGGCCAAAGTGAGGCCGGATGCGAAGGAAGGCCTGGCACACGACGATGAACGCCGAGATGTTGAGGATGAAATTCGGGGCTAGATCGTGGAAATCTAGCCCGTAGTAGAACATGAGCCCGTGGACAAAGGGATGGAGTGCAAATCCCTGTCCACGGACGAAGTAGGCGACGAACACGACCCTCTCATTTGGTCCTGGGGTCGGAATGACCTGCCCAGCGTCTGGTAGACGGTGCGCTATGTCCACGGCCAAGTATCCGGCCGCCCGAAGATTTGCGATGTGCTTCTCCTTGATGGTGGAAGCCACCCACTTGCCTCCTCCTCCGGACATGTTCAGCTATGCGGGGAAGACTTGGGCTTGGGCGCTGGAGCTCGAGGGGGCAAGAGTGGGCAAGGGAGGAAGAAGGCGTGGGTGAAAATGGGGAATCTTATCCCTTTATAGAGGCACCGAAAGCGGTGCGCCTCCCCACTTGCCCATTGGGAATCGCTTGTTTCCCAAGCGCCACGATTAATGGCGTGGTGAGAGTACCCGTACCCGTATTGATGAGAATCCCGTAATAAGGGGACACGATCTCTGCTTTGACAAGACGTGTCACAGAAACCGCCTCGTAATATGCGTTGTAGCTAGTTGTGGGAAAACGGCTCAAATAATGATCTGACCGTAATAACATGTCACGTCATCAGAAAAGGTTGTCAGCAGATTGCATTTGTAAAATACCATTCTCTCTACGGTGGCATATGAAGATCATCTCGCATATCCGAACACGGTCTAAGTGTTCGATGATTACTTTGGAGTATTCAGTGGAGGAACCCGCCTTGCAATGCCGAAGACAATACTGCGCGCCGGACTCATCGTCATTGAAGCCTGGTTCAGGGGCTACTGAGGGAGTCCTGGATTAGGGGGTATCCGGACAGCCGGAGTGTGTACAACGTCCGGACTATTGAAGCGTGAAGATACAAGACTCAAGACATGGGCCCATGTCCGGATGGGAATCTCCTTGGCGTGGAACGCAAGCTTGGCGATCCGGATATTATATTTCCTTCCTTGTATCCAACTCCTTGTAAACCCTAGCCCTCTCCAGTGTCTATATAAACCGGAGAGGTTAGTCCTTAGAAGGCCGATCACAATTACAATCATACCATCATAGGCTAGCTCCTAGGGTTTAGCCTCTACGATCTCGTGGTAGATCTACTCTTGTACTACCCATATCATCAATATTAATCAAGCAGGAAGTAGGGTTTTACCTCCATCAAGAGGGCCCGAACCTTGGTAAACATCTGTGTCCCTTGCTTCCTGTTACCATCAGCCTTGACGCACAAATCGGGACCCCCTACCCGAGATCCCCTGGTTTTGACACCGACAGCCGGTACCTGTGAAGAAGGCCCAGTGCCTATGAAGCTCGCCGCCCCTGACACTCTCACATAATAATGAGTTGGGGCTGTACACGCCCCGGAGTCTCCAGAAATCCACCCTCGGGCCTCGGGGGCTCCCTCCCATTCCCAGTGGCAGCACTTAGCTCCGCGCTGGTGAGAAGACGTCGAAGACTAGACTAGGTGCCGGACGCGACCTTTTGCTTTTGCTTCTTTTGTGTGGTCAAGCGTTCTTGTTTCGGATCTAAGTTGAAGTTGAATTTGTGTTTGCGTATGCGGGGAGGGGTGTCTTGTCTTGTTCGTGTGCTTTCTTGTGTTCCGATTTCTACTCATGTTGGATTTCGCACTAGCTGCCTCCCTCTTGCGAGCCCCTCGCGAGCAGGGCCAGGCCCAGCATGCGTGCCTGCCATCCCGCGGCCGGCGCTCCCTCTCGCCAGGCTCTCGCCACATGGTCAACGGGTCTGCCGAGGGACCCTCGGAGAATCGCCGCAAGCCTACTCGAAGCTCGCCAAGATAAAGGTAAAATCACGGTGACCAACTCATCATGGAAAGCATGACATCATACGGGCGCCCATTCGGTGCCGTCCTTAATAACGCGTGGACAACAATTCCCGTCCCAAAATGCTCTTACAACCTTCAGGGCCACGCCCGAGCTTTTTCCGCGCAGGATAAATAGCAGAAGGCACAGGATCAATCGGACATGTCGCTCACCGTATCCCCTTGGTCGCCTCCGGAAGCATCGCTGGCACCATTGTCACTGTCGCTGGCCTCACCCTCACCATCATTGGTGCCGTCTTCGCCGCCGTCCACCACGTCGCCTTCATCAGCGGCAACAACTACCCCGTCATCATCAGAAGTGAAGGCCCGGACAAGTGCATCCACGTTGTCTTCCACCCACCGCGCCAGGTCGCCTCGAATGGCCTCGGGCACTAGAGCGATGGCGGCGTCGAAGTCAAAGAGGGGGTCGACGTTCTGAAGATGGCTGAAGACACGGGAGAAGGCCCTTGCGAGCAGGCCGCGGCTCCTCTCCTCGACAAGCTGGCGAGCCCTCTTAGAGCGACTCTCCAGATGCGTCACCACGTCAGTGAAGAACTGGAGATTACCTGCGTAATTGGTCACGTGAGGCTCCTCGGCAGCCGCTTCACAGATGTTGCCCAAGGCTGCGTTGGACTTTTCCCTAAGTGTTCGGAGCATGGGGCCGTGCATGTGCTCCAGCATCTGCCGTTGGCGGATCTCATCTTCGTTCAGTCGGGCAACGACCTTGGCATCATCGACCTGCCATTGGAGAAGAAGCACCTCGACGCGGGAGGAGGCCAGCTCAGCCTGCGCCGTGCCTAAGGCAGCTGCGGTGGCCTCAGCACGCTGCGTTGCTTCAGTTAGCTTGGTCATAAGAGCAGCAGTCCTACCCGCAGCCTCGGCCTTGATCAGCTCCAGTCTCTCTTCATACTCGCGCTCAAGACCCGAGCGGGCCTCCACCACGCGGCAGTCGATCTCTTCTTGGACCCGGACCTCCCGCACGCCGACATTGTCCTCCGCCTGGGTAACTTGGCGCTCCCTCGTCTCCAACCGCTCAAGATCGAGGTTGTGCTCGGCAGCCTCCAATGTCAGTGCTTCCTCACGCCTCTAGAGTTCCTCCTCTTCGTATAGCGACCAGACCTCAAACAGTCTGATCTCTGTGCATCGCTCTCATCCCTGGATCAGTAATGCTGACACGCACAGTACTCGAAGGATTTATAACAGAGTAGCAATCACACACTTATTACATCGAATGTCTCCAAAGAGAACTTATTACAACAAATATGGCTTAAGGCCATCTAATAGCGATAACAGCAGAAGGCTTGGAAGATAAGTGAGTCCATCAACTCCAACGACATCACTGAGTATAGAACCACGATCCTAAAGCATCTTACTCGTCGTCTGAAAAGTCTACAACATGAACGTTGCAGCTCGAAATCGGGCCAGCACATGGAATATGCTGGCAAAGTAACGCATAGAGAGTAATGATAGAATAAACTATACCACATGCATATTTGGCTGGTGGAAAGCTCTATGGTTACAGTTTTGCATAAAGCCAATTTTCCCTACTGCAAAGGAATAAATTTATCTAACTATCATGGTGGTTGTTAAACATTGAGAATGGTTGACAGCATTCTCAATGCCAATTAAGTAACATCATCATTAAACAAACCCAACAATATTAATTAGAGTAACATGATGAGATTCACATGATAACCCAAGTACTAGATACTCAAAACGTCCATAACCAAGGACACGGCTAATCATGATTAGTTTATACACTCTATAGAGGTTTGCGCACTTTTCCCCACACGACTCTATCTCCTCCGTTGGTTTTCTCGCACTACATGGTCATTGAGAAACGGATGACCGAGACATAGTCTTTCAGAAGCGCTAGCACCTCACGATGGGTAGACCTGTACACCTACTTTCCCCTACATCTGCTAATCTACCACTGTAAGAGTTCGCACGACTTAATCAACTATGCTAGAGCCCATAATAGCATGTGGCTGCACACGGAAGTTTCTAGCATGAATAATCTTATGATCCCTTTGAGCCTGGGTGGTGGTCCGAAAACAAACAGGCAATCCTGGAATACCCAGGTACCTCAATCCACCCAGATGTGTATTAAAGTTGCCACCTTAAGTAAACGATTAATTAACAATCTCACATCTGTCATGGATACACTCACCCAATCCACGTCTACTAGCATAGCATGGCTAAGCAACCATAGAAAGTAACTCCCAAGGGTTTGATATTAAAACAGGTAATAGGTACTACCTCATCTACTTCCCAAAACCCACATATTAATCAGATCCTAATCATGCAATTGTTTGAGGATTGATCTAATGCATAAAAACTGGGTAGTAAAGGGAAATGATCAAAGTGTTACTTGCCTTGCTGATGATCCGCGAAACCTAGGGATTCGAAGTAGCAAGCGGCGCAATCCGGGTACTCTATCGCAAGCAAAACAAGCAAATAAGCATACAATAAGTAATCATCTAATGCACGAGTAAAACTCAAATAAGAGATCTTACCAGAAAGTTCAACTTAAGAACTCTGGTTTGCAAAAAGAAACAAATCGAATGAAGAAACAAAACTCAAACGGCGAAAGAAACAAGCTTCGTTTACTAATCTGGACCTAAGTCAAATTTTACAGAAGCAAAAACTTGTTTGAGTAGATTATTCGGAAAGAGGGTTTTGAGATGAAACTCCAGGCGCTTGAATCGCTTGATTCCGATAAACGAGCGAAAATTTATACTAAAACGAAATTCGGATCAGAAATCACGATCAGAAAAATCGCCAAATAAATCCAAGAAAAAGAAAAATGACGAATAGATTAACGAACGAACGTTCGTTATCTGGATCTAAACGATGAACGCGTTCGTTAAAACGAACGAACGAGCGAATGCTCGCTAATTAACCTAAACCGGAAAAAACACGATCTAAAATAAAAAAAACGAATCTAAAAAAAACCGAACGAAAACCGGCGAAAACTGAATGGTTTTCTAGGAAAAACCG
>NC_041381.1:286300136-286308144 GCF_002162155.2 Triticum dicoccoides | reverse complement strand
GGCGGCGGCGCGCGAGGCGACGGCTGCGGTGAAAGGCGGCGGCGGCGGAAAACGGCGGCGGCGGCGGGGCACGGGGCTCGAGGCGGCGGCGAGTAGGGTTTGGCCCCGGGGCGAGCCGGGGTGGCAGCGGAGCCGACTTCTAAATGCAATTTATTTGGGGCCAAAAGTCAAGCCGGTTTAGATGAACATTTATTTGGGGCCTAAATGCAATTTTGAAAAAAACGCATTTTTCCTAAATTCAAATAAAATAGCCAGAAAATCCAAAATAAAATCTTATTTGATTTTTTTTAAATCCTCAATATTTCTTTATTTTGGGAAAGTCATTTGATTCCCTCTCTCATATTTTTATAATTGAAATAATTGAAGATAAAATAAATAAAATCAAATAATCCTATTTTCAGAATTTGAGAAAAACTCAAAATGAAAATAACGAAATCCCCAACTCTCTCCGTGGGTCCTTGAGTTGGGTAGAATTTCTAGGATCCGGGAAAAATGCATTAAATATGATATGCAATAATGATCTATTTGTATAACATTCCAAATTGAAAATTTGGGATGTTACAAACCTACCCCCCTGAAGATGAATCTCGCCCTCGAGATTCCGGTTGGCTAGAAAATAAGTGAGGGTGGTCCTTCAGCAAATCTTCCTCTCGCTCCCAGGTGGCTTCATCCTCGGTGTTGTGGCTCCACTGAACTTTGCAAAACTTGATAACCTTGCTGCGGGTGACTCAGCTGGCATACTCAAGAATCTTGACTGGTTTCTCCTCAGAGGTGAAATCATTATCCAACTGAATCACCTCTAGTGGCACTGTATCTCGCAGTGGTATATCAGCCATCTCCGCGTGGCACTTCTTCAACTGGGACACGTGGAACACGTCGTGAACTCCTGACAATCCCTCAGGCAATTCCAACTTGTAGGCAACTTCTCCCATACGCTCCAAAACTTTATATGGTCCCACAAAACGTGGTGCTAACTTTCCCTTGACTCCAAAACGCTTAACTCCTGGAAGTGGAGATACACGAAGATAGACTCTATCTCCGACTTTGTAAACTGTCTCCTTGCATTTAGAATCTGCATAGCTTTTCTGCCTGGACTGGGCTAACTTGAGCCTGTTGCAAATCAACTTCACTTTCCATTCAGACTCTTTGATCAAATCCGGTCCAAACAACTGGCGGTCTCCAACTTCATCCCATGACAATGGGTTCCTGCACCTCCTTCCGTATAGGGCTTCGAAAGGGGCCATCTTCAAACTGGATTGATAACTGTTGTTGTAGGAGAACTCCGCATATGGCAAATTGTCATCCCAACTAGATCTGTAATCTAGCGCACAAGCTCTCAGCATATCCTCCAAAATCTGATTGACTCTCTCGGTCTGTCCATCTGTCTGCGGATGAAATGTTGTACTGAACTCTAGCCTGGTACCCAAGGTTTCGTGCAACTGATTCCAGAATTTTGAGGTGAACTGGGTTCCTCTGTCTGATACAATGCTCCTCGGAACTCCATGCAGACATACGATCCTGGTCATGTATATCTTGGCCAACTTAGCACTGGTGTAAGTGGTCTTTACTGGAATGAAATGTGCTACCTTCGTCAAACGATCGACTACAACCCAAATCGAGTCATAGCCGGAACGAGTCCTGGGCATATGATAAAATCCATGCCTAATTTATCCCACTTCCATTCGGGTATCGGCAATGGTTGCAACAATCCTACTGGCTTCCGATGTTCTGCCTTTACTCTCTGACATACATCACAGACTGCTACATACTCCGCAATATCCTTCTTCATTCCGGTCCACTAGAAAGTCTCCTTCAAATCCAAATACATCTTGGTATTTCTTGGGTGAATCGAATACGGCAAATCATGGGCCTCTTGCATAATCAACTTCCTGATCTCGGGGTCATTGGGCACATAAACACGGTCTTGGAACCATAGGGTATTGTGCTCATCCTCATGAAATCCTTTTGCTTTTCCTTTGCTCATCTTCTCCTTTATCTCAGCAATTTCCTTGTCGGTCTTCTGAGCTTCTCTGATCTTATCCATTAAGGTCGACTGAATTTCCAATGCTGCTACATAGCCTCTCGGAACTATCTCCAAACATAGTTCGCAAAGGTCCTTGGCTAACTCCTTTGGCAATCCTGCGGTCATGAGTGTATTGACATGGCTCTTATGGCTCAACGCGTCAGCTACTATGTTAGCCTTCCTGGGGTGATATTGCAATCTCATGTCATAATCCTTGATGAGCTCCAACCATCTCCTTTGCCTGAGATTCAACTCCTTCTGCGTGAAAATGTACTTCAAACTCTTGTGATCCGTGTACACCTCACAATGGTTTCCCATAAGAAAATGTCTCCATGTCTTCAATGCATGCACTACGGCTGCTAACTCCAAATCATGCGTGGCATAATTCAACTCATGAGGTTTAAGCTGTCGTGAAGCATACGAAACAACTCTTCCCTCCTACATAAGCACTGCTCCAAGTCCTCGACGTGAAGCGTCGCAATACACATTGTAATCCTTGGTCTGATGTGGCAAAATCAACACTAGCGAGGTAACCAAACGTTTCGTCAATTCTTGGAAACTGGCTTCACATTCCTCAGTCCAATTGAACTTGGTATCCTTCTTCAACAACTCTGTCATAGGCTTTGCAATCTTCGAGAAATTCTCAATGAACCTCCGGTAGTATCCTGCCAGTCCAAGAAAACTTCTGATCTCTCCAACTGTCGTTGGTGCTACCCAATTTGTCATGGTAACAACCTTGGTGGGGTCTACAGCTATACCTTCTCCGGATATAACATGTCCAAGAAATCCAACCTCCTTTAACCAAAATTCACATTTGCTGAACTTGGCGTATAACTGATGTTCTCTGAGTTTCTCCAATACCAAACGCAAATGCTCCTTATGCTCCTCTTCGTTCTTTGAATAGACCAAAATATCATCAATGAACACCACGACAAACTTATCCAGGAACTCCATAAATACTTTGTTCATCATGTTCATGAAATAGGTAGGTGCGTTAGTCATACCAAATGACATAACGGTATACTCGTACAGCCCATACCTGGTGGTAAAAGCTGTCTTAGGTACATCCTGCTCTCGAATCTTCGACTGATGGTATCCTGATCGCAAATCCATCTTGGAAAATACTTTTGCTCCTTGGAATCGGTCAAACAGATCATTGATCATCGGCAGTGGGTACTTGTTCTTGATTGTTACTGCATTCAAACCTCGATAGTCAACAACCATCCTTAATGATCCATCTTTCTTCTCCACTAGAAGTACTGGTGATCCCCAAGGTGAAGAACTTGGGCGAATGTAGCCTTTATCCAGTAACTCCTTAATGTGACTTTTAAACTCCTCCAAATCTTTTGCTGGCATCCTGTATGGTCTCTTGGATATCGGACCTGTGCCTGGCAAAATCTCAATCAAAAACTCGATGTCTCTGTCCGGTGGCATGCCTGGCAACTCCTCTGGAAATACGTCAGGAAAATCCTTCACCACTGGTACTTCCTCCTGCACAACTCCTGATAAGGAATTTGCGTGCATCCTCTTCGGCTCATGCCTTGATACATACCTTATCCTTTTCCCTTCTAGGGTAGTAAACAAAATCGACTTACTGGCGCAATCAATGTTTCCTCCATACATCGATAGACAATCCATAGCACGAATCACATCCAAACCTTGAGATTCCAAAATGATTAAGTCTGAGGGGAAAACATGCTTGCCTATACTCAACGGCACTTGAAAACATCCTCGACTGGCCATATACTCAGCTCCTGGTGAGGTTACTAGCATGGGTGTTCCTAGAACCTTGGTGGGAAGTCTATACTTATCCACAAATCTCCTTGATATGTATGAATGCGATGCACCAGTATCAAAAAGAACGAGTGGAGTAAATGACTTAACCAAAAACTTACCTATTACTGCATCTGGCTGGGCTTCAACCTCCTCCACGCTAACGTGGTTCACTTGTCCTCTGTTGAAAGGGTTCGGCTTCTTCCCAGAGCTTCCATTGCTATTCCCATTTTTGCCTTCAGGACATTCATTGGCGTAATGTCCGGTCTTCTGGCACTTAAAACAAGTGACTTGACTCAGATCTCTCTTGGCTGGTGTTGAGGGGTTGGTACGGTTCTGGCTACTACTTCCTCCATTCCCGTTAGCATTCTTGGAACCATTATGATTGTGTGAACTACCTCCTCCATGAGTATGCTGGAACTATCCTCCCGACTTTGGAGTAAAATGTGGCTTCTGCTGAGCCCCAGAATTGTACTTCCCTTGTCCATACATCCTCTTGCGTTTTTCAATCTGCTACTGCTTTCCTTCAAACATGAGAGCATGGTCTACCAACTCCTGTTAGTTGTTGAAACTTGCTACCATCAACTGCACTCAGCTCATCATTCAGTCCTTCCAGAAACTTCTCTTGCTTAGCTGCATCTGTAGCAACGTCATCTGGGGCATAACGTTCTAGCTTACTAAAATCATCCACGTACTGGCCAACTGTACGTCCTCCCTAGCGTAATTTGCGAAACTCACGCTTCTTCATGGCCATAGCTCCTGCTGAAACATGAGCAGTACGAAAAGCCTGCTGAAACTGATCCCATGTGACAGTGTCTACTGGATAGGTGGCTGTAAAATTCTCCCACCATGATGTTGCGGGTCCCTCTAGCTGATGTGCGGCAAACCGCACCTCCTTCGCATTTGTGCATCCTGCAGTGGTCAACTCCCTGGCTGTCTTGCAAAGCCAATCATCTGCAACAATCGGCTCGGTGCTACTGGAAAACACCGACAGATTCAACCTAAGGAAACAGGTTAAGTGATCAACAGGTGGTGGTGGTTGGTTGTTGTTGTTGTTGTTCCCCTGATTCTGATTCTGTACTAGTATATGCATCAATGCATTCTGCTGCTGGATCAACTAGGTGAGCTCCGGTGGGAAAGCAAATCGTTGTCACGTCTCGGAGGCATCTGAGCATTTAGAAAAGATGAGAATACAGAATAAAATGAGGCCTAGAGGGAAAAACACTACCCATATGCACATGAGACAAATTTCAATCAAAACACTTCATTCAAAACAAGCAAGGGCATACAACGGTCTATCTATCGTTACAAGAGTGCTCGGACTAATCTAGATACATGGGGAAATACTACTACTGTTATGGTGGTCTACTAGAAAAACTGCTCTGATGAAGACTCCATGATATCTGCTCCAGCTTCATCAACATAGTCATCATCACTATCATCCGGGTCTGAGTCGGTGTCGTCGATGATGATGTAGTTCTTAGGACAAGTGCAATCTTCGTCTTCTTTAGTTGCTGGAAATCCCATGAACACTCTTAACTTCTTCTTCAGATCTTCATTCTTCTCGACTAGTGTTGCTATCTCCTCCTCATATCCATCATGTGTAGACTTGAATTCTTCTTCCAGTTCCGTGATCTTGGTCATGGCCTTCTTCAGATGCATCATGCCTGCACACATCTGGTTCTCCTGGCGTCGAATGTGCTGGTTTAACTCCTAGATGAAAGCTGCAATTGATTTGTCCTTCCTGGTGCTGATCATCTCCCATTGCTCATCTCGGCGCCCATAAATCTGGTAGATGGTATCCTTAAGTTCCTTGTGATAAACTTCTCCAATACGTCCCATGGTGATGTGGGCTGCCATGCTCTTTCCTAGACTCCAGGTCAGTGCATCAAAGGAAAACTCTATGGGCTCAGTGAAGGGCATGAACGTCCTTCCTGGAACTTGAACTTGAATCATCTAGCGCTCCTCTTCAGGTAAAGTGGAGTTGTAAGTCCCGGTGAAGCTTGGTACTTCGATCTTCAGGTACTTGGTAACTTCCTTCAAGTGTCGTCCAAAGGGTGTATCTTCATCCAGTTGCATGAACTTGTTCCTTGCATCCGCTATCCTAAAAGAATAGAAAAGATGAGGAGTCAGAAAAAAGAAGAGAGAGTAGTGATCTATGGCTTTTGCTTAGTGGTCGTGTCCTACAGTCAGCGTGTGCTCTGATACCATCTTGTAGCGACCAGACCTCAAACAGTCTGATCTCTGTGCATCAGTGTCATTCCTGGATCAGTAATGCTGACATGCACAGTACTCAAAGGATTTATAACAGAGTAGCAATCACACACTTATTACATCGAATGTCTCCAAAGAGAACTTATTACAATAAATATGGCTTAAGGCCATCTAATAACGATAACAGCGGAAGGCTTCGAAGATAAGTGAGTCCATCAACTCCAACGGAATCACTGAGTATAGAACCACGATCCTAAAGCATCTTACTCGTCGTCTGAAAAGTCTGCAACATGAACGTTGCAGCCCGAAAATGGGTCAGCACATGGAATATGCTGGCAAAGTAACACATAGAGAGTAATGAAAGAATAAACTATACTACATGCATATTTGGCTGGTGGAAAGCTCGATGGTTACAGTTTTGCATAAAGTCAATTTTTCCCTACTGCAAAGGAATAAATTTATTTAACTATCATGGTGGTTGTTAAACATTGACAATGGTTGACAGCATTCTCAATCCCAATTAAGTAACATCATCATTAAACAAACCCAACAATATTAATTAAAGTAACATGATGAGATTCACATGATAACCCAAGTACTAGATACTCAAAACATCCATAACCGGGGACACGACTAATCATGATTAGTTTATACACTCTGCAGAGGTTTGTGCACTTCTCGCCACACGACTCGATCTCCTCCGTTGGTTTTCTCGCACTACATGGTGTTTGAGAAACGGATGACCGAGACATAGTCTTTCAGAAGCGCTAGCACCTTACGATGGTTAGACCTGTACACCTACTTTCCCCTACATCTGCTAGTCTACCACTGTAAGAGTTTGCATGACTTAATCAACTATGCTAGAGCCCATAATAGCATGGGGCTGCACACAGGAGTTTCTAGCATGAATAATCTTATGATCCCTTTGAGCCTGGGTGGCGGTCCAAAAACAAACAGGCAATCCTGGAATACCCAGGTACCTCAATCCACCCAGATGTGTATTAAAGTTGCCACCTTAAGTAAACGATTAATTAACAATCTCACATCTGTCATGGATACACTCACCCAATCCACGTCTACTAGCATAGCATGGCATAAATAAGCAAACGTAGAAAGTAACTTCCAAGGGTTTGATATTAAAACAGGTAATAGGTACTACCTCATCTACTTCCCAAAACCCACAAATTAATCAGTTCCTAATCATGCAATCATTTGAGGATTGATCTAATCCATAAAAACTGGGTAGTAAAGGGATATGATCAAAGTGTTACTTGCCTTACTGATGATCCGCGAAACCTAGGGATTCGAAGTAGCAAGCGGCGCAATCTGGGTACTCTATCGCAAGCAAAACAAACAAACAAGCATACAATAAGTACTTATCTAATGCAGGGGTAAAACTCAAATAAGAGATCTTACCAGAACGTTCAACTTAAGAACTCTGGTTTGCAAAAAGAAACAAATCGATCGAAGAAACACAACTCAAACGGCGAAAGAAACAAGCTTCATTTACTAATCTGGACCTAAGTCAAATTTTACAGAGGCAAAAACTTCTTTGAGTAGATTATTCGGAAAGAGGGTTTCGAGACGAAACTCCAGGCTCTTGAATCGCCTGATTCCGATAAACGAGCGAAAAGTTATACTAAAATGAAATTCGGATCAGAAATCACGATCAGAAAAATCGCGGAATAAATCCGAGAAAAAGAAAAACGACGAACAGATTAACGAAGGAACGTTCGTTATCTGGATCTAAACGATGAACGCGTTCGTTAAAACGAACGAACGAGCGAATGCTCGCTAATTAACCTAAACCGAAAAAACCGATCTAAAAAAAGCAAATCTAAAAAATTGAATGAAAACTGGTGAAAACCGAACGGTTTTCTAGGAAAAACCGGCGGCGGGTCAACCTCGACGGCGACGGTCGGTGGCGGCGGCGGCTTCGGCGAACAGCGTCGGCGGCGGGCGGGGCTCGGGGCGGCGGTGTCGGCGGTGGGGTGCGGG
>NC_041381.1:286285819-286299689 GCF_002162155.2 Triticum dicoccoides | reverse complement strand
CGGCGGCGTCGGGCTCCGGCGGCGGCGCGCGAGGTGGCGGTGGCGGCGAAAGGCGGCGGAAAATGGCGGCGGGGCGCGGGGCTCGAGGTGGCGGTGGCTAGGGTTTGGCCCCGGGGCGGACCGGCGGCTTATAAAGGTCCGGCCAGGCGGAGTCCTGGCCGGGTACGGCCCGTAGGTCGGTTCGGACCTGTTCTTAAAAATAAAAAATAATTAACGCGTAGAAAAACAAACGAAAGAAATACTAAACGGACTCCAAAAATTCCGAAATAAATTATCCCCGGCTTCTAAGGTCAAGCCGGTTTAGATGAACATTTATTTGGGGCCTAAATGCAATTTTGAAATAAACGCATTTTTCCTAAATTCCAATAAAATAGCCAGAAAATCCAAAATAAAATCTTATTTGATTTTTTATTAAATCCTCAATACTTCTTTATTTTTGGGAAGTCATTTTATTCCCTCTCTCATATTTTTATAATTGAAATAATTGAAGATAAAATAAATAAAATCAAATGATCCTATTTTCAGAATTTGAGAAAAACTCAAAATGAAAATAAAGAAATCCCCAACTCTCTCCGTGGGTCCTTGAGTTGCGTAGAATTTCTAGGATCCGGGAAAAATGCATTAAATATGATATGCAATAATGATCTATTTGTATAACATTCCAAATTGAAAATTTGGGATGTTACACTTCGGCGGGCGCCCCTTTCAGAGATGCAAGGGCAGCTCGGCGCAGCTCCACTTGCTGCTCCAGGGAATTGCACCAGTCTTGGAGCTCCCACACGCGCTCCTCCGCGGCTTCGTGTCGCCGGTCTGCCTCCTGAGCCTCCTCGATGGCTCGGGAGCAGGCCTCCCGCAAGGTCACCAGAGACGCTTCGGCCTTGGCATTGTCGAGATCACGCTGGTGGCGCGCGAGACCTACAGCCACGTTCAGCTTGCGTCGTTCCTCGATTAGCCGCAGGCCTTCAGCTTCAAGACGTGCGTCCTTTCCTGCGAGCTCTGCACCAAGCTGGATCACCGCGTCTGTTGCCTTCTGGAGAAACTCTCGGCGGATGGCGCTGCACTCCCACGCACGCCTGACCATGTCGTCAACGTCGTCCTCCGCCATCGGCGTCGGTGGAGGACCCTGAAGTGGCTCGTCCCCTCTCGGTAGGGGGCTGGCGCCCCCACGATCGCTGGACGGTCCCCGCAAGGGACCCAGCCTGGCGTCGATCCATCCCCTGAGGAGGAACCAAAGATAGACTCCAACCACTCGCCGCCTATGATCAGTGGAGGAGCCCGGGGCAAGCTGGTTGTGCCCAGGGAGAGCTCGCGAAGGAATAAGGGCGTGCACACGGCCTCAAGGCACACCGCGGGCCGACCTACCTCCCCAGCCAAACTCACGTAAGGGGTGGCACACAGGCTCGGGGTGATCAAGGTCGGCGGTGAAGATGCCTGAGGAGGCGGCTCCTTGGCCGGCTCCGCAGGCTCGGCAGGAGGGACCCTAAGAGGCCACAATCAGCAAAGGGAATGACAAACAAGGAATTATAAGGAGGGACTTACTCATCCACGGTGAAGTACTTCCTATGCTTCAATGGGAGGCAAGGGCGATCATTGCCACCCGAGGCCTCCTTCCTCTTGCGAGGGCCTCGAAGTCTATGCGGAATGGGCACAAGCTCTCGACGTGAGGGCCGGCATGCGGCATGGGAGAAGAAGCATCAAGGTGACTTGCGCCAAGGGCGCCAAGCTGGGAGGAGTGATCAGGTACCACCTCTGGGTGGCCAGCCGAGGCCTCAGGAGCCGTAGGTCGCGTCCCCTCATCAGCCACCACTTCAGGGTGAACTTCGGAGGATGACGCCTCGGGAGCCCCGCGTGGCATTAGCGTCTCGACACCAGACCCCATAGCCCTCGGCGGTGCTTGCCTCCCTGCACCACCTCCTGAGGCAGGATCGACGTGGGCGACGGGGGGAGGAACCGCGGCAACTGGATTCTCGCGGGGCCCCACGAGGTCAGTCGGGCGCAACCCCCATTCGTCGAGGCAGGGCATCTGCCTCACGAACTCGGCCCTGTCGGAGCAAAGATACAGGAGGGCGCCCCCGTGCCGGACACTGCCTGGAGAGGGGTTGCCAGTCAAGACTCTCAGCACCTTCCTCAGCATTTCATATGCTAGATCCCCTTCCTGGAGCCTCATGCGGTCTTGATGCCCAGTAAAAGTCCACATCGGACAGCAGTGATGCTGGAGAGGAGTGATGCGGCACTGGAGGAACTCCTTCGCCACCTGGGGCGCTGTCACGCCAAGCGTCCCCAACCTCTCGAAGCGACGCCAGACAAAAGCAAGCTGGGGGCTCATGAGCTTCTCGTGACCCCAGCCTGGATTGGGGATAGCAGGCAATGTCGGATGCGCGGGAAGGGGGCTGGGCACCCCAACGTCCACATACAGGCACCGCTCCCAGAACCCGCTCGCAGAAGATGGAAGACCAAAATCAATCCCAGAGGCGGCCGTCTCCGGCACGGCCTGGAAGCTCACGCACCTCGAGCATTGAGATGGGTCAGTCAGGTGTAGAGAGAAGAAGTGGCGCAGAAGAGCAACGGAAGGCGGGATGCCCACCATGGCCTCGCAGACGAAGGCGAAGACAACAAGAAGAGTAATGGATTGGGGACCGAGATGCATCATATGGATCTGGTAGTGGGAAAGCACCGCATTGAAGAAAGAAGAGAAGGGGGGAACTAGGCCCGCCCACGGGGCGTCGGCAAAGAAACGGACCTCCGTGACAATCCTGTCGAAGGAGGCGTGGGACACGGGCCAGGCCGTCGTCCTCCCTCACTCATTGAAGTTGGAGGCGAGGGCGGAGCAGACCTTGTTGTAGGATCGAAAGTATGTCTAGAGGGGGGGTCATTAGACTACTTGACCAAATAAAAACTTGTCCTTTTCCCTATTTTAGTCTTTGGCAGATTTTAGCTATCTTAGCACCAGTCAAGCAATCTTAACACAATTCAAGCAAGCATGCAAAGAGTATATGAGCAGTGGAAAGTAAAGCATGCAACTTGCAAGAATGTAAAGGGAAGGGTTTGGAGGATTCAAACACAATTGGAGACACGGATGTTTTTGTCGTGGTTCCGATAGGTGGTGCTATCATACATCCACGTTGATGGAGACTTCAACCCACGAAGGGTAACGGTTGCGCGAGTCCACGGAGGGCTCCACCCACGAAGGGTCCACGAAGAAGCAACCTTGTCTATCCCACCACGACCGTCGCCCACGAAGGACTTGCCTCACTAGCGGTAGATCTTCACGAAGTAGGCGATCTCCTTGCCCTTACAAACTACTTGGTTCAACTCCACAATCTTTTCGGAGGCTCCCAAGTGACACCTGACCAATCTAGGACACACCACTCTCCAAGAAGTAACAAATGGTGTGTTGATGATGAACTCCTTGCTCTTGTGCTTCAAATGATAGTCTCCCCAACACTCAACTCTCTCTCACGGGATTTGGATTTGGTGGAAAGAAGATTTGAGTGGAAAGCAACTTGGGGAAGGCTAGAGATCAAGATTCATATGGTAGGAATGGAATATCTTGGGCTCAACACATGAGTAGGTGGTTCTCTCTCAGAAACAGCAAGTTGGAAGTGTAGGTTTATTCTGATGGCTCTCTCCACGAATGAAGAGGAGGTGGAGGGGTATTTATAGCCTCCACACAAAATCTAACCGTTACACACAACTTTCCAAACTCGGTGGGACCGAATTGATAAACTCAGTCGGACCGGTTTAGCAAATCTAGTGACCGTTAGGATTTTCAGTGGGACCGACATGCAACTCGGTAGGACCGATATGCTTAGGGTTAGGGCATAACGTAATCTCTGTGAGACCGATTACACAAACTCGGTTAGACCGATTTTGGTAATAAGCTAACCAGGGAGTTGGTCAGGTAAACTCGGTGGGACCGATTCGCTCATTTCGGTGGGACCGAAATGTTACAAAAAGGAAATAGGGAGTTTACATTGCAATCTCGGTGGGACCGATCGCTCATCTCGGTGGTACCGAAACGTTACGAAGGGAAATAGAGAGCTTACAATCCCATCTTGGTGAGACCGAGGTCCCTATCGGTGAGACCGATTTGCCTAGGGTTTGTGGCAGTGGCTATGACATCTGAACTCGGTGGCGCCGGATAGAAAGAATCAGTAGGGCCGAGTTTGACTTTTGGTTTAGGTCATATGTGGATGTGAGAAAGTAGTTGAGGGTTTTGGAGCATATCACTAAGCACTGTGGAGCAAGAAACTCATTAAGAAACACCTCATCCCTCCTTGATAGTATTGGCTTTTCCTATAGACTCAATGTGATCTTGGATCACTAAAATATAAAATGTAGAGTCTTGAGCTTTTGAGCTTGAGCCAATCGTTTTGTCCTTAGCATTTTGAGGGGTCTACTTTTCTCATCCATGCCATGCCATCCATTGAGCTTTTCCTGAAATATTTATCTTGGAATAATGTTAGCTCAATGAGCTATATGTTGTTAGGAATTACCAAAACCACCTAGGGATAGTTGCACTTTGAATCTCCCCCTTTTTGGTAATTGATGAAAACATATAGATCAAAGCTTCGACAAATGCACAAAGAGTTAGGCTCATGGGTTACTCTTCCATGTCACATACATCTTAGTGGAGCGCTCAAAATGATAATGATTGAATACATGCACTCATCACCAAGCAAAGTGAATGATCATATAGAGATAAATGGGATAATGTCATCCAACAAGCATACATGTAGCATATGATCAAACACATGATCATCCAAGTATCACCCAGACATAAAGTATCTCAAACAAGCAAATAAAGTTCAACCACCAAAGCAAGAGAGAATAAAAGTCAACACACTCTCTCTCTCGAACCCTATGATCTATACATTTTTCTCCCCCTTTGGCGACAAGTTACCAAAAAGTTCATAGAAAATGCATAGCACTAGATCGACTCTCAGGCTTGATCTTCAGGTGGTGGTGTAGAGATGGCTCCTTGGACGAAGACTTCAGTAGATGTGGATGGAGCTGGAGGTGTAGGTGCTAGAGCTGGTTGCACTGGAACTGTAGGAGCTGTAGCTGGTGCAGATGAAGTGGCTCTGGTGTTTGTCACTGGCACTACAGCTGATCTCTGAGCTCTAGGCACTCTGGCAAATGCATCAGTGGTTGTCTTGCCCTTCCTCTCCCGCATATCATCTTGAAGCTGCTCAACAACAGACTGGATCTCAGTTACCTTCACATCCAAGTCATAGAACTTCTGCTCCATGATCCTCTCCAGGCTCTCCTGGTTTTGAGTCAAGGTGGCCAGCCCCTTCTCAATCCTCAGAGTGGATGCAATCAAGTAGCCTAGCTGATCTTGTTTGCTCTTCAGAAAGTACTGAGATGCCTCTTCCATTGTTGGCATCTTGGTAGCCTTGTCTATCATTGCCTTCTCCTTCTTTGCTTGAGCATGCACAGAAGATGGTTCATCTTCATCCATAACCACTTGGTTGTCCTCAAAGTCTGGATAGATAGGGATGTGATCCTTGTCCAACAAGTATGTGCATGTGCCCATCTTGGAGTTGATCAGCTCCTGGATCTGTGGGGCATACCCACAGCTTCTCTTCTAGTCAGCTGCTATCCTCTTTGGGTTGAGATTCCAAAGGTACTTGAGTGGAGGCTCTAGCTTTAGACATGGGAGTTCTCTTTGCAGGTACTTTGGTATTCATACCAGGCTTAATGGCAGCAGCTGTGCCGTACTCCTTTTTGAGCACTTTCTTCTTGGAAGTGGTCTCATCCTCAACTGCCACATAGTCTTCATCCTCAGATTCTGAGATTTTCTTCTTTCTGGCCCTGGTGGCAGCTTTGGGCAGGTTGCTTGGGGTGCTCCTTCTACTCTCATCAGAGGTGCTAGAGGGACTAGTTCCCTCACTCATCTGAATTCTCTCCTCTTCCCTATTCTGGCTGTCACTTTGATCAGACATGTTGCAAACACTGACTGCAGACCCTGTGAATAGATATAGATGAGATAGAGTGGATGAGCATCACAAAATACAGAGGTTTTTGCAAAATAATGATTCAAAAACTTAGTTTTAGTTTTCCACAGAAAGCATTTCAGATCAACTAATTTGCAAACTCGGTGATACCGAAGCAGCTTTTGGAACCTAAACTAGTGAACTCGGTCAGACTGAGTCACAGTTCGGTGGCACCGAGACTGCTAGGGTTTCACAAAGTCCTGAACTCGGTCACACCGATTTGCAATTCTCGGTTAGACCGAGAATCACTTGTGCAATGGTCTTAGCCGAATCGGTGGAACCGAGTTCTACAACTCGGTGGGTCCGAGATGGTTTCGGCGGAAACCTAACCCTAAATTTTCAATTCACCTCTAATCTATGGAGTGTTTTGACTGGATAGAATAGTTTCAATTGTTGCAAGATTCATGACGAACACAATGTGCTAGGAATCGGACGGGGATAGCACAGTGATCAAGTCAATACCCTAGTTCAGCGATGAACTCGCTACGGCGGCAACGGCGGGGATGATTCCCATTGACAGCGGCAGAGACCGGCGACTGGAGGCGGCTGGCGACGAGGAGGACGATCCGGAGACCCTAGAGGCAGAGCGAGCTATGCGCGGGCGAAAAGTTCGGATAAAGTTTCCAAATTTTTTCCCGTGGGTATATATAGCCCAACCCTGTCGGTGTGACCGAGGGGAACAACTCGGTGGCACCGAGATGCATAACTATTGACAGTTACAGCAACTCGGTGTGACCGAAAAGTTCAAATCGGTTGCACCGAGATTGAAAACCTAGATCGAATTAGTGATCTCGGTAGGACCAAAATGGAAGAATCGGTCAGACCGAGACGCACAAAGAAGTTTTGGAAGTTTAAGTCTATGACAAATCGGGGACTCCGAGTGCTCCTCACACAGAGTGGTTCGAATCTGACTTGATTAAATTTTGCGATGTAGCATGAATAGAGTTTGAGACATGAAAAGCATAGATAGCTAGAGAAGGTTCTTAGGCATTCTTGTCCATCCACTTGGCTAAATAAAAAAAGTAACCAATCAATCAAAACAACAAGTGGATGTCCTTGAATGAGTGAAATATGCAACCAACATGCTCACACAATAAAATGGCAAATGAAATATGTGGCAAAGCATGCACAACCAATCCTAGCATCTATCAAACAATTGGCAATGACTAGGTCATCTCTATATGAGTATATTGACTTAGGAGTCAAATGAGAACATTTGATCATAGGTCATACTCATCGTTTAAGCTCAAGTGGGGTTACCACTTTTCCATAATGCATTGATGTGTTCACACCATTAGAGTTGCTTTTACTCAATTCTTAGAGTTAAGCTCCCCCTAGATGTGAGATCCCCCCTTAGAGGGATGAACTAACCTTGGGTTTGTCGATGATGACTTCATGTAGGTGTTGAAGATGTGGATGCTCAATGTTGATGTAGATCATTTTGGAGCAATCCTTTGGAGTGAGTTGCACTTTCAATACCTACATGGGTTAGTCCCACAAGGAATAAACGAGGATATCCATAGACATAGAGTGACGCACACACAAGATGATGTCTATGAAAGCATTTGGTTACCTTGTCTCTTGTCTTACCAACAAGAGGGTTTGTGACTCCTTGAACTAGTGCAAGATGTGAAGGTTGATTGCACTTGTTGTTGCCAAAATGATATGAGTGAAGTATGTTGGCGGAGTCACCCTCAAGAACTCTCTAGTTCTTCTTCTTCGGGATCCGCATCATCTTGATGGGAATCCTTGGAGTTGTAGTCGTACTTGATGCAGTAGAGCTTGATTTAGTCTTGGGAACCCACTTGACCAAGGCCTTAGGAGCTTCTTCAAATGCATCAATCTCCTCTTGAAGCTTGTCCTTGCCTTTTTGCTTGTGGTCTTGTGGTGGAAGATCATCTTGAGCTTGTGTCCCCTTGAAGGAAGTAGGATCATACTTCTCTTGTTGAGGAACAAACTTCGTCTTGGGGTATTGATCTTCTTCCCACTCAACTCCATTGGCATTGAACTTTTGTTCAAAACCAACACCTTGGTTCTTCCGGTGCCTTCCTTACTTGCGTACAATTTCCTAAAATTGCTTACTCCCGGCAAGGCTCTTGTAAACACCTTTCTCTATAATTCCCTTCAATAAGCTATTTTCTTGCTCAAGTGTAACTTGGCTAAGAGAATCATTAGTGGAATCAAGAGAACTACTAGAAGCAACAACATTTGATTTAGCATGATTATTGTTACTACTAGAGGAAGAATCCTTCTTGCTCTTGATAATGGACTTGACTTGAGGCATGTAAGTAGATAAGAGTAAAGCTTGGCAATGTAAGAAGAACTTTTCTTACGGAGATCATCACTGATTGCCTTTAAGAACTCATGCTCTTGCTCAAGGTTGAGATTTTCAAAGTGTAACTTCTCATGAGTCCTTAAAAGTTATCGATGATCTTCTAAGATAGTTTCATGAGCTAACTTAAGAGTGTTTACTTCTTTAGTTAGAAGCTCAATCTTCTTCTTATCATTGTCATTCGTTTTATCTAGATTAGCATCATTAATTGATGTTTCATCATAGTATTCATCACTAGAGTTGTCAACAAGTAAATCATCATCACCTAACAAGTCATCTTCACCACTATTGAAATCAACATACTCGGGGTGTGTTACCTTTGGGCCTTTAGCCATGAAGCATCTTCCAAGTCCTTCATTTGGTGAATCAAATATGTCGTAGGACTTGGTTGACACAAGTGCTAGACCAGCAACACCTTCATCTTGAGTATATTCGGAGTCGGAGTGATAGCTTCTCTCGGAGTGATTGTCGGAGTCGGAGCCGGATACCCATTCACCAACATGAGCTTGATGTCTTTGTTTTATGTAGCTCCTTGATGACTTGTCCTTCCTTTCCGAATCCTTGCTTCTCCGGGATGTTCTTCGTTCATAACGATCATCTCTACACCTCCTCTCTCTTGGTGGTGATTCTTCTCATCTACTTCTCCTCTTGGGTGATTCTTCTCTTCTTTTCTAGGGTGTCGTACACTCATTGGAATAGTGTCCGGGTCTCCCACAATTGTAGCAATTGCTCTCTCGACTAGAAGATCTTTTGTCATTATAGGACCTTGACTTGGAGCTTCTTTCTTTGCTTCTATTCTTGTAGAACTTGTTGAAGTTCTTCACCATTAAGCTCAATTCTTCATTGAAGGTTTGTTTCTCACTTGATGATGTAGGGGCTTCACATGAGGCTTTGTAAGCACCACTTGACTTGTTGTGAAGTTCCTCCTTATCCTTGAGTGACATCTCATGAGCAACAATTCTTACAATGACTTCCATTGGCTTGAGATCTTTGTAATTTGGGAACATTTGGATCAATGTGCACACGGTATCATATTTTCCGTCCAAAGCTCTTAGGATCTTCTTGATGATGAATTTGTCGGTCATCTCTTCACTTCCTATGCCGGCCATCTCATTTGTGATAAGAGCAAGCCTAGAGTACATTTCAGTGACACCTTCACCATCCTTCATTTTGAACTTGTCAAGTTGACTTTGGAGCACATCCAACTTGGATTCCTTGATGGAGTCGGTACCTTCATGAATATCAATCAAAGTATCCCAAATTTCCTTTGCATTCTCAAGACGGCTGATTTTGTTGAATTCTTCGGGGCACAATCCGTTGAAGAGGATATCACAAGCTTGAGCGTTGCATTGCAGCATCTTCAACTCTTCCACGCTAGCTTCACGGTTCGGTTCTCTCCCATCAAAGAATTCACCTTGCAAGCCAATATACACAATAGCCCAAACGGTGGTGTTATGTCCAAGTATATGCATTTTCATCTTATGCTTCCAACTAGCAAAATTAGTACCATCAAAGTAAGGACCTCTACGGTGATAATTTCCCTCGCTAGATGCCATACTCTCCTAGGTTGTGAAACCAAGGCTATGACCACCAAAAGCTATGGAAATCAAAGCATATGGAGACCAAAGCTCTAATACCACTTGTAGGATCGAAAGTATGTCTAGAGGGGGGGTGATTAGACTACTTGACCAAATAAAAACTTGTCCTTTTCCCAATTTTAGTCTTTGGCAGATTTGAGCTATTTTAGCACAAGTCAAGCAATCTTAACACAATTCAAGCAAGCATGCAAAGAGTATATGAGCAGCAGAAAGTAAAGCATGCAACTTGCAAGAATGTAAAGGGAAGGGTTTGGAGGATTCAAACGCAATTGGAGACATGGATGTTTTTGTCGTGGTTCCGATAGGTGGTGCCATCGTACATCCACGTTGATGGAGACTTCAACCCACGAAGGGTAACAGTTGCGCGAGTCCACGGAGGGCTCCACCGACGAAGGGTCCACGAAGAAGCAACCTTGTCTATCCCACCACGGCCGTCGCCCACGAAGGACTTGCCTCACTAGCGGTAGATCTTCATGAAGTAGGCGATCTCCTTGCCCTTACAAACTCCTCGGTTCAACTCCACAATCTTGTCGGAGGCTCCCAAGTGACACATAGCCAATCTAGGAGACACCACTCTCCAAGAAGTAACAAATGGTGTGTTGATGATGAACTCCTTGCTCTTGTGCTTCAAATGATAGTCTCCCCAACACTCAACTCTCTCTCACAGGATTTGGATTTGGTGGAAAGAAGATTTGAGTGGAAAGCAACTTGGGGAAGGCTAGAGATCAAGATTCATATGGTAGGAATGGAATATCTTGGCCTCAACGCATGAGTAGGTGGTTCTCTCTCAGAAACAGCAAGTTGGAAGTGTAGGTTTGTTCTGATGGCTCTCTCCATGAATGAAGAGGAGGTGGAGGGGTATTTGTAGCCTCCACACAAAATCTAACCGTTACACACAACTTGCCAAACTCGGTGGGACCGAATTGATAAACTCGGTTGGACCGATTCAGCAAATCTAGTGACCGTTAGGATTTTCGGTGGGACCGACATGCAACTCGGTAGGACCGATATGGTTAGGGTTAGGGCATAACGTAATCTCTGCGAGACCGATTACACAAACTCGGTGAGACCGATTTTGGTAATAAGCTTACTAGAGAGTTGGTCAGGTAAACTCGGTGGAACCGATTCACTCATTTCGGTTGGACCGAAATGTTACGAAAAGGAAACAGGGAGTTTACATTGCAATCTCGGTGGGACCGATCGCTCATCTCGATGGGACTGAAACGTTATGAAGGAAAACAGAGAGATTACAATCCCATCTCGGTGAGACCGAGATCCCTATCGATGAGACCGATCTGCCTAGGGTTTGTGGCAGTGGCTATGACATCTGAACTCGGTGGCGCCGGATAGAAAGAATCGGTAGGGCCGAGTTTGACTTTTGGTTTAGGTCATATGTGGATGTGAGAAAGTAGTTGAGGGTTTTGGAGCATACAGTAAGCACTGTGGAGCAAGAAACTCATTAAGCAACACCTCATCCCTCCTTGATAGTATTGGCTTTTCCTATAGACTCAATGTGATCTTGGATCACTAAAATATAAAATGTAGAGTCTTGAGCTTTTGAGCTTGAGTCAATCCTTTTGTCCTTAGCATTTGAGGGGTCCACTTTTCTCATCCATGCCATGCCATCCATTGAGATTTTCCTGAAATATTTATCTTGGAATAATGTTAGCTCAATGAGTTATATGTTTTTAGGAATTACCAAAACCACCTAGGGATAGTTGCACCTTCACTTGTCCAAGGCTTCTAGATTGAGTATGAGCGACTGGTCGATGGTGGGCGCAGCTGCCGGAGGCAAGCGGGAATAAGGCGTGGGCTTCTTCCCCTTTTCCTTTTTCGTTGGCGCCATGGCAATCTGAAGGGGGGAGAACTCAAGATGGATTGGAGGCAGAAGAAGAGGCTCAAGGAAGAAAGAGGAACAGGAAGCACGCGGGCAGCAAGGAGAGAATAGTTGTGTATAGTTTCATGGCCACCTAGCTAGGCGCATAATGGGGGAGTGTGGGGAAGCGGAGACGCCCACGCCCAATCAACCGCCATGCGGCTCCCAAGGCCGCAGGCTGTTGGGTCCCGCGGCGCTCCGCACTTGCCCCTTCGCTTCTCTGCGAAGCCAAGTCCGAGCGTGCCTTGGGCCCGGGGGCTACTGTCGGCGTTCTGGGAACGGGGGTCCCTAGACTTGCTTGCCTGCAGCCTGCGGCGTGGCTCAAGTGGTGGCCCAATACGGCCCATCTTCATCAACTCAAGCTCAAGACCCTCGCGAGGGGCCAAATCTCGCGGGGCGGACGACGCAAGGCTTCCCCAAGAGCGGCCTCACCAGGCAGGCTCGCAAGGAGGCGGAGAGATCAAGGCAAGGGTACCTCGCGAGGTGCTCGTGACGCAAGGCATGACGATCGAGGCCAGGCGGGTGCCAGGCGGGCGCCGGCTTGCGCATTGTCCTTGTTTCCTCTTTGGTGCAAAGGGGGAAAGCACAGGCGCGGAGTACCGAGGCACCAAGAAAAGGTTACCATTTCGGTGCAACGAGACCAAGACCAGCAGAGCGGCAGGACGGAGGTCACCGTGGAGTCCAAGACGGTGTCACCACCAGTGCCTTTGGCAGCCGAAGACCAACTTTAGTCAGGATAACTTGTACTAGATGTTCCCCTTCAAAATGGCCGTTTTTGGCGCCCTTCCTGCTCAATATTTGGTAAGAGGACCAGGGCCTCTACATGTAGGGATATCCACCACAGTAGAGGGCATGGAGTTCTCATCAGATCCAGAGGCGATCGAACTCACCCAAATAGTTCACCGCACCAACCCAAGAACACCTCTTGCAAGGTTCTTCTTCCTTTGTACTGTTCATCATCAGCCCCTGAGGCAATCCACCACACCACACACTAGAGTAGGGTATTACACCACAACGGTGGCCCGAACTAGTATAAATCTTGTGTCCCTCGTGTTGTTCATCGTTTAGCTTAGATTCTCAGCGAGGCATTCTTCTCGCGCACCCCAGAGTTCGAACCTTAAGGGTTTTTCCGGAACCCGATATCCGACACGAGCCGCGACAAATTACACTACCATGGATGCAAGAGCGGGCACCCCCCCCCCCCAGTGGATCGCAAGAAGACTACTAAAAGATAAGTCGCGTGCACTGTGATACTGGTTTTGCATCCCGCTCGCCCCATTCTCGCAGTCCCACTTCGGTGGCTTCACTCCCCTTTTCCATTCCATGGGCGTCTGCTTGCACGCCAAGGCGGACCTTGTGAGCATCGCGCCTCATGAGCTCTCACCGGACCTTGGGCCGCTCACCTCCTATCCTTGACCATGGCATCGTGACCTGGCATACTAGCGATGGCAGAAGCCTGCCTGGGGACTGGGTCCCATCGGTGTAGAGCGTCACGCTATCTAAGGGAAAGAAAAGTGTGGAATCGTGCCGAACTGGGATATGCGATTTCATCATAGAATCAAGAAAGCACCGCTGGTACTAAAACACACTTCGGTCCTTACATACCCCATGGGGGTTGGTTCTAATTCCGCGCAGGGAAGCAAAAGAAGAAAGGCTACTATCGGGCCATCGAGCGTCACCGATGGCGCTGAGCGGCAGTCGCTGCAACGTGTTGTCGTCACTAGACTCTGGAGATTCGTCGGGCTCAGGAGAATAGCTAGATTCCCAAGAGTCACCGCTGCTGCCGGAGGAGGTGCTCGCGGGAACGGAAGCAAGTATGGCACCCTCGGTTGGGTTCTGTGGGCTCCTTCCCCTGGGGCAGCATTCCTGACGTCGGCCCTCCTCATTTAAGACCTTGAAGAACAAACTGGAGGCGTCATCATATTCGAAGTGAATCGTGAGGGCTCCCTCAGCGTGAGGCTCGGGCAACCTCGCCCCATCCGCGGGTCATGGAGACGTCTCCGGGGGGCACCACCTCAACCTCAGCTCCAGTGTCTAGGCTACTGCACCCGGCGTGCTTTAGCCA
>NC_041381.1:286284773-286285809 GCF_002162155.2 Triticum dicoccoides | reverse complement strand
GAAGACTACTAAAAGATAAGTCGCGTGCACTGTGATACTGGTTTCGCATCCCGCTCGCCCCATTCTCGCAGTCCCACTTCGGTGGCTTCACTCCCCTTTTCCATTCCATGGGCGTCTGCTTGCACGCCAAGGCGGACCTTGTGAGCATCGCGCCTCATGAGCTCTCACCGGACCTCGGGCCGCTCACCTCCTATCCTTGACCATGGCATCGTGACCTGGCATACTAGCGATGGCAGAAGCCTGCCTGGGGACTGGGTCCCATCGGTGTAGAGCGTCACGCTGTCTAAGGGAAAGAAAAGTGTGGAATCGTGCCGAACTAGGATATGCGATTTCATCATAGAATCAAGAAAGCACCGCTGGTACTAAAACACACTTCGGTCCTTACATACCCCATGGGGGTTGGTTCTAATTCCGCGCAGGGAAGCAAAAGAAGAAAGGCTACTATCGGGCCATCGAGCGTCACCGATGGCGCTGAGCGGCAGTCGCTGCAACGTGTTGTCGTCACTAGACTCTGGAGATTCGTCGGGCTCAGGAGAATAGCTAGATTCCCAAGAGTCACCGCTGCTGCCAGAGGAGGTGCTCGCGGGAACGGAAGCAAGTATGGCACCCTCGGTTGGGTTCTGTGGGCTCCTTCCCCTGGGGCAGCATTCCTGACGTCGGCCCTCCTCATTTAAGACCTTGAAGAACAAACTGGAGGCGTCATCATATTCGAAGTGAATCGTGAGGGCTCCCTCAGCGTGAGGCTCGGGCAACCTCGCCCCATCCGCGGGTCATGGAGACGTCTCCGGGGGGCACCACCTCAACCTCAGCTCCAGTGTCTAGGCTACTGCACCCGGCGTGCTTTAGCCACAGCTCAAGCGGCCCCTTCAAAGGCGAAGAACCTTGGGAGCCGGATCCATGAGTTGGGCGCCATCGCTTCCCACACCACGAACTCGTGCGAGCTTCCCTCAGTGTGAGTCCGTGGCACGGTCGGCAAGGCAATGGAGGCCCGTCCTTCATCGCTGGGGATCGCTCGAGGGCGCACGTCCTCATCCCG
>NC_041381.1:286279983-286283247 GCF_002162155.2 Triticum dicoccoides | reverse complement strand
CCTTCCTCCGCGCGCGCCGCCGCCTCTTCGGGCTCCGGCGACCGGAGCCGCCGTCGCCGCCGCGGGTCATCTCCGGCGAGCCCGAGGCCGGCCGCTGCCCGCACCTCCTCGCCGGCGCGCGGGCCGCCACCGCCGCCGCCGGACGCCGCCACCGGCCTTCCCCCGACCTTCCCGGCGCCGCCCCGGCCTCTCCCCGCTGCTCCGGCCGCCTCCACCGCCTCCGGCGAGCCGTCTCCGGCGAACTCGCGCGGGTGCTACAGTGCTGCTACAGTAACCGCCAGATCTGGAAACCCTAGATCCGGTTGACTTTCCCTCTCCCCCTTATTTTTTCGTGCTAACTTTGACTGCTCGTATCTCCGCAACCGTATCTCCGTTTTGGGCGTATGATATATCAAAATCTTCGCCTCGACATGTACATCATTTCATTCCATTGCATCATTTGCATTTGTGGTCATCTTATTTCCCAAAATGCTGTTAGAAGGAGGCTTCGTGAGTTAAATTGCACATCCGTTAGTTCATCATGCACTTTTGTCATTTTTGCCATGTTTAATTCGAGCATGATATGCCTGTGCCCCTTTGGGATGAATTGTTAAGCATTTTGTCTTCTTTCCAGTGGTGCCACCCATGCATTTTTAGAATGTGTGTGTTGTCTTGTGCAAGCTTGCGAAGAGAGGTACCTGAGATTGCTGATTTCAGAGACTTATTGATTTTCACTAAGTCTGGGATATTTTAGTTCGTGATGCTATATGTCCAGCTTGTTTCCTAGTGATCCGTGCCTCTTTTGAGGATGATCAGTAAGGGAGTTTTGATATTTATGTTATGCTCTATCCATCCATGTCTTTGTTTGCATTTGTGGAGTGCTCTAGGTTGACTCAATCGAGCTCAACTTTTGCTTTGTTGTTAATCTGGGCAGATCGTCAACTTGGTTGCGATTTTGCCGATGCTACCGTTAGTGTTCCATGCATGCTATGCCTTCGTTCTTGCCATGTGTAGCTAGCACTTTGTGCCTTCTTGCTGGTTATATGCTTTCCTTGCCATGACTTGCACCGTAGTGAGTGCATCGAGCTCGCTTACATGCCTTCGTGAGTTATATTTCAGCGTGTCTCAGTTTTCACCAAGTCTGAAAACTGATTGTGTTCGAGCTATGTTCGTGAGCTTGGTAGAGTATTTTGTGAACCCTTTTGGCCCCAGGTCACTTTGGGTGTTTTTTTAAGCTTGTTGAGTAGCTCCATGCCATGTTCTTACTTGTCATGTTCAGGTTTTCTATCATGTTGTTTTGCTGCTCCGAAGAGAGCATCGTGATCTGAAATTTCAGACTAGTGTTAATTTCACTAAGTCTGAAATCTGTTTTGCATTTGCGTTTTAGCCATGCTTGTTTGAACCTCTTAATGGATGAATTTGCCTATGGCTCAGTGCTAGTGTTTTGTCAACCATCTTGTGTACATCACTGCCATGTATTTTGTTTTCATGTTTGGTGGCTGTAGCATGTTCATTTCGTTGCCTGCAGCCTGCGGCGTGGCTCAAGTGGTGGCCCAGTACGGCCCATCTTCATCAACTCAAGCTCAAGACCCTCGCGAGGGGCCAAATCTCGCGGGGCGGACGACGCAAGGCTTCCCCAAGAGCGGCCTCACCAGGCAGGCTCGCAAGGAGGCGGAGAGATCAAGGCAAGGGTACCTCGCGAGGTGCTCGTGACGCAAGGCATGACGATCGAGGCCAGGCGGGTGCCAGGCGGGCGCCGGCTTGCGCATTGTCCTTGTTTCCTCTTTGGTGCAAAGGGGGCAAGCACAGGCGCGGAGTACCGAGGCACCAAGAAAAGGTTACCATTTCGGTGCAACGAGACCAAGACCAGCAGAGCGGCAGGACGGAGGTCACCGTGGAGTCCAAGACGGTGTCACCACCAGTGCCTTTGGCAGCCGAAGACCAACTTTAGTCAGGATAACTTGTACTAGATGTTCCCCTTCAAAATGGCCGTTTTTGGCGCCCTTCCTGCTCAATATTTGGTAAGAGGACCAGGGCCTCTACATGTAGGGATATCCACCACAGTAGAGGGCATGGAGTTCTCATCAGATCCAGAGGCGATCGAACTCACCCAAATAGTTCACCGCACCAACCCAAGAACACCTCTTGCAAGGTTCTTCTTCCTTTGTACTGTTCATCATCAGCCCCTGAGGCAATCCACCACACCACACACTAGAGTAGGGTATTACACCACAACGGTGGCCCGAACTAGTATAAATCTTGTGTCCCTCGTGTTGTTCATCGTTTAGCTTAGATTCTCAGCGAGGCATTCTTCTCGCGCACCCCAGAGTTCGAACCTTAAGGGTTTTTCCGGAACCCGATATCCGACACGAGCCGCGACAAATTACACTACCATGGATGCAAGAGCGGGCACCCCCCCCCCCCAGTGGATCGCAAGAAGACTACTAAAAGATAAGTCGCGTGCACTGTGATACTGGTTTTGCATCCCGCTCGCCCCATTCTCGCAGTCCCACTTCGGTGGCTTCACTCCCCTTTTCCATTCCATGGGCGTCTGCTTGCACGCCAAGGCGGACCTTGTGAGCATCGCGCCTCATGAGCTCTCACCGGACCTTGGGCCGCTCACCTCCTATCCTTGACCATGGCATCGTGACCTGGCATACTAGCGATGGCAGAAGCCTGCCTGGGGACTGGGTCCCATCGGTGTAGAGCGTCACGCTATCTAAGGGAAAGAAAAGTGTGGAATCGTGCCGAACTGGGATATGCGATTTCATCATAGAATCAAGAAAGCACCGCTGGTACTAAAACACACTTCGGTCCTTACATACCCCATGGGGGTTGGTTCTAATTCCGCGCAGGGAAGCAAAAGAAGAAAGGCTACTATCGGGCCATCGAGCGTCACCGATGGCGCTGAGCGGCAGTCGCTGCAACGTGTTGTCGTCACTAGACTCTGGAGATTCGTCGGGCTCAGGAGAATAGCTAGATTCCCAAGAGTCACCGCTGCTGCCGGAGGAGGTGCTCGCGGGAACGGAAGCAAGTATGGCACCCTCGGTTGGGTTCTGTGGGCTCCTTCCCCTGGGGCAGCATTCCTGACGTCGGCCCTCCTCATTTAAGACCTTGAAGAACAAACTGGAGGCGTCATCATATTCGAAGTGAATCGTGAGGGCTCCCTCAGCGTGAGGCTCGGGCAACCTCGCCCCATCCGCGGGTCATGGAGACGTCTCCGGGGGGCACCACCTCAACCTCAGCTCCAGTGTCTAGGCTACTGCACCCGGCGTGCTTTAGCCA
>NC_041381.1:286277882-286279973 GCF_002162155.2 Triticum dicoccoides | reverse complement strand
GATCGCAAGAAGACTACTAAAAGATAAGTCGCGTGCACTGTGATACTGGTTTCGCATCCCGCTCGCCCCATTCTCGCAGTCCCACTTCGGTGGCTTCACTCCCCTTTTCCATTCCATGGGCGTCTGCTTGCACACCAAGGCGGACCTTGTGAGCATCGCGCCTCATGAGCTCTCACCGGACCTCGGGCCGCTCACCTCCTATCCTTGACCATGGCATCGTGACCTGGCATACTAGCGATGGCAGAAGCCTGCCTGGGGACTGGGTCCCATCGGTGTAGAGCGTCACGCTGTCTAAGGGAAAGAAAAGTGTGGAATCGTGCCGAACTGGGATATGCGATTTCATCATAGAATCAAGAAAGCACCGCTGGTACTAAAACACACTTCGGTCCTTACATACCCCATGGGGGTTGGTTCTAATTCCGCGCAGGGAAGCAAAAGAAGAAAGGCTACTATCGGGCCATCGAGCGTCACCGATGGCGCTGAGCGGCAGTCGCTGCAACGTGTTGTCGTCACTAGACTCTGGAGATTCGTCGGGCTCAGGAGAATAGCTAGATTCCCAAGAGTCACCGCTGCTGCCGGAGGAGGTGCTCGCGGGAACGGAAGCAAGTATGGCACCCTCGGTTGGGTTCTGTGGGCTCCTTCCCCTGGGGCAGCATTCCTGACGTCGGCCCTCCTCATTTAAGACCTTGAAGAACAAACTGGAGGCGTCATCATATTCGAAGTGAATCGTGAGGGCTCCCTCAGCGTGAGGCTCGGGCAACCTCGCCCCATCCGCGGGTCATGGAGACGTCTCCGGGGGGCACCACCTCAACCTCAGCTCCAGTGTCTAGGCTACTGCACCCGGCGTGCTTTAGCCATAGCTCAAGCGGCCCCTTCAAAGGCGAAGAACCTTGGGAGCCGGATCCATGAGTTGGGCGCCATCGCTTCCCACACCACGAACTCGTGCGAGCTTCCCTCAGTGTGAGTCCGTGGCACGGTCGGCAAGGCAATGGAGGCCCGTCCTTCATCGCTGGGGATCGCTCGAGGGCGCACGTCCTCATCCCGGGCACGGGCATATAGGGGAAGGGGGAAGCCGGGCGGAGGCCTCGATTGCCAAGGCCTGGTCACCTCTTGTCCCATGCTGGCGTCGTGAGGAAGGCTGAGCCGCTTCTTCGGTAGGAGAGGATCATGCCCCTCTCTAGGGGCCTTACCCTTTTCGGCCGCCGAGAACCTCCTGATCGGCGCCATGGGAACAAGACGGAGAGGGAGAAGAAACGGGCAGTGAGAAGACGGAGGAAGAAATGACCAGGGAGGCTCTGCCCCTTCCCCCACATTTATAGCCAAGGAAGGCCAACCGCCGGCCTCCATGACCTCGAGCCATAATGATGTTTTGCATGTAGCATCGATGTAACGCCCCAGATATACTTTCCCTATTTGTACTCCAACTCTTGCCGTCTCCGGCGCTAAGTTATATTTATTTCTCGGGTTTGGGTTTTTTGTCTCCACGTGTTGTTTTTCTTTTTCGTGCATCTCTTGTCATGTCATCACGTGCATGGCATTTGCATACATGTTCATCTCATGCATTCGAGCATTTTCCCCGTTGTCCGTTTTGCATTCCGGCGCTTCGTTCTCCTCCGGTGGTCATTTCTAGTCTTCTTTCGTCTGTGGGGTTTAAACATTTCCGGATTGGACCAAGACTTGCCAAGCGGCCTTGGTTTACTACCGGTAGACCGCCTGTCAAGTTTCGGGTCATCTGGACTTCGTTCGATACTCCAACGGTTAACCGAGGGACCGGAAAGGCCTCGTGTATGTTGCAGCCCAACACCCCCCAAATTTGGCCCAAAACCCACCAAACTCTGCTCCATGTCCTAGACCGTTCGATCACGATCGTGTGGGCGAAAACCGCACCTCATTTGGACTCTCCTAGCTCCCTCTATGCCTATTTAAACACCCCCCATTTCGGATCTCGTCTTCCTCCCCGTCCTCCTCAAAAAAAAACCAGAACATCTCCCCGCACCGACGGACACGTCCGCCCCAGCCGGACGCGTCCGCCGCCGCGCCCTCGCCCAACCACCGCGTGCCACGTGGCACCGCCGCCGCCGCCGCCGCGGG
>NC_041381.1:286273102-286274586 GCF_002162155.2 Triticum dicoccoides | reverse complement strand
AAGCACAGGCGCGGAGTACCGAGGCACCAAGAAAAGGTTACCATTTCGGTGCAACGAGACCAAGACCAGCAGAGCGGCAGGACGGAGGTCACCGTGGAGTCCAAGACGGTGTCACCACCAGTGCCTTTGGCAGCCGAAGACCAACTTTAGTCAGGATAACTTGTACTAGATGTTCCCCTTCAAAATGGCCGTTTTTGGCGCCCTTCCTGCTCAATATTTGGTAAGAGGACCAGGGCCTCTACATGTAGGGATATCCACCACAGTAGAGGGCATGGAGTTCTCATCAGATCCAGAGGCGATCGAACTCACCCAAATAGTTCACCGCACCAACCCAAGAACACCTCTTGCAAGGTTCTTCTTCCTTTGTACTGTTCATCATCAGCCCCTGAGGCAATCCACCACACCACACACTAGAGTAGGGTATTACACCACAACGGTGGCCCGAACTAGTATAAATCTTGTGTCCCTCGTGTTGTTCATCGTTTAGCTTAGATTCTCAGCGAGGCATTCTTCTCGCGCACCCCAGAGTTCGAACCTTAAGGGTTTTTCCGGAACCCGATATCCGACACGAGCCGCGACAAATTACACTACCATGGATGCAAGAGCGGGCACCCCCCCCCCCCAGTGGATCGCAAGAAGACTACTAAAAGATAAGTCGCGTGCACTGTGATACTGGTTTTGCATCCCGCTCGCCCCATTCTCGCAGTCCCACTTCGGTGGCTTCACTCCCCTTTTCCATTCCATGGGCGTCTGCTTGCACGCCAAGGCGGACCTTGTGAGCATCGCGCCTCATGAGCTCTCACCGGACCTTGGGCCGCTCACCTCCTATCCTTGACCATGGCATCGTGACCTGGCATACTAGCGATGGCAGAAGCCTGCCTGGGGACTGGGTCCCATCGGTGTAGAGCGTCACGCTATCTAAGGGAAAGAAAAGTGTGGAATCGTGCCGAACTGGGATATGCGATTTCATCATAGAATCAAGAAAGCACCGCTGGTACTAAAACACACTTCGGTCCTTACATACCCCATGGGGGTTGGTTCTAATTCCGCGCAGGGAAGCAAAAGAAGAAAGGCTACTATCGGGCCATCGAGCGTCACCGATGGCGCTGAGCGGCAGTCGCTGCAACGTGTTGTCGTCACTAGACTCTGGAGATTCGTCGGGCTCAGGAGAATAGCTAGATTCCCAAGAGTCACCGCTGCTGCCGGAGGAGGTGCTCGCGGGAACGGAAGCAAGTATGGCACCCTCGGTTGGGTTCTGTGGGCTCCTTCCCCTGGGGCAGCATTCCTGACGTCGGCCCTCCTCATTTAAGACCTTGAAGAACAAACTGGAGGCGTCATCATATTCGAAGTGAATCGTGAGGGCTCCCTCAGCGTGAGGCTCGGGCAACCTCGCCCCATCCGCGGGTCATGGAGACGTCTCCGGGGGGCACCACCTCAACCTCAGCTCCAGTGTCTAGGCTACTGCACCCGGCGTGCTTTAGCCA
>NC_041381.1:286264740-286271542 GCF_002162155.2 Triticum dicoccoides | reverse complement strand
CTTTGACTGCTCGTATCTCCGCAACCGTATCTCCGTTTTGGGCGTATGATATATCAAAATCTTCGTCTCGACATGTACATCATTTCATTCCATTGCATCATTTGCATTTGAGGTCATCTTGTTGCCCAAAATGCTGTTAGAAGGAGGCTTCGTGAGTTAAATTGCACATCCGTTAGTTCATCATGCACTTTTGTCATTTTTGCCATGTTTAATTCGAGCATGATATGCCTGTGCCCCTTTGGGATGAATTGTTAAGCATTTTGTCTTCTTTCCAGTGGTGCCACCCATGCATTTTTAGAATGTGTGTGTTGTCTTGTGCAAGCTTGCGAAGAGAGGTACCTGAGATTGCTGATTTCAGAGACTTATTGATTTTCACTAAGTCTGGGATATTTTAGTTCGTAATGCTATATGTCCAGCTTGTTTCCTAGTGATCCGTGCCTCTTTTGAGGATGATCAGTAAGGGAGTTTTGATATTTATGTTATGCTCTATCCATCCATGTCTTTGTTTGCATTTGTGGAGTGCTCTAGGTTGACTCAATCGAGCTCAACTTTTGCTTTGTTGTTAATCTGGGCAGATCGTCAACTTGGTTGCGATTTTGCCGATGCTACCGTTAGTGTTCCATGCATGCTATGCCTTCGTTCTTGCCATGTGTAGCTAGCACTTTGTGCCTTCTTGCTGGTTATATGCTTTCCTTGCCATGACTTGCACCGTACTGAGTGCATCGAGCTCGCTTACATGCCTTCGTGAGTTATATTTCAGCGTGTCTCAGTTTTCACTAAGTCTGAAAACTGATTGTGTTCGAGCTATGTTCGTGAGCTCGGTAGAGTATTTTGTGAACCCTTTTGGCCCCAGGTCACTTTGGGTGTTTTTTTAAGCTTGTTGAGTAGCTCCATGCCATGTTCTTACTTGTCATGTTCAGGTTTTCTATCATGTTGTTTTGCTGCTCCGAAGAGAGCATCGTGATCTGAAATTTCAGACTAGTGTTAATTTCACTAAGTCTGAAATCTGTTTTGCATTTGCGTTTTAGCCATGCTTGTTTGAACCTCTTAATGGATGAATTTGCCTATGGCTCAGTGCTAGTGTTTTGTCAACCATCTTGTGTACATCACTGCCATGTATTTTGTTTTCATGTTTGGTGGCTGTAGCATGTTCATTTCGTTGCATTTAGATGCCTACTTGCTGTAAATCGCATACCGGTGTCATATCTTAAAACGCTCGCCATTTCCAAACCGTAGCTCCGATTCCAATGATCTTTATATCGTTTTCAAGCGATTTCATCCCCTCTATCCAGTGACACACTTGGTTTTCCAAGTTGATGTCAGGTTCATGCATTTTCTGTCATATCTTGCATTTTGCATCCCGCATAGCATATCGTCATTTCATCATATTGCTTGGTCTTGCCGTGGTTGATTGTATCCTTGTTGCTTGTTTGTCTTGTTGGGTAGAGCCGGGAGACGAGTTCGCTACCGAGGAGCCCGTTGAGTTTGCTTGCGAGGATCCAGTCAACTCTGACAACTGTGCAGGCAAGATGATCATACCCTCGAAATCACTACTATCTTTGCTATGCTAGTTTGCTCGCTCTTTTGCTTTGCCACTGCTACGATGCCTACCTTTTGCTTGTCAGCCTCCCAATTGCCATGTGATCCCCTAACCCACCATTGTCCTAGCAAACCGTTGATTGGCTATGTTACCACTTTGCTCAGCCCTTCTTATAGCGTTGTTAGTTGCAGGTGGAAGATTGGAGCCGTTCCTTGTTGGAACTTTTATTTACTTGTTGGGATATCACAATATATCTTACTTAATTAATGCATCTATATACTTGGTAAAGGGTGGAAGGCTCGGCCTTATGCCTGGTGTTTTGTTCCACTCTTGCCGCCCTAGTTTCCGTCATATCGGTGTTATGTTCCCGGATTTTTTGCGTTCCTCACACGGTTGGGCTATTATGGGAACCCCTTGACAGTTCGTCTTAAGTAAAGCTCTTCCAGCAATGCCCAACATTGGTTTAACCGTTTGCCACCTAGCCTTTTCTTTCCCTTGGGTTCTGCAGACTCAAGGGTCATCGTTATTTTACCCCCCGGGCCAGTGCTCCTCTGAGTGTTGGTCCACCTGTCAGCTACCGGTGGCTACCAGGGGCAACTCTGGGCTGGCCTACCCGTACCTAGGACAATCTGAGTGTGCCCTGAGAAAGAGATATGTGCAGCTCCTATCGGGATTTGTCGGCACATTCGGGTGGTGTTGCTGGTTTAGTTTTACCCTGTCGAAATGTCTTGTTGTACCGGGATACCGAGTCTGATCGGAATGTCTCGGGTGGAGGTCTATTCCTTCGTTGACCGTGAGAGCTTGTCATGGGCTAAGTTGGGACTCCCCTGCAGGGATTGAACTTTCGAAAGCCGTGCCCGCGGTTATGGGCAGATGGGAATTTGTTAACGTCCAGTTGTAGAAAACCCGAAGTTGACCTTATTTAAAATACATCAACCGCGTGTGTAACCGTGACGGTCTCTTCTCGGCGGAGTCCGGGAAGTGAACACGGTGTTGGAGTCATGCTTGACGTAGGTTGCTATAGGATCACTTCTTGATCATATTTGTATCGCTCGTGCTTCGCCTTCTCTTCTCGCTCTCTTTTGCGATTGTAGCCACCACATATGCTAGTCGCTTGCTGCAGCTCCACATATATTTGCCTTATCCATTCCTATGAGCTTAAATAGTTTTGATCGCGTGGGTGTGAGATTGCTGAGTCCTTGTGGCTCACAGATTCTACAACTCCAGATGCAGGTCCAGGTGATTTCGCTCCAGGTGACGAGTACGAGCTCAAGTGGGAGTTCGACGAGGACTCTCAGCGTTATTATGTTTCCTTTCCCGATGATCAGTAGTGGTGCCTGGTTGGGGTTATCGATTCAGGACCTTGTCGCATGTTGGGTTATTTTCTATTTTGGCGACGTAGTCGGGCCATGAGTGTTTGTTTGATGGATGTTATTTATGCACTCTGATGTGATGTGGCGAGTGTAAGCCAACTATGTTATCTCCCCCTTTTATTATGTATTACATGGGATGTTGTAATGATTGCCTGACTTGCGACATTGCTTTCAATGCGGTTATGCCTCTAAGTCGTGCCTCGACACGTGGGAGCTATAGCCGCATCGAGGGCGTTACAAGTTGGTAATCAGAGCCATCCCCGACCTTAGGAGCCCCATTGGTTGATCGTTTTTAGCAGCCGAGTTGTGTCTAGAAAAATGTTTTGAGCTTAGGAATTATATATCGGAGAGCTTAGGAATTCTTTTACTTCCCAGTCTCCTCATCGCTCTGGTAAGGCATCCTGACGTAGAGTTTTGACTCTTCTCTTCTCAAATTTCACTAAATTTTTTTTTAGGATCACGCGAGTATCTTGGTTTTGTTCCGATGGTTTTGTGACGAGAACATTGTTCTTGGTGCCTCCTGTCTTTAGGGGTTGTGGCAGTGTCCCGGGGAGTTGAGCTCCGAGGTGTTGTCGTCACAATTTTATCGTTGCAATTCTGGTATACTTGAGATATGTTCGCCGACATCGAAAATCTCTTTTATACAGTTCGTTGGTGAGATAACCTCGACGCCACCCAGTACTGGGGCGGGAGTTCGGGAGTATCGCCATAACTTGTATAACGGATGCTTTTCGAAGGTTGAGGTAGATGGTTTCCGAAGGTTTCTTGGTTATGTGTTGAAGGATGGATACAGCTGGATGTAGGATTTTCTAGTTTGGGTGAGATATTGTGCTTCCCCTGTATCCCCAACACCTGATTGCATAACCAGAAAGGTTCGGGAATTTCATAGGTGGGAATTCTAGTAGCTCTAGTTCTTCTTCCACGGATATTGGTTTGAGATTGGGATTTCTTACCGATTATTCGTTCTTGATCCGTACCTTGTTGATTTATTTCTCTACCTTAATTCTTCGTGGCTTCTCAATTTATGGATATGTGACCACTTCAAGAGAAATGCATTCGTTCATTCTGTTCGGATGTGAAGACTATATGTTGCAATTTTCATTCCGTTGGATTCAGCTTCTATATTGTTGTCTATCAGTGTGCTAATGGTGGTCAACCTGTTCAGGATGGCTCCTCCAACGCGCACGACTCCGAATCCTGATCCGCCTCCACCTCCGCCTCCTCCGGAAGCATGGCAAGCTGTGATGGCCGCTACTAATGCAAACACACAGTTGATCATGCAAATTCTCCAAGAGCGCAATCAAGGCAGTCAAGGGAATCAAGGCCATAATCAGCACCAGTTCCTTGCTAATGGCCCAAAGACGTTTAGCGGTTGTGTTGAGGCTACCGATGCTGACGATTGGCTAGTGGATCTGGGTAAGCATTTTGAATGTAGCAACGTCAGGCCTGAAGATTTCGTCAAGTTCGCTTCTTTCCAGCTCAAAGATCAGGCTGCAGAGTGGTTCCAGCAGTACAAGGATTCCAGAGGTGGACGTGTTATCACTTGGAATGATTTTCGTCAAGATTTCCGCGCTCATCACATCCCTCAAAGTGTGATTGAGAGTAAGCGTCAGGAATTCCGCAATCTGAAGCAAGACTCTTTGTCTGTCTATGACTACAACAAGTTGTTCCAGAAGCTCGCTCGTTTTGCCAAGCAGGATGTTCCTGATGAGAAGAGCATGATCTATCAGTTCAGGGGTGGTCTTCGTGAGGAAATTCAGCTCGCTCTTGTCCTCTTTGAGCCGTTGAGATACGATGAGTTCTACAACATGGCACTGAAGCAAGAGGCTGCTCAGATGAGGTGTGATGCTTCCAGGAAGCGTGCCAGAGATGTTACTCCGTCTTCCTCTACTCAAGTGGTCAAGCAGCAGAAGTATTGGCTTCCTCCTCCTCCGTTCCGTCAGCTGTTTCAGCAGAAGAGCAAAGGTGGCAGTGGTTTCTCCCACCCACCCAACCCAGGCTTTCAGAACAAGTCTTCGTCTCAAGCGCCAAGATCGAGTGCTCCGTATCACCGTCCGCTTTCAGAGGTCACGTGCAACAAGTGCCAACAGAAGGGTCACTATGCCAACAAGTGTACCAACCAGAGGCGTCTTCCTCCTCCTCCTCCTGTCAGATCGGCAAGTACAGCTGTGGTCAAGCATAACCCCAAGTCCGCCAAGGTCAACTTGATGAATGCAGCTCAGGCAGAGGACTCGTCAGATGTGATCATGGGTAACCTTCCTGTTAATGATATTCCTGCAAAATTTCTTTTTGACACTGGTGCATCGCATTGCTTCATCTCGAGACCGTTTACAAATAGGCATGAATTGGTCTCACAAGTTTTGCCTAGTCCTTTAGAAGTTGTCTCTCCCGGCAAGCGCATGCATGCTAACTCCATCGTTCCGGATGTTTCTATCACTTTGGGTGACTACAAGTTCTTGGCTTCTCCTACGGTTCTTGGCAACTCGGATATCGATCTTATTCTCGGGATGGACTGGCTCTCTAAGCATAAAGCTCAGCTTGATTGTGCAGCCAGGCAGATTCAACTGACTCATTCGTCTGAGGATGTCATTGTCTTTGCCGCTCGGGATAATACCATCCGGTTGTTTTCTCTCAATGAGAAGGGTGAATTGGATGCTATTTCGCAGATTCCGGTTGTTTGTGAGTATCAAGACGTCTTTCCAGAAGAGCTCCCAGGAATGCCTCCGCACCGGCCAGTTGAATTCGTTATTGAACTTGAGCCTGGCACGGAACCTGTGTGCAAACGTCCTTACAAGCTCGGACCTGAAGAGTTGAAGGAGCTGAAGAAACAACTCGATGAGCAAGAAAGATTGGGTCTCATTCGGCCTAGTACTTCTCCGTGGGGTTGTGGTGTTCTTTTTGTGAAGAAGAAGGATGGATCGAGTCGACTTTGTGTTGATTACCGTCCAGTAAACAAGAAGACCATCAAGAACAAATACCCACTTCCCAACATCAATGAGCTGTTCGAACAACTCAAGGGTGCTCAAGTATTCTCCAAGCTTGATCTCCGTATGGGTTATCATCAGATTCGTATTCGTGAGCAAGATATTCCCAAGATGGCGTTCAGAACAAGCTTTGGTTCATATGAATACACCGTCATGTCTTTTGGCCTCGCAAACGCTCCTCCGACGTTCTCTCACATGATGAACTTCATCTTCAACCCCTACACCAATGAATTCGTTTTGGTCTATCTCGACGACATTCTGGTTTTCTCGAAGAACAAGAAAGATCATGCCAAGCACTTGCGTTTGGTTCTTGACAAGCTCAGAGAACATCAGTTCTACGCCAAGTTCTCCAAGTGTGAATTTTGGCTCGATGAGGTTCTTTATCTTGGTCATATCATCTCTGCCAAGGGCATTTCCGTGAATCCCGAGAAGGTGTCTGCAATTGTGAATTGGGAACCTCCTCAGAACGTGAAGCAACTCCGTAGTTTCCTCGGTCTCGCAAGCTATTGCAGAAGATTCGTTGAAAACTTTTCTAAGATCGCCAAGCCTCTCTCAAATCTTCTTCAGAAGCACGTCAAGTACGTTTGGTCTCCGGAGTGTGATATGGCTTTCAACTCTTTGAAAGAGAAATTGATCACTGCTCCAGTTCTGACTCCGCCTGACGAAACCAAGCCGTACGAGGTCTTTTGTGATGCCTCTCTCCAAGGTCTCGGTGCTGTACTGATGCAAGAGAAGAAAGTTGTTGCTTATACCTCTCGCCAGTTGAAGCCTAATGAGAAGAACTACCCCACTCATGATCTCGAGTTGGCGGCAGTTGTGCACGCTTTGTTGACTTGGAGACATCTTCTATTGGGAAGGAAAGTGGATATTTTCACTGATCACAAGAGTCTCAAGTACATCTTCAC
>NC_041381.1:286158129-286262029 GCF_002162155.2 Triticum dicoccoides | reverse complement strand
GACCCGGCTCCTCCACGCGCGCCCCGCCGCCTCCTTCCTCCGCGCGCGCCGCCGCCTCTTCGGGCTCCGGCGACCGGAGCCGCCGTCGCCGCCGCGGGTCATCTCCAGCGAGCCCGAGGCCGGCCGCCGCCCGCACCTCCTCGCCGGCGCGCGGGCCGCCACCGCCGCCGCCGGACACCGCCACCGGCCTTCCCCCGACCTTCCCGGCGCCGCCCCGGCCTCTCCCCGCTGCTCCGGCCGCCTCCACCTCCTCCGGCGAGCCGTCTCCGGCGAACTCGCGCGGGTGCTATAGTGCTGCTACAGTAACCGCCAGATCTGGAAACCCTAGATCCGGTTGACTTTCCCTCTCCCCCTTATTTTTTCGTGCTAACTTTGACTGCTCGTATCTCCGCAACCGTAGCTCCGTTTTGGGCGTATGATATATCAAAATCTTCGCCTCGACATGTACATCATTTCATTCGATTGCATCATTTGCATTTGAGGTCATCTTGTTACCCAAAATGCTGTTAGAAGGAGGCTTCGTGAGTTAAATTGCAGATCCGTTAGTTCATCATGCACTTTTGTCATTTTTGCCATGTTTAATTCGAGCATGATATGCCTGTGCCCCTTTGGGATGAATTGTTAAGCATTTTGTCTTCTTTCCAGTGGTGCCACCCATGCATTTTTAGGATGTGTGTGTTGTCTTGTGCAAGCTTGCGAAGAGAGGTACCTGAGATTGCTGATTTCAGAGACTTATTGATTTTCACTAAGTCTGGGATATTTTAGTTCGTGATGCTATATGTCCAGCTTGTTTCCTAGTGATCCGTGCCTCTTTTGAGGATGATCAGTAAGGGAGTTTTGATATTTATGTTATGCTCTATCCATCCATGTCTTTTTTTGCATTTGTGGAGTGCTCTAGGTTGACTCAATCGAGCTCAACTTTTGCTTCGTTATTAATCTGGGCAGATCGTCAACTTGGTTGCGATTTTGCCGATGCTACCGTTAGTGTTCCATGCATGCTATGCCTTCGTTCTTGCCATGTGTAGCTAGCACTTTGTGCCTTCTTGCTGGTTATATGCTTTCCTTGCCATGACTTGCACCGTAGTGAGTGCATCGAGCTCGTTTACATGCCTTCGTGAGTTATATTTCAGCGTGTCTCAGTTTTCACTAAGTCTGAAAACTGATTGTGTTCGAGCTATGTTCGTGAGCTCGGTAGAGTATTTTGTGAACCCTTTTGGCCCCAGGTCACTTTGGGTGTTTTTTTAAGCTTGTTGAGTATCTCCATGCCATATTCTTACTTGTCATGTTCAGGTTTTCTATCATGTGGTTTTGCTGCTCCGAAGAGAGCATCGTGATCTGAAATTTCAGACTAGTGTTAATTTCACTAAGTCTGAAATCTGTTTTGCATTTGCGTTTTAGCCATGCTTGTTTGAACCTCTTAATGGATGAATTTGCCTATGGCTCAGTGCTAGTGTTTTGTCAACCATCTTGTGTACATCACTGCCATATATTTTGTTTTCATGTTTGGTGGCTGTAGCATGTTCATTTCGTTGCATTTAGATGCCTACTTGCTGTAAATCGCATACCGGTGTCATATCTTAAAACGCTCGCCATTTCCAAACCGTAGCTCCGATTCCAATGATCTTTATATCGTTTTCAAGCTATTTCATCCCCTCTATCCAGTGACACACTTGGTTTTCCAAGTTGATGTCAGGTTCATGCATTTTCTGTCATATCTTGCATTTTGCATCCCGCATCGCATCCCGCATAGCATATCGTCATTTCATCATATTGCTTGGTCTTGCCGTGGTTGATTGTATCCTTGTTGCTTGTTTGTCTTGTTGGGTAGAGCCGGGAGACGAGTTCGCTACCGAGGAGCCCATTGAGTTTGCTTGCAAGGATCCAGTCAACTCTGACAACTGTGCAGGCAAGATAATCATACCCTCGAAATCACTACTATCTTTGCTATGCTAGTTTGCTCGCTCTTTTGCTTTGCCACTGCTACGATGCCTACCTTTTGCTTGTCAGCCTCCCAATTGCCATGTGATCCCCTAACCCACCATTGTCCTAGCAAACCGTTGATTGGCTATGTTACCGCTTTGCTCAGCCCTTCTTATAGCGTTGTTAGTTGCAGGTGGAAGATTGGAGCCGTTCCTTGTTGGAACTTTTATTTACTTGTTGGGATATCACAATATATCTTACTTAATTAATGCATCTATATACTTGGTAAAGGTTGGAAGGCTCGGCCTTATGCCTGGTGTTTTGTTCCACTCTTGCCGCCCTAGTTTCCGTCATATCGGTGTTATGTTCCCGGATTTTTTGCGTTCCTTACACGGTTGGGCTATTATGGGAACCCCTTGACAGTTCGTCTTAAGTAAAGCTCTTCCAGCAATGCCCAACATTGGTTTTACCATTTGCCACCTAGCCTTTTCTTTCCCTTGGGTTCTGCAGACTCAAGGGTCATCGTTATTTTACCCCCCGGGCCAGTGCTCCTCTGAGTGTTGGTCCACCTGTCAGCTACCGGTGGCTACCAGGGGCAACTCTGGGCTGGCCTACCCGTACCTAGGACAATCTGAGTGTGCCCTGAGAAAGAGATATGTGCAGCTCCTATCGGGATTTGTCGGCACATTCGGGCGGTGTTGCTGGTTTAGTTTTACCCTGTCGAAATGTCTTGTTGTACCGGGATACCGAGTCTGATCGGAATGTCTCGGGTGGAGGTCTATTCCTTCGTTGACCGTGAGAGCTTGTCATGGGCTAAGTTGGGACTCCCCTGCAGGGATTGAACTTTCGAAAGCCGTGCCCGCGGTTATGGGCAGATGGGAATTTGTTAACGTCCGGTTGTAGAAAACCCGAAGTTGACCTTATTTAAAATACATCAACCGCGTGTGTAACCGTGACGGTCTCTTCTCGGCGGAGTCCGGGAAGTGAACACGGTGTTGGAGTCATGCTTGACGTAGGTTGCTATAGGATCACTTCTTGATCATATTTGTATCGCTCGTGCTTCGCCTTCTCTTCTCGCTCTCTTTTGCGAATGTAGCCACCACATATGCTAGTCGCTTGCTGCAGCTCCACATATATTTGCCTTATCCATTCCTATGAGCTTAAATAGTTTTGATCGCGTGGGTGTGAGATTGCTGAGTCCTTGTGGCTCACAGATTCTACAACTCCAAATGCAGGTCCAGGTGATTTCGCTCCAGGTCACGAGTACGAGCTCAAGTGGGAGTTCGACGAGGACTCTCAGCGTTATTATGTTTCCTTTCCCGATGATCAGTAGTGGTGCCTGGTTGGGGTTATCGATTCAGGACCTTGTCGCATGTTGGGTTATTTTCTATTTTGGCGCCGTAGTCGGGCCATGAGTGTTTGTTTGATGGATGTTATTTATGCACTCTGATGTGACGTGGCGAGTGTAAGCCAACTATGTTATCTCCCCCTTTTATTATGTATTACATGGGATGTTGTAATGATTGCCTGACTTGCGACATTGCTTTCAATGCGGTTATGTCTCTAAGTCGTGCCTCGACACGTGGGAGCTATAGCCGCATCGAGGGCGTTACAATCGACCCATCAAGTCGAGCAGTTACCGAGGCAGCATGGGGAAGTGGAGATGCCCACATCCCATCAATCGCCATGCGTCATCAAGGCTGCAGGCAGTTAGGGCCCATGGCGCTCCACACTTGTCGTTTGGCTTCGCCTAGAAGCCAAGTCTGAGCGCGCCTTCGTCCCGAGGGCTACTATTAGCGTTCTGGATATGGGGTTATCCTGACTTGCCTGCCTGCGACCCACTGCATGGCTCCATCAACGGCCTGGTACGTCCCAGTTTCAGCATTAACGACTCAAGACCATTGCAAGGGGCCAAGCCTCGCGAGACGGATGACACCAAGACCCCCGAGGGAATCGGCCTCCTCGGGCTGGCTCCTGAGGGGCGGAGAGTTCTATGCAAGGTGCACCTCATGAGGCTCATCTGACGTGAGCCATGACGACCAAGGACAGTGTAGGATCGAAAGTATGTCTAGAGGGGGGATGATTAGACTACTTGACCAAATAAAAATCTAGCATTTCCCAATTTTAGTTCTTGGCAGATTTTAGCAACTTATTTCAAGTCAAGCATTCAACCTACACATGCAATTCTAAGAGTATAGCAGCGGAATGTAAATCATTGCATATGAAGGTAAAGGGAGGACTTTGGAGGGAGCAAACCCAATGTTGACACAGATATTTTTGTCGTGGTTCCGATAGGTGGTGCTATCGTACATCCACGTTGACGGAGACTTCAACCCACGAAGGGTAATGGCTACGCGAGTCAACGGAGGGCTCCACCCACGAAGGGTCCACGAAGAAGAAACCTTGTCTATCCCACCATGGCCAGCGCCCACGAAGGACTTGCCTCACTAGGGTAGATCTTCACGAAGTAGGCGATCTCCTTGCCCGTACAAACTCCTTGATTCAACTCCACAATCTTGATGGAGGCTCCCAAGTGACACGTAAGCAATCTAGGAGAGACCACTCTCCAAAAGGTAGTAGATGGTGTGTTGATGATGAACTCCTTGCTCTTGTGCTTCAAATGATAGTCTCCCCAACACTCAACTCTCTCTCATAGGATTGGATTTGGTGGAAAGATGATTTGTGTGGAAAGCAACTTGGGGAAGGCTAGAGATCAAGATTCATATGGTAGGATTGGAATATCTTGGCCTCAACACATGAGTAGGTGGTTCTTTCTCAGAAAATGAATGCTATAAGTGTAGGCATGTTCTGATGGCTTTTCTCACGAATGAAGAGAGGGTGGAGGGGTATATATAGCCTCCACACTAAATCTAACCGTTACACACAATTCACCAAACTCGGTGGGACCGAATCATAAATCTCGGTCAGAGCAATTTAATTCATAATGTGACCATTAGGCATTTCGGTGGGATCAACATGTCAACTCGATGGGACCGATTTCGTTAGGGTTTGGGCATAATGTAATCTCAGTGAGACCGATTACACAAACTCGGTGGGATCAACTTTGGTAATAAGCTAACCAGAGAGTTTGTCAGGCAAACTCGGTGGGACTGATTCGCTCGTCTCGGTAAGACCGAAACGTTACGAAGGGGAAACAGAGGGCTTGCATTGCGAACTCGGTGGGACCGATCGCTCATCTCAGTTAGACCAAAACGTTACGAAGGGAAACAGAGAGTTTGCAATCCCATCTTGGTGAGACCGAGATCCCTATCAGTGAGACCAAAGTGACTAGGGTTTCTAGCAGTGGCTATGTCAAATGAACTCAGTGGCGCCGAGTTTGACTTTTGGTTTGGGACATATGTGGATATGAGAAAGTGGTTGCGGGTTTTTGGAGCATATCACTTAGCATTTTGAGCACGTAAGCCATTAAGCAACACCTCATCCCCTTTTAATAGTATTGACTTTTCCTATGGACTCAATGTGTTCTTGGATTACTAAAAATAAAATGTAGAGTCTTGAGCTTTAGAGCTTGAGCCAATCGTTTGTCCTTAGCATTTTGAGGGGTCCACATTCCTAATCCATGCCATGCCAATCATTGAACTTTTCTGAGATATTCATCTTGAAATAGTATTAGTTCAATGACCTATATGTTGTTAATCATTACCAAAACCACCCAAGGATAGTTTCACTTTCAATCTCCCCCTTTTTGGTAATTGATGACAACATATAGATCAAAGCTTCGACAAATGATAATAAGATTGAAATACATCGTCGCTTTGAGAAGTATGTGATAAGCAAGAGCTCACCCTAAATTTGTGCATTATTTAAGATTTTCTTTTGTATGCAAATGCACAATCGATTAGTATCATGGGTTACTCTTCAATGTCACATACATATTGGTGGAGCGCTCAAAATGATAGCTATTAAAAGCATGCACTCATCACCAAGCAAAGTGAATGATCATATATGGATATAAGAGATAATATCATCCAGGCACACATTAGAGTAGCATATGACAAAACACATGATCATACAAGTATCTCACATAAGGACATAAGGTATCAATCAAGCACACAATAAAGTTCAACCAAACAAAGTGCAAGACAGACAAAAAGCAACACTCTCTCTCGAAGCCTATGATCTATACATATTTCTCACACTTTCGCAACAAGTTACCAAGAAGTTCAAATATGCACAGTGCTATGCGTCTCTCAGGCTTGATCTCTATGAGGTGGTGTAGAGATGACTCCAAGGACGAAAGCTTCTGTCGATGTAGTTGGAGCTGATGGAGTGGCTACTGGAGGTGGCACTGAAGCTGTAGCTACTGGTGTAGATGTGGTAGCTCTAGTATCTCGTACAGGCACTACAGCTAACCTCTGACCTCTTGGCACTCGCTGAAAAGCTTCTATAATTGCCTTCCCTTTATTCTCCTCAACATCCTCCTGAAGTTTCTCAACTACTGTTTTCATCTCAGTCACTTTCAGATCAAGATCATAGAATTTTTGTTCAATGATCCTCTCCAAACTCACCTGATTCTGAGTCAGGATGGCCAAGCCCTTCTTAATCCAAAAAGTTGCTTGGATCACATATCCAAGTTGATCTTGTTTGCTCTTCAAGAACACTTGAAATGTCTCTTCAGCACTTGGCATCCTTGCAGCTTTTTCTGCCTTTGCCTTTGCTCTCTTCTCTTGTTCTTTCACTAATGAAGGTTCATTCTTTTCCATCACAACTATGTTGTCTTCAAATTCTGGCTTGAGAGGTAAGTGCTACTTGTCCAACAAGTAAGTGCATGTGCCCATCTTTGAGTTGATGAGCACCTGAATGTGTGGAGTATACCCACAAGACCTTTTCTGGTCAGCAGCCATCCTTTTGATTGTCTCTACAATAAGACTCATGACCTTGAATTTTTGAGGGACATAAAAAATGTGCAGCAAGTTGATCGAATGTCCTCTTATCATCCTATGATCTCCAGATTTGGGCAATAGAGTATGCCTTAAGATTGTGTTGATAGTAGGTAGACCAGACAACAAGTACTTCACTGAGCCCAACTTATGAGTTTCCAGGGCTTCATCGGGAATTTCCTTGTACATACTTGCCATGGAGTTGTGCTCTTTCTTCTTCTTGGCATACACTTCCAAATCATCCTCATGGTCTTTTGGATCATTGATCAACTTTGCCCATTCATCAACAGTTGACTGGTACCTTGTACCTTCAGACAACCATACTATCCTTCCTTCTGGATAGAAATGAGTACCGGAGTAGAATTACATGATTAGCTCATCATTCCATTTGGTGAGCTTCTGTCCAACAAACTTGTCAACTCCAAAAGCTTTGAAGCTATCATATACACCTGGAAAGTGATCTTCATTCTCTTTGATATATTCCCAATCAACCCATCTCATGTCACAGACAATTGGCTTCTTGTCAAGAAAAATAGTCTCGTAGAAGTCTTTTTGTTCTTTTGTGTAGAACCTATAGTCCACAGCAGTTCTCCTTCTCATAGCATAGGGATCATTCTTCCTCCAAAGTCTGAGACCTGCATCCTTTCTGATGTTCATGTCCTCTGCCACTAGATGAGTGTCACTGTGGTCTGGAATCTTTGGTTTGAGCTTTCTGAGCACTTGGGCTTTAGCATCTTCTTCTTCAACTTCAGGCAATAGAGCGTTGTTCTTCTCTTCAGCTGGGATGTTACTGGTGCTTATCTTAGGTGCAGACTTGGTGGTTTGAATAGCAGCTTCGGGAGCAGGTTTGGGTTTAGAAGCAACCCCTGACTTGATTGCATCTCCCATAAGCTTTTGAGACTTGGGTCCTGGTGTAGCATCCTCTTCCTCTTCCTCTGAATCTCTTACCATAGTTGACATTCCAAGAACTTTTGCAGTTGTGGTTCTTGCCCTCTTCTTCTTCTTGCCATCTCCAACTGCCTCACCATCATATGATTCTATTGTGAATTTCATGGTTTCTCCTATGGCAACTTTCCTTGGCTTGGTTGTTGGCACTCTCCTTGAAGGTGCCTTCCTGTTCATTCCAGGCTTTGTTGTAGCAGCAGTGCCATACTCCTTCTTCAACACTTTTTTCTTTGAGGTGGCCTCATCCTCAACAGCAACATAATCCTCATCCTCAGAGTCTGAGGTTCTCTTCTTCCTTGTTCTAGTGGCTGCCTTGGGTAAGTTACTTGGAGTGCTCCTGCTGCCCTCATCATAGCTGCTTGAGGTACTACTGCCCTCACTCATTTGCACTTGCTCCTATATTTGTTCTTGCTATCACTCTGGTCAGACATCTTGGCAGGCAAACTGACAGCAATCCCTATGAATATATATAGATGAGGTAGAGTGGCTGAGCATCACAAAGTGCAGAGATTTTGCAAAACAAATGAGTCAAAAACGTAGTTTTAGTTCTCTACTGAAATAATTTCAGAGCTACCGAATAGATAAACTCGGTGATATCGAAGCAACATTTGGAACCTAAACTAGTGAACTCGGTCAGACCGAGTCACAGTTCGGTGGCACAGAGATTGCTAGGGTTTCACAGAGAATTGAACTCGGTCACACCGATTTGTAGTTTTCGGTCAGACACAAAAGCGCATATGCAATAACCTAAGCCAAAAATCGGTGAGACCGATTTCTACCATTCGGTCGGTCCGAGATGAGTTCAGCGGAGAGCTAACCCTAAATTTTCGAATCAAACTTAACCTAAGGAAGTTTTCTCTGGATAGATTGATTTCATATGTGGCAATGATCATGGCATTGACCTTGTGCTAAGAATCAGAGGTAAAAAGAAAGCACAAGGGGTCGAACTCATACTGTTGGGGATATGACTACTGGGTGTAAACCGCCCAGGAGGGGCCGGATTACACTCACAAGGAGTCCTGTACAAGAGCCCATGAAGATGAAGGATATGGCGCTTTAACTATGGAGGATTAAAGGCCCAGAGCCTAATGGCGGATTAGGGCCCATAGTAAAAAACCGCCATAGATGTATAACTTGTGTTGTAAGTTAGGGAAAGGAATAGACCGAGCCGGACACTTGTATGAGCCGGCCTCGGGATTCTATAAACCGGTCGGGCGTCAACCTGTGTATATAAAGGGACGACCCGATGGCAGTTCAAGGACAAGAAACAACAGCTCGAGAGATAGGTAAAGCAGATTCGCTCCCTGCTCATCGAGATCAATCAATCCCACAAACAACTGGATCATAGGCTTTTACCTTCACCGCAAGGGACCGAACCAGTATAAACTTCCCGTGTCCTTGTTCCGGTTTAACCCCTTTAAGCTAACCTCATTGCGATGGCTCCACGACTAAGTACTTCCACTAGGACATCTGACGTGTTAATTCCATGACAGTTGGCGCCCGCCGTGGGGCTATCGCACGATGGTTTGGAGTTCTTAAAGGGCAACTTTGAAGGACTCAAGGGATACGCGGTTGGCCGGATGACCAAGATTCGTCGCGGCAAGCTCTACATCGACGACGTAGGATGGGGCCCCGAGGCCAGCTTAATTGAGTACGGGTACCAGGTCCCCTTTGGTGGAATTCACGTTTTCACCGGCAAGATCGGCGAACCGGGCCCTGAGCCGGACATCTTCACCGACCTCGTCAAGACGGCTCAGCGTGCGAGCCCTGCCCGGGTTTAGCCTGCCATGAAGCGTGCATTCTTAGGGTTCATCCATGGTGCGGGATCTGAACCGGTGTCCGATGGTGAGACGGTCATCTACTCAGATGGCGAATCATCCACTGGCGAAACCGAGTCACTGTACCAATTGCAAGACGGCCGGATTGGGGGCTGTTCCCATGGCGACAATATTCTGGACCCCTTTGAACCGCCGAACCGGGTTGCTATCTTCATGGCCGGTACGCAGCCCACCTTGCAATCTTCATCTACAGCAGCAATGATTTCCGAATTGGCAGCTGGGGCAGGAGGCCGGCGCACCGGCCGGCTCAAGTTCTTGCCGGTTTGTTGCATGCTTTGACAACATTGTTGACCATGGCAGTCACCCCGGAGACCCAGGATCAGCAGAATGCGGAGGTTACGAAACTGAAGGACCAGATAGCTCAGGCCAAGGAGGACTTGGCGGCTGAGGAAGCTAGGGTGACTAAAGAGCAGGCCACTTTAGATGCCTAGTCACAGCAGATCCAGGCGCAGAATTACCAGCTTATGTCGGATCAGAACGCATCAAATGAAGTGCTGCGGAGGAAGTACCGGTGTTGTCTATCGCTAGTTTGCGAAGGAATGAATCTCTTCAATACGCCAGGAGCCGGGCCAAGTAATCCGGCAGCATTTAACCGGACCGAGGCACCCGGGACTGGAGCTTCGGATCAGCCACGGGTGATGGACCCACCTTGATGGACGGACAACCCGCCGCAATATGTACCAACGCCGCCAGGTCACTTCTCTAGCCCTTTGGATAACATGATTGTTGCAACGTCGCGTTTGGCAGCTATTCTGATGGCGGGTGACTCACTGGCGGTGGTTGAGACACGATGGGCCAGGGATCTTCTTCAAACCTCTGTTGTGCAGCAGCAGGCTTATTCCTACAGTCGAGGCAGAATACATTCAACCCCCCGTCCGAGCAAGAGTTACAGCGGGCACAAGGATGAATCGGCTGTGTCAAGCAGTGCGCGGCGCTGTGACGCCCCTCGAGGGCCTAATCGGGCGCACGGCGGTATGAATGCTCAGTATGTGGTGAACAACGGCAGAGCACGACGAGAGGCAGAGTTAGCAGCACAATTGGCAACGCAGTATGCAAATCAACCTGCTCCAGTTCAGCCAGCGACATCAGTTGAATATGGATTGGCTTTTAGCTCTTGGGGGTACCGTGCCTCACCCCGGCTCTGCGTAATGTGCGGCTGCCCAAGGATTTCAAGGGTCCATGTAAAGTACCTAATTATACCGCCGATCAACCCCCCGAGGCGTGGGTTGAAAGTTATGAGATGGCAATGGAGATGCTGGATGTGGATGAAGCGGCGTGTGCAAAATACTTCACCATGATGTTAGACGAAACGGCTCGTACCTGGCTAAAGAGCCTGCCGGTTAACTCGATCAGTTCATGGGATGAGTTGAAGGCCTGTTTTATAGCAAACTGCAAGGATACGTGCAAACAACCCATGTCCATTGTGGATCTGGCTGCTTGTGTCCAAGGAGAGAACGAATCAACAACTCGTTGGGTGCGCCGGGTTTCAAAAATCATGCACTCATCGGGCCGCATCAATGCTGATACAGCAATCGTGACATTGGAGGGTAAATGCCGGTTTAAGTCACTGAAGATGAAGTTGGGATGGCTCAAGTGCCACTGCAACAATATGGGAACACTCATGGAAGCTCTGGTTAAATATGCTGATTCTAATAATACCAAGGATCCTGATTTTGATGAAGAGAAGCCAGAGAAGGGAAAGAAGAATACCGGCACAAAGGGACACCATAACCAGGCGAGCCACGGGAATAATGGTAAGCGTAAGGCGGACAATTCGGATTTTGTAGCTAACACCAATATGCAGGGCAATGTGCAGCCTCGTAAGGGTAAACTGCCCCAGCGCGATGGAGGCATGAATGTGGAGCGCCTGTTAAACCAGCCCTGCCCAAAGCACGGGACGAAGGAGGTTCCGACCACGCACCTCTGGAAGGATTGTTTCATTATGAGAGAATTCAAAAACTCTGATCTCTTCTGGTATGATCAGGGTCCATCTGGCGGTTCGGGTCCAGGGTTTCACGGGCCGGGTTACGGTGGAGGCGGTTCAAACTCAGGATTTCAGGGTAATCAGGGCAACCAGAACAACCAAGGTGGTCACAATCAGTAGAGTAATTAGGGGAATCAACAGCGGTCGGGTTATCAGAGCATCCCGAAGCAGTTAAATGGAGGACAATACCATGTCTTCACTACTATTCGATGCAAGCGCGATCAGAAGCTCCATAAAACGGTAGTAAACTTTGTTGAACCGGCAGTGCCCCGCTATCTGCGCTGGTCTGAACAACCTATTGTTTGGAGTCAGGAGGATCATTCGCCCCGGGTTGATAATCCTGGCCATCTAGCTTTGGTGGTTGCACCGCAGGCTGGAGGTTATAAGTTCACCAAGGTGCTCATGGACGAAGGGAGCAGTATCAATATCTTGTATTATGAAACCTTCCGGCATATGGGCTTAACAGATAAGCATCTTAAACCGTCAAACACCATTTTTCACGATGTGGTGCCTGGTAAATCGGCTTACCCGGTCGGTAAGATAGCTCTGGAGGTGGTTTTTGGAGATGATCATGATTCAAGATCCAAGACGGTGACCTTTGAAGTGGTTAAAATCAGAAGTCCGTACCATGCCTTGTTTGGACAGCCGGTTTATGCTAAATTCATGGCAAGGCCGTGTTATGTTTATCTACAGCTCAAGATGCTGGGTCATAAGGGGACCATCACGATTCACGGTAGCAGCAAGATTTCTCTGGAGTACGAGGAAGGTGATGTGACTTATGCTGAGTCGGTTTGTGTAACGGAGGAATTGAAGTTCTATAAGGACAATGTTGATCCGGCAGACATGACTTCTCTGAAGAAGCCTACTACAGAGCATGATCTGGCTTTGAAGTTCAAATCGGCTGATGAGACTAAATTGGTTGATTTTGTTCCTGGCGATTCATCCAAGTAGTTCAGCATCAGCGTCAACTTGGATCTGAACTAGGAAGGCGCGCTCATCAAGTTCATCCGTGAGAACTGGGACATCTTTGCATGGAAACCGTCTAACATGCCAGGTGTACCGAGGGAACTCACTGAGCACACTCTCAATATTGATATGAAATTCAAACCGACCAGACAGTTTCTTCGCCGTTTTAATGAAGAGAGGCGCGAGGCCATTGGTGAAGAGGTAGCCCGACTATTGGCAGCAGGGTTTATTGTGGAGTTGTTTCACCCCAAGTGGTTGGCTAATCCGATGTTGGTACTTAAGAAAAACGGCACTTGGCGTATGTGTGTGGATTACACAGATTTGAAAAAGCTTGCCCAGCTGATCCCTTTGCCCTCCCTCGTATTGATCAAATCCTTGATGCTACGGCGGGTTGTGAGCATTTAAGTTTCTTGGATGCTTATTCTGGTTATCATCAGATCAAGATGGCACTTAAGGACCAGGAGAAGACAGCTTTCATCACTCCCTTTGGAGCCTTCTGTTATGTGTCTATGCCTTTTGGGCTCAAGAGTGCCCAGGCAACTTACCAGCGCTGTGTGCAGAATTGTCATCATACTCAGATTGGGCGCAATGTTCATGCTTATGTGGATGATATTGTGGTAAAATCCAGGAAAAATGAGACATTGATAGATGACCTCAAGGAGACCTTTGACAATCTTTGGGTTTATAAGATGATGCTCAATCCGGACAAGTGCGTCTTCGGTGTTCCAGCAGGCAAGCTCTTAGGTTTTCTGGTATCTAACAGGGGTATTGAGGCTAATCCGGAAAATATTAAAGCTATTACGTCTCTCTCTAAACCGGCGTGTATCAATGAGGTTCAACGTCTGGCGGGTCGTATTGCGGCTTTGAGCCAGTTTATCAGTTGGTTGGGAGAGAAGGCGATACCTCTGTATCAGATGTTGAAGAAGACAGACAATTTTGTCTGGAATGATGCTGCTGATGCGGCGTTTGAAGACTTAAAGAAGCAGTTGGTTGAACCGCCAGTTCTTGCTGCTCCAGTTGATAAGGAGCCACTATTGTTATACGTGGCTGCTAATGCCCGGGCTGTCAGCGTAGCTATTGTGGTGGAGCGCAAGGAGGCTGGGAAGGAATACCCGATTCAAAGGCCAGTTTATTATATCAGCGAAGTGCTCATTGAGTCAAAGAAAAGATATCCGCATTGGCAGAAGCTGGTGTATGGGGTTTTCATGGCAAGTCAGAAGCTTAAACAGTACTTTCAAGGCCATCCCATCACAGTGGTCAGTTTTGCTCCTTTGGGGCATATAATCCAGAACAGGGAGGCAATTGGCCGGGTTGCTAAGTGGGCTATTGAGCTTGGACCACATGGTTTGAAGTATATGCCTCGAACAGCTATCAAGTTCCAGGCCCTTGTGGATTTCATCAATGATTGGACAGAGTTGCAAGCACCAGAAGAAAAACCGGACATCACATATTAGGCTATCCACTTCGATGGGTCCAGGCAATTAGAGGGCTCGGGGGCTGGAGTTGTCCTTACTTCCCCCCGAGGTGATAAAATTCGATGTGTTCTTCGCTTAATGTTTCCTTGTACTAACAATGCAGCTGAGTACGAGGCTTTACTCCATGGTCTTCGAGTGGCTAAGGAAATGAACTTAAGCCGGGTATGATGCTTTGGGGACTCCGATCTGGTGGCCCAGCAAGTTTCAGGTACTTGGGATTCCAAGGATCCACTCATGGTGGCTTACCGACGAGAGGTGGATATTGTCGCTGGTCATTTCAAGGGTTATCAAGTGGAGCACATTGATCGGCGCAAAAATGAGGCGGCCGATGCTTTAAGCCGGCTGGGATCTCAGCGTAAACCGGTGCCGCCCAATACCTTTCTGGATGTCTTGCAAAACCCGTCAGTTTAGTTGCCTACAGAGGAGGACCTCTCTATTCCTGATCCGGAGGCACAATTGGTGGCCGCTTTAGACATTATTCCGGATTGGACGGTTCCATACTTGGTGTATATGAACCGCGCGAGTTGCCAGAAGATGCAGTCTTGGCCAGGCAGATAATCCGGCGATCCAAGTCCATGGTTATTCACAATGGCGAGTTACACCATTGCAGTGTCTCCGGCGTGTTCCAGCGCTGTGTTTCTCCTGAGGAAGGCCGTGAGATTCTACGTCAGATCCACGAAGGGGACTGTGGTCATCACACCGGTTCAAAATCCTTGGTTGCTAAAGCTTTTCGCCATGGCTTCTATTGGCTGACTGCTCATGCTGATGCTGAGGACTTGGTGAGGCGGTGTGATGGTTGTCAGATATTCTCACGACGAGCTCATGTTCCGGCTCAGGAGCTACGAATGATTCCAATCACTTGGCCGTTTGCTACTTGGGGGATTCATATGGTAGGACCTTTCAAGCGATCCAAAGATAAGAAGACCCACCTGTTGGTGGCGGTTGACAAGTTTACTAAATGGGTTGAAGCGGAGCTAGTAAGCAAGTGTGATGCAGCCACGGTGGTTCAATTCATTAAGAAGGTGATCTTCCGCTTTGGTTTTCCACACAGTATCATCACAGATAATGGCACGAACCTCTCTAGAGGCGAGATGGAGGATTTTTGTCAAAGAGAACACATCCGGCTTGATGTGTCATCTGTGGCTCACCCCCAGTCTAATGGTCAAGCTGAGAGAGCTAATCAGGAAATCTTGAAGGGTATCAAGACCCGGCTTATGGTTCCTTTGAAGAGGACGCCGGGTTGTTGGGTGGAGGAATTACCATCTGTGTTATGGAGCATAAACACCACCCCGAATCGATCTACAGGTTATACACCATTCTTCATGATTTACGGGGCAGAGGCAGTACTCCCAAGTGATATTCGTCATGACTCACCCCGGGTTTGCCAATTATGTTGAAGCGGACAACGAGCAAGCACGTCAAGAAGCACTGGACCTGTTAGATGAAAAATGGGACATGGTGTTGGCTCGTTCGGCAATTTATCAGCAAGACCTGCGGCCTATCACAGCCGCCAGGTTAAAACAAGAACCTTTCAAGAAGGCGACTTAGTGCTCCGGCTCATCCATGATCAGACCGATATGCACAAGTTATCCCCACCTTGGGAAGGACCCCTTGTGGTCAGCAAGAGTCTGCACAATGGATCATACTACCTCATCGATGTTCGAGAGCACAAAACTCAAGCAAATCAGAGGAGGAGACCCGTCGGCCGTGGAATATCGCTCATCTACAGCCTTACTACACCTGAGCTGTAGGCTCTCATTATGTACATATTTTGACAATATATTATGATCAATATAATAAACCGTCATCCTTGCTACAAGCAGGGCCTCTACCGTTTCTTCCAATATTTCTTGGTTACAAGGGGGCTTCTGCTTATACAACGATGTCCTATTTGTTCATTAAACTGGCTATCATGCCACAACAAAGCTTGGGAGCTTCACACCCAAGGGTCCAAAGAGAGTATTGTTGCTAAAGCACAACTCAAACATAGGCACCCATTGAGCACATCTCACAAAGTTACTTGGGGGCTCTTTGTGCAAAGCAACAAAGAGTTTGAAAGGACCCTTGTAATAGGCTATCAAGCCACGGCTTGGAAGCCTGGTGTATTCACCTAAAACCCCGGGTTAACCTACCTTCATCAAGTAAGCCACTCCTATCCAGGTACTCCTGGTATGACCTGCCGAACGTTTGACAAGTCAATCTTATACAGACCCTAAACTTGTCAAAGTTAAAACGACGATTGGTTAATTGGAGGCCCATCTTGAAAGGCTTTGTCAAATGGTTTAACTCAGCGGCCTGGCAGCCCATGAAAAGCCTCGAATTTGGGCCTGGCAGCCCTTGAAAAGCCTCGACTACAAAGTCTTATTTGATTTTGTTTTCACAAAGTTTTATCTCCCTTGATAAGGTTTTGAGTTAAACCGGCATCTCTTGACCCGGTCTGATTATAAGTCATTACATCACCCGGTATTTCTTAACCCGGCGTAGCTTTCAACTATCAGTTGCTAGCACATAATCAATTACGAACCGGCGTTTGTTAGCCCGGTCTAGCATCGACTATAAGTCGTCAGGATGATCATCCGGTGTTTATCGTGATCCGACATGGTTTATTATGCACCAGTACAACATGGTGGGAGTTATCAATACTCAAGATTTGGGTTATCACCCTTACTACGCAAGTTGGTAAACCAACGATGTTATTCAATATCACGGGTATGATATATTTCATATTTCATTGTTTTATAGCCTTGGTTATAAAAACTCTAGTTCTATATTGGGTATCATAACCCGTCCGGCGGTAAACCGCCAGGGCACATTTAAGTTTCTCAAATGCAGAAGGCAGGATTTTATGAAATTACTCAAGCATATGAGTAAGCATAGCAACAATCATGACGGATTACAAAGTGTCATGTAGCAGTGCACGATGGTAGAAGATCAAAGTATTTCAACTATCCTATTACAAGGCGCTTTGATGCCCAAAAGAATAATTGTTTGTTGCCTATAACACAATCTACAGAGATAAAGCTGGCTGCCGGATTATGATTCGTCATCAGGTTGATGTGAAGTCGATGGATCATCTCGCGTCGATTCACCCTCCTCCCCACCCAGTGGCTGGAAGTCAATGTTGGCCCAATCAATCCCGGTTAAAGCTTGGAAGACAGCTTTGTCACTTATAAGATGGGACGGTTCAACGTCGGGGGCATAAGTGTGCTTACAGATTGGCGGGATAAGACTTTGCGCTTCTTTCACAGCTACATCAACCCATTTGTTTGGACGAATGGACGGACAAGTCAACTTCTTCGGCCAATTGGCTTGCCAGCGGGTGCATCTCCTTTGTCAAGGCTTTGAGGGCTTCATTGTCAAATTCTGACCCATCTTCTTGTTGGCCAGGATAGCCCTTTGCGATATCTGCCGGATCAAGATTAGCTATCCAAGCTTTGGCCCGAGTCATTGTTGTTAAAGCGCCATCCCTTGCAGCAGATCACTTTACCTCTTCTATCTGGGCAGGTGTCATAGATAATTTGGCCAGCGTATTCTTGATCAAGGTTGGCGCCGGTTTATTGTATGTGGTCGCACAGATGACTCGTTGAGTACCAGTATACAGTTGTTCTGTCAAAGTATAGGCTGCTTTCAACTTCATCTACATATCAGAACCCAGATGAGCAACACGACTACCTGCAACGGTTTAAGAATTTGTTGTTAAACCGGCAACTTCAAAGATGTTTAAGAAAGGTTCTTGCAAAGAGTACTTACCAAATATTGCAGAAGTCATAGCATTGACTTGACGCTTTAACCCAGTTAGCTATTCCGCCACCGGTTTAAGAGCCGCCTCAGCATTCTCAGCCCGCTTTAACAGAGTGGCTTTCTCGGTTTCCCAGTCTGCCCGCTCGCTTTTGAAACCATCCTTTAATTGCTCCATGGCAGTTAAAGCGCCCTTCAATTCATCTTTGGCCTTCGAGGTTTCTGCTTGCTAGGACTTGATATTTTCTTGAAGATCGGCAATTTGGGAATCTTTGTTGCTCAAGTCAGCCTGCAAAAGAGAGATGATGAAGATGTTAATATTTTTCTCAAAGTCCCAAGCACATAATAAGTTATACACTTGGCACTTGGGGGCTAATGCGGATTGCTTCTTTTTTTACTGTTATTTGAAGTCCCAAGGCTCAATACAAGTATTAATCTTGGCACTTGGGGGCTAATGCGTAATTGATCAGAAAAATCAAAGGTGAAGGAATTCAACAAGGACAAGTTTTGCAACAGAAAGTCCCGGTTCATCTTGAAGAGATAAACCGGCCCTTGGGGGCTACACAGTTGAAGTCTTTTTATCCAAAGTCCCGGTTCATCTTGAAGAGATAAACCGGCCCTTGGGGGCTACACAGTTGAAGTCTTTTTATCCAAAGTCCTGGTTCGTCTTGAAGAGATAAACGGCCCTTGGGGGCTACAATGGAGTTGCTACACAGTACAAAGAAAGCTTTATAAAATTTTTGGATAGAAGTTACCTCATAGCGCTCCTTCATCAAGTTGACTAAACCGGCCTCATAATCACGACTTGTATACAGGTGGTTTAAGTATCCAGAATGGATGTCTTGAGCACTGAGATGAGCATAACTTGACAAGTCAGTTTTCCACATGCCTTTGTCCATATCAATAAATTCCTCCTTGGCACTGTGTTTTCATAAAGCGATAGGGTCGCCAGGAGTATTGTGGCCGAAACCGGTAATCACCACATCATCAGTCTTGCCATCAACAATCTCATCTGTGTTGGACGGTTTGTCAGCGGCTCTTGCTGGACTTGGGGGATTAGCAGCTAGACTTGGTGAATCAGCATCTAGGCTTGGCGGATCAACATGAGGACTAGCCGGATTAACTTCTGGCAGATGAACGTAAGTGTCCTGACCTTGTGGCACAGGATCATCCGTAGCAATATCAGCGTCTCCACCAGCACCTTTTGAGGTCCTCTCCGGTTCAAACTCCTCAGTGGGAGCACTCAGGTTTGCTTTTTTGCTGAGTCGGGCTTTGGCACTGCAACATAGCAAACAGAGGTTAATATGGTAAACTGGTGCAAGAAAGCAAAGCTAAAATTATTATACTTACCCAGGGACGGTCTTGAGGGGAGGCATTTGTGTGGTTGATGAGTCGCCAGAGGATGAATTGGAAGTTACCTGATAATTCGAGTCAAACGGATTAAGAGGGTATCAGAAGCAACCCGCCAAGGGATAAGATTTGTTAGAATTACAAGAGACCTCTGCACGGCGCTTACGGAGTGGGATGTCTGGTAAACCGGAGGAAGTGACTTGCTGGCCACTGTGCCGGGTTGTGCTATGAGCTTTAGGGTGTTGTATCTTCAAATAAAATTGTGGATCCAAATGAGTGAGAGGATGTGAACATTTCACTTTCCAGACTGCGTGACGGAGTTTTCATACTGGCACAAGATCGGAATTGGAGGGAAGGGAGATTACCTCTACGTGGTCACCACGGTTGGCTACCGCATCATCCTGATAATGGTCATTGTCAATAAGATGTATGAAAAATGAACCAAGGGAGTCAAGTTCTACCTCTGGTTTTCTTCTTTGTTGGCCTCTTTGTGGCCTTGCTTTTGGCACAAGGAGCTCTCACCGGTTTGTCTTGTGGTTTTTCCGGTTTGTCTTGAGTTTTCCTCTTCCAGAATGGATCTTTGTCCTGTAAGAATAAACAAAAGGCTATTAGAAAATGTCAAAAGGGAAACAGATTAAAAATCAGAAAGATAAAGTCTTACAGCTGGCGGTTTGTTGGAGGCATAAAAGGGACGCAGCCCAGTCTTGATGCACTCAGATATCGGTTCATCTAGCATCTTTTTGACAGACTCAGTGATCTCATCATCATTCATCCGTATTTCAGTATGCTGTTGAGGATCTTTGACATCCGCAGTACATTCATGCATTAATCTGGTGCGACGGCTTAAGGGCAGGATACCCCATGAAACCCAGCAACGGACAAGGTCAATACGGGTTAAACCGTTTGCTAGAAGAGCACGGAGCTTAGCAAGCTGTGGTGCATATGTTTGTCGTTCTCTGGCAGTAAGCCGCTGAGGCAGTGGATGTTCATTGTTGAGTCGGTAAGCACGATTACCCGGCAGAGGATTTTCATCAGCAGGAGTAGTGTTCCGAGAGTAGAACCACGTCTGATTCCAATCCTTGGGGTGGCTGTGATGTTTGGCATGAGGAAAATTGACTTCTTTCCTTTTTTGAATCGACACTCCGCCAAGTTCAGTATTGGGGCCGTCAGAAAATTCAGTATGGCGGTTCAAGTGGAAGAAATCTCTAAAAAGTTCAACAGTCGGTTCTTCTTGTAGATAAACTTCACAGAGCACTTGAACATTGCAAATGTTGGACACAGAGTTCGGTCCAATGTCTTGAGGGTGGAGTTGGAAATTGGCAAGTACATCATGGAAATTTTTTGATCCGGGAGGGCTAAACCCTTGGTCCAAATGCTGCATAAACACAACTACCTCTCCATCTTGAGGCTCAGGAGGATTTTCAGTACCCGGGACTCTCCAATGAATGACCTCCTTCTTTGCCAAAGCGCCAGTTACAACATATCTAGTAAGTTTCTCTTCTGTGATCCGGGAAGGAACCCAATTGCAAGAAGAGAATTGTTTGGCCATTTTTGATGACAAATTGTAAAGAAGTTCAAACGCCGGTTCATGGTTCAAGGTTGATATGCATAAACCGATGTCAAACCGGGGAATTTGATTAAAGCGCGTGTGCCCATTAAGCCGGATACTGATGTTCAAGTAAAGATGGCGGTTTACGTGAGGGCTAATGGTACCTGGCGGATTATCATTTTTTACAGGTTAAACCGCCTACAGTGGTATGGAGGAAAACAAATCTAAAAATTGCTAAGTGCTACGCAAACAGGTTTCGCAAGCCAAGGTTATCATTATGGATCTAGCGCACTTCAGGAAAAGGGAAAGTATCAAAGATTTAAAATGGCAACAACAGCATAGCAAGGGTTCAGATGGGATCTGATTTATGAAGGAGGGGATATTATGGCGAGGCAAAATAAAACTATAGCTTCGGCCGGAGAGGAGAGATATCAAGTTTATCTAGACTTGATGGGACAGCAAGGAAAGGAAAAAGAACAACGATGAACACTGATGAACACCGTCGCAGGTATGGAACCCTAATGCTGATCTAGGGTTGAAGAAGGAAGGCTTACTGGCTTTGCAAGATCGGTGGAGAAGGGCCGTGGTTCTCTGGTACATTCAGGTCGATGCAGCGGCTAGCGATGATGCAACACTTGAAGGTTGAGGGCGGCGGCGGAGCTTTCAGGCTTGAGCGTTGAGAGGAGGAAGAAGAGGCGCAAAAGGGGAAAATAGAAAGACCCCTGGGCCTATTTATAAGATGAATGGATAAGTAGGCAAGCGCGGGGATCAAGGAGCTCGAAGCGGAAAATGGGGCACAGCTGTTGCCTCGATCTTCGGAAATTAATTAATAAAGGAAGGTATTTATGAGTTTTTTATGCAGATGACGTCATGACGATTTGCTGCAATTTTAGAAGATGACGTTATGGCGGTTTATCAAGCTCAGATGGAAGTGACGTCATGACGGTTTACAAGGATCATAGGAGGATGTTCAAAAGAATTTTTCTAAGTGTTGAAGATTGACATGAACATGTTCAAATCAATTTGGGGCCTAACATTGGGGATATGACTACTGGGTGTAAACTGCCTAGGAGGGGCCGGATTACACTCACAAGGAGTCCTGTACAAGAGCCCATAAAGATGAAGGATATGTCACTTTAACTATGGAGGCTTAAACGCCCAGAGCCCAATGGCGGATTAGGGACCATAGTAGTAAGCTGCCATAGATGTATAACTTGTGTTGTAAGTTAGGGAAAGGAAGAGACCGAGTCAGACACTTGTATGAGCCGCCTGTCGGTTCAATATCCGGCGTATCTCGTAGTAGGGGTCCTAAGCTAGGTGTCTTGGAACGATGGTCACATGGACACGGGGTTTTACCCAGCTTCGGGCCCTCTCGATGGAGGTAATACCCTACATGTTACTTTTGATTGTATTCATATGGGTGTAGTACAGAGTACACATATCTACCACAAGATTGTAGTAATGAATATGAGATTGTCTATTGACTAGCCTGGCCTCGATTTATATAAGAAACTGGAGGCCTAGGATTTAGGAGAGTCCTTGTCTTGGGCGCCAAGTCTTGTGGAGTCTTCCTTGTATGCGACAGGGGTTGTCCGAACTGGCCCATGAGTATACGGCCATGGGGGTCCTCGGCCCAATCCAACTGATCGGGAGACAATGTGGTGAGTACACCCTAGTCCAGGACACCGTCAGTAGCCCCCTGAACCGGTCTTCAAGTTGGGGACGCTCCTCGATTCTTTTGAACTGTTCTTCATCTTCGGTCGTCGGTCTTGAAAACTGGTTCAACAAATCTTTCCATCTTCGATCTTGAGGATCGCCAAAGTGAATCCGAAGAGTTTACACGTCGGGTATCCGAGGAGCCCCTTTATATTTCCGGCCTTTATCAATGCCTTGTTATTTTTATGCCATGCCTCGGGTTTGAAGTTGTCCCCGGGCAGCAGTGTCCTCTTGCGTCCGAGCTCCAACGCCGGACTACATTCGAGGCATCTTTGTAGCCGAGCACCAACGCCGGACCGCTTCCGAGCTCCAACGCCGGAATGTATCTGAGCTCCACCGCCAGACTGTATCTGAGGAGTATTGTTACAGTCGAGCTCTAACGCTGAACTACATCCGAGCTCCAACACCGGACTATGTCCAAGCCCCAATGCATGACTATATCCAAGGCGTCATAGATCACCTTGGTTCAAAAAAGTTGAAAGAGTTTAGCCGAGCTTAATGCCAGAAATGCCCTCTATGGAGCCAGCCATTGGCGCTCGAGTTTTATGCCGGACTGCTTCCGAGGTGATGCACCACCCCGACTGTGGGCTAATTTTTTGATCGCTGCAGTTTATTCTCTGCCAAGATATATAGCCAGTAGCCCTCAAGGTGTGTGTATCGGTCTAAAACCCGAGATGTACCTGAAGGATGACATAAGACCGCTGATCACAGTAGCCCCTGAGACTCTGGTTGATTCGCAAAATCAGCCTGAGGATCAAGTCCTAGCTCGGCAGCATACTTCGGGACACAAAAAGCGGCGTGCTCAGTCCTCAAGACTCGGGTTGGGTGCGGCCGACCAACCCGAGGATTATAATCTCCTCGGAAACTGTACTGCACTTAAAATTTTCTGCATTGAATAGGCAATGCAGTAGCCCCCAAGACACTGGTCGGGTGGCAACACTAGATCAGGGGATCGATGTGCCTCTTTAATATTTAAAATTAATTATAAGCCCGAAGCCTAGTAGCCCCCGAGCCTTAATGCGGACACGGGTGACCTAATTAAGGATCGATATCCATAGTAAAATCATAAATTATGTGTAATGACGCTATGTATCCAAGTACTTTATGTCATTAATGCTCGGATCCGCATTGTACAAAACTTTGTTGACCGACCATCAGCTTCAACCTCCTCAGCCAGCAGCCGAGGAGTGTTTGTCCTACTTTATAAAGCCTTTATGAGGGCAAAGATTTACGGCAAACAAGGCAATCCGTCCATACGGTTTTATAAACAAAGGTACATAGAGAGGCATGTTATATTATTGTTTAACATAAGGAAGTGGTTAACACTTCGGCCAATGTTAGGAACGGCCCGTCATTTAACATAGTGATCGGATCGCTGACCAGTTTACGCTTATTGTGACAGTCAGTTTTCGGCTTTCTCCACCGAGGTGCTTAACCATGCGAGCTGGAAGCACAATCGCAGTGGTTCTCCCTTTGCACACCTAGACGAATAAAGCGGAACGTAGGAGGCAAGCACAGGAGCCGGGCAACCCAACTATTGACTGAAGACATAATTCGAAACTCATGCATACATAGCAATATCCGAGATTTTTTGCCGAATCTCTAAAGGTGTCCGGCGTTGCACTGTGAGACTTGTGCGGAAAACACACAAATAGTTGAAAAGTGCCATAGGATTGGAAAACCAAAAAAACATCAGTAAAAACTCGACGTCCGAACTAGATCAATTGTTTGTGCCAATCAGAAAATTGGTCTTAGAAAAGAAAAAGAAAAAAAATGTGCTTCTGTCATGCTTTAAAATGACACATCCTATCTCCACACTTCAAGCGGGTCAGCCTATGGCTTCAACCTCCTATCCCGAAGGCAAAGTACTTCTCGTTAGGCCAGTTTAGCAAACTTTAGCGGCTTTGAGAGAGAAATTAGGCTCCTCGGCTATTGACCGCACACTCTCGTTGAAAAATGGAGTGATAGAAAAAAAGACTTTGCAATGACTAAGAAGAAGAACACTTATTATAAATAGCTCACATAATTTAAGAGCCCCCGAGTGATTTGGGTAAAAGAGTGTATAATGATTGTATGTACCGAAGTACTAATATCATATATTTGTTCACCAAACTTTAAACGCGTCTTAACCGACCGTCGGCTTTTCCCTCTTTGGCCAAGGGCCGAAAAGTCTTATGTACTCCACCTGTCGAGAATATCGACGGCGTTTCCTATAACCAGGCAATCAGGCCATAAGGCTGTAACGGAGAAAACATGCTTAGGGAACTTATGCTATATTACTGACGAAGTGTAAGAAGCATCTTCGAAGAAAATAGTACCCCCACCGATACCTTTCTTCGGTTGCTCAATGCTAATATGAGACTTGTGCAATAGATTTTTTGTACTCATGAGTTCCGTTGTGTGCCGACCATAATTGAAAACAATAAGAGCGCTAGCTTTCGGCTTCACCCAGTATGAGGTCAGAGCTCGGAGGACCTGGTCGTGACAATCGCAGAGGTGCTCCCTTTACTCCCTAGCCGAACAATCGGGAACATAGGGGTAAACAGAGGAGCAAGGCAACCCAGCTTGTGGAACACTTAAGTCAATATGGTGCATATTGTGGCGTAATACACGAACAAGGAACGAAGACGTTCAACTATAATCATTTGCAAGAGGAAAGGCTTCATAAAGGAAGCCCAAAATAAACGGGGTATTTGAATTTGTGTGTCACAAACAAAGTTTGGACAAGGAAGTTTTTCACAAACAACTTTTTGGTAAAAAAAAGTAAAATGCTTGGTCGGACCGAACAAAATTTAAAATTTTAAAACTTTGAGCATGAAAGCGACTTAGCTGGTTAATGTGTTCGGCGTTGATGATGCGTTCCGAGCTTGGTGCGGGAGGAGGTCTCAGCCCCCAAGCCCGATGTGGCCGAGCGAAGAGCTCGGCACTCCGAAGAGGTGAAGCCCTCAGTCTAGCCGAGGTGATGGAGCAGGTCGCCGGGTGACATTGGAATCTCCGGCCGAGTAGGTTGATGAAGAGACAATGCGGGGTTGCCAACACAGGGCCGTGCTCCAAGGCAACAACACAATTTGGTCGATGGAGGTGGGCGACGACATCACCCAGCGGTGTGGCGTAGTGGAGGCCGGTTATTTGCATGCATGAAGTAGCACAAAGCAGATAGCAAAAAATAAATAAATAAAAATTCTTTACAAAATTCTTTATGTAAAATAGATTATTAAAAGAGATGAGGCGTGGCGCGAGGCCATTGTCGACACTGGGCATTGGCGCAGCGGGATGGCAAAATCCGAATTCGCACGGGCGCCCGAGTTACGGATGCAGTGCGTACAGGGCAGCGACAACATATCAGGTCGCCCTGAAACGGTGGCCACAGCGTAGACCTGATTGCAAAACCTGCAACTCAAAAAATGCTGACCTGCAGAGAATACTCTTTGAACAGGAAACGCATGTACATGCATCAACAAAATATCTCTGCAAAAAATAATCCAGTACAAACGGACAGAAAATATTCTATGTGTAATAATTTTTTGTGATAAACGAATAGTTAGGAAAATTTGAACCCGTTTAACGAGCGATGACCATAGTAGACCGAAGCATATAAAAAGAGACAGTCTGTACCAACTAGTACAAGCTAGTACCAAGAATAGACTAGTTTCTAATCCAAACGTGAAGTAGTAGTACTTGAATTACTACAATCCACGGATCAAATCTAGGGCATCATGCAAAATACTAGTATTCCATCGCATTAGTACTTTGGTCTAGGCCTTCCATGGCAAAAATACTACTAGCGTCTAGCGACGGCCTAGGTGCCGAATTAAAAAAGGGAATAAAGAAACAAAAAAGGAAAGGAATCTCCCCTTGGATGGCGGCTGCCCGTGCGAGGATTTGTTTTCGGCTCTGTGATCCAGCGCAAGGCATCTGGCAGCAAAATTTTAGACCTTGATCTCAATCTAATCTGCGAACAAAGCTCGAAAACCGGTGATGATTCTCACAAAAACTAACTAGTATAGAATAGATTTGACTAAAAAAATATCACCTGATTATCCATCAATCCGTGTCGATCACCTAGCAGGCTCTCAATGAAAGCACCAATGTCGGTTCAATATCCGGCGTATCTCGTAGTAGGGGTCCTAATCTAGGCATCTTGGAATGATGGTAACATGGACACGGGGTTTTACCCAGCTTCGGGCCCTCCCGATGGAGGTAATACCCTACATGCTGCTTTTGATTGTATTCATATGGGTGTAGTACAGAGTACACGTATCTACCACGAGATTGTAGTAATGAATATGAGATTGTCTATTGACTAGCCTCGCCTCAGTTTATATAAGACACCGGAGGCCTAGGGTTTAGGAGAGTCCTTGTCTTGGGCGCGAAGTCTTCTGGAGTCTTCCTTGTATGCGGCAGGGGTTGTCCGAACTGGCCCATGAGTATACGGCCATGGGGGTCCTCGACCCAATGCAACTGATCAGGAGACGACGTGGTGAGTACCCCCTAGTCCAGGACACCGTCACCGGCCTCGGGATTCTATAAACCGGCCGGGCGTCAACCTGTGTATATAAAGGGACGATGCAGCGGCGGTTCAAGGATAAGAAACAATAGCTCGAGAGATAGGTAAAGCGGATTCGCTCCCTTCTCATCGATAGCAATCAATCCCACAAACAACTGGATCGTAGGCTTTTACGTTCACCGCAAGGGGCCGAACCAGTATAAACTTCCCGTGTCCTTCTTCCGGTTTAACCCCTTTAAGCTAATCTCGTTGTGATGGCTCCACGACTAAGTCCTTCCGCTAGGACATCTGACGTGTTAATTCCACGACACATACCCTAGTCCGACGGGAGTTCACTACGGTGGAAACTCCGGAGCAGATTCCCGTTGACGGCGACTGAAACCAGCGGCGGAAGGTCACTGGCGGCAAGGGGGCGATCCGGAGACCCGAGGAGGCATAGCAGGATATGCGCGGGCTGAGGGGTTTTGAAGAAATTTCCAGAATCTCACCCATGGGTATATATATCCCGACCCTGTTGGTGTGACCGAGTAGAACAACTCGGTGGCTCCGAGATGCAGAATCGCAAGCGGTTGCTGCAACTCGGTGTGACCAAAATGTTCAAATCTCTTGCACAGAGATGAAAATCTAGATCAACTTAGTGAACTCGGTGTGACCGAAATGGATGACTCGGTCATACCAAAATGCACAAAGAGGTTTTGGAAGTTTAAGTCTATGACGAATCGGGGACTCCGAGTGCTCCTCACATAGAGCGGTTCGAATTGGACTTGATCCAACTTTGTGATGTAGCATGAATAGAGTTTGAGACAAGAAAATCATAGATAGCTAGAGGAGGTTCTTAGGCATTCTTGTCCATCCACTTGGCAAAAGAGAAAGAGCCAAACAATCAAAGCAACAAGTGGATGTCCTTGAATGAGTAAAATATGCATCAACATGCTCACACAATAAAATGGCAAATGAAATATGTGGCAACCCATGCACAAACACTCTAGCATCTATCAAGCAATTTGCGATGACTAGGTCATCTATATATGAGTATATTGACTTAGGAGTCAAATGAGAACATTTTATCATAGGTCATACTCATCGTTTAAGCACAAGTGGGGTTACCACTTTTACATAAAGCATTGTTGTGTTCACATTGTTAGAGTTGCTTTAGCTCAATTCTTAGAGTAATACTCCCCCCTAGATGTGATATCCACCCTAAGAGGGATGAACTAACCTTGGGTTTTGTCGATGATGAATTCATGTAGATGTCGAAGATGTGGATACTCAATGATTATGTAGATCATTCGGAGCAATCCATTGGAGTGAGTTGCACTTTCAATACCTACACGGGTTAGTCCCACAAGGAACAAACAAGGATATCCATAGAGATAGAATGATGTACACACAAGATGATTTCCATGGAAGCATTAGGTTACCATGTCCCTTGTCTTACCAACAAGATGGTTTGTGACTCCTTGAACTAGTGCAAGATATGGAGGTAGTTTGCACTTTTTCTTGCCAAAATGATATGAGTGAAGTGTGTTGGAGGAGTCACCCTCAAGAACTCTCTAGTTCTTCTTCTTCGGGATCCACATCATCTTGATGGGAATCCTTGCGGTTGTAGTCATACTTGATGAAGTAGAACTTGATGTAGTCTTGGGAACCCACTTGACCAAGGCCTTGGGAGCTTCTTCAAATGCATCAATCTCCTCTTGAAGCTTATCCTTGCCTTTTTGCTTGTGGTCTTGTGGTGGAAGATCATCTTGAGCTTGTGTCCCTTGGAAAGAATTAGGATCATACTTCTCTTGTTGAGTAACAAACTTCGTCTAGGGGTATTGATCTTCTTCCCACTCAACTCCATTTGCATTGAACTTTCATTCAAAACCAACACCTTGATTCTTCCGGTGCCTTCCTTGCTTGCGTACAATTTCCTGAAATTGCCTACTTCCGGCAAGGCTCTTGTAAACACCTATCTCTATAATTCCCTTCAATAAGCTATTTTCTTGCTCAAGTGTAACTTGGCTAAGAGAATCATAGTGGAATCAAGAGAACTACTAGAAGCAACAACATTGGATTTAGCATGATTATTGTTACTACTAGAAGAAGAACTTTCTTACTTTTGTTGCTAGATTTAACTTGCGGCATCTAAGTGGACAAGAGTAAATATTTGGCAATGTAAGAAGAACTTTTATTGCAAATATCATCATTGATTGCCTTTAAAAAACTCATGCTCTTGCTCTAGGTTGAGCATTTCAAAGCATAACTTCTCATGAGTGTTTAAAAGTTCTCGATGATCTTCCAAGGTAGTTTCATGAGCTAACTTAAGAGTCTTTAGCTCTTTAGGTAGACGATCAATCTCCTTCTTATTATTGTCATTCGTTTTATCTTGATTAGCATGATTAATAGCAAATTCATCGTAATTTTTATAACTAGAATTATCAACAAGTAAATCGTCATCACCTAGCAAATCATCTTCGTCACTATTGAAATCAGCATACTCGGGGTGTGATACCTTTGGGCCTTTAGCCATGAAGAATCTTCCAATTCCTTCATTTGGTGAGTCAAATATGTCATAGGAGTTTTTTGATACAAGTGCTAGACCGGCAACACCATCTTGAGTATGTTCAGAGTCGGAGTAATAACTTCTTTCGGAGTGATGGTTGGAATCGGAGCCGGATACCCATTCACCAACATGAGCTTGATGTCTTCGTTTTGTGTGGCTCTTTGATGATTTGTCCTTCCTTTCCGAATCCTTGCTTCTCCGAGAGGTTCTTCGTTCATAACAATCATCTCTACTCCTTCTTTCTCTTGGTGGTGATTCTTGTCTTCTACTTCTTCTTCTAGGTGAATCTTCTCTTCTTTTGTAGGGAGTTGTACACTCGTTGGAGTAGTGTCTGGGTTTTCCACAATTGTAGCAATTACGTTCACGACTCGAAGATCTTTTGTCATTGTAGGACCTTGCCTTGGAACTTCTTTCCTTGCTTTTACTCTTGTAGAACTTGTTGAAGTTCTTCACCCATAGGCTCAATTCTTCGTTGAAGGTTTGTTTCTCACTTGATGATGTAGGATCATCACATGAGGTTTTGTAAGCACCACTTGACTTGTTGTGAAGCTCTTCTTTATCCTTGAGTGACATCTCAGGAGCAACAATTCTTCCAATGACTTCTATTGGCTTGACATCTTTGTAATTGGGCATCATTTGGATCAATGTGCACACGATATCATATTTTCCATCCCAGGCTCTTAGGATCTTCTTGATGATGAATCTATCGGTCATCTTTTCACTTCCTAAGCCATCAATCTCATTTGTCATGAGAGCAAGCCTAGAGTACATTTCAGCGACACCTTCACCATCCTTCATTTTGAATTTGTCAAGCTAACTTTGAAGCACATCCAATTTGGATTCCTTGACGGAGTCGGTACCTTCGTGCATATCAATCGAAGTATCCCAAATTTCCTTTGCATTCTCAAGATGGCTGATTTTGTTGAATTCTTCGAGGCACAATCCGTTGAAGAGAATATCACAAGCTTGTGCATTGTATTGCAGCATCTTCAACTCTTCCGCGGTAGCTTCACGGTTCGGTTCTCTCCCATCGAAAAATTCACCTTGCAAGCCAATACACACAATAGCCCAAACGGCGGGGTTATGTCCAAGAATATGCATTTTTATCTTATGCTTCCAACTAGCAAAATTAGTACCATCAAAGTAAGAACCTCTACGGTGGTATTTTCCCTCGCTAGACGCCATACTCTCCTAGGTTGTGAAACCAAGCCTATGATCACCAAAAACTATGGAAATCAAGGCAAATGGAGACCGTAGCTCTGATACCACTTGTAGGATCGAAAGTATGTCTAGAGGGGGGTGATTAGACTACTTGACCAAATAAAAATCTAGCCTTTTCCCAATTTTAGATCTTCGCAGATTTTAGCAACTTAGCACAAGTCAAGCAATCATCCTACACGTGCAATTCTAAGAGTATATCAGCGGAATGTAAATCATTGCATATGAAGGTAAAGGGAGGAGTTTGGAGGGAGCAAACACAATGTTGACACGGAGATTTTTGGCGTGGTTCTGATAGATGGTGCTATCGTACATCCACGTTGATGGAGACTTCAACCCACGAAGGGTAACGATTGCGCGAGTCCACGTAGGGCTCCACCCACGAAGGGTCCACGAAGAAGCAACCTTGTCTATCCCACCATGGCGATCGCCCACGAAGGACTTGCCTCACTAGGGTAGTTCTTCATGAAGTAGGCGATCTCCTTGCCTGTACAAACTCCTTGGTTCAACTCCATAATCTTGACGGAGGCTCCCTGACACCTAACCAATCTAGGATACACCACTCTCCAAAAGGTAATAGATGGTGTGTTGATGATGAACTCCTTTCTCTTGTGCTTCAAATGATAGTCTCCCCAACACTCAACACTCTCTCATAGGATTGGATTTGGTGGAAAGATGATTTGAGTGGAAAGCAACTTGGGGAAGGCTAGAGATCAAGATTCATATGGTAGGATTGGAATATCTTGGCCTCAACACATGAGTAGGTGGTTCTTTCTCAGAAAATGAATGTTGGAAGTGTAGGAATGTTCTGATGGCTTTTCTTAGAAAATATATAGCCGCCACACAAAATCTAACCGTTACACAAAATTTACTAAACTCATTGGGACCGAATCAGAAAACTTGGTCAGACCGATTTAGTTCATAATCTGACCGTTAGGAATTTCGGTGGGGCCGACATGTCAACTCGGTGGGACCAATTTCGTTAGGGTTAGGGCATAACGTAATCTCGGTGAGACCGATTACACAAACTCGTTGGGACCGACTTTGGTAATAAGCTAACCAGTGGGACCGATTCGCTCATCTCGGTGAGTGTCGGTGTAGTAAAGTAGGGGCTCTCCTTTTGACCCCTTTACTTGTGCATGGGCAGTCAGAGCCATCTGCCACGGCCACGCATAACAGGGCAGGAAAGGGAAGCCGGAGAGAAGCCGAAGGCACAAGGCAAAAAAGCAATGACAAGGACCAAGGCCACAAAGATCGGATGGACGAAGCAGGTTTCCCCGGCAAAGACCCTTGCCGGGGCAGCCTCAGCGGCCCTGGCAAGACCCTTGCTGGGGCAGCTCGCCCACACCAGCTGAGCGAGCCACCTTTGAGCCCACCAACGCTAGGCAAACGCATTGGGACAGGGCTCGGGAGGCACCTCCGTGGTGGCATGCAGATCTTTGTGAAGACAAAGAATAGTCAAGATCAAATGAGGATAGGAAGGCAACAATCCTCGGCAGGGTTCTTACCAAGGAAGCCCACAAGACCCCGGCAAGGTCCTTGCCGGGGATGACGGCGTGCCGCGGCAAGAACCATGCCGGGCCACCTAGCAAGGCCCTCGCCAAGCACGCCAGCAGGGCCACTGCTAGGCCCACGCCAGCCAAGTCTCTGCCGCCGTTCGCATGCAGCTTCCGACCCAACCAGCTAGGCAGGCACCTGCGTCACGACATGCAGCCCTTCGTAGACGCTCCACCATTGCGCCACGTTAGCTGCCTACCTGCCTACATGGCACCGCATGCATCTCTGGCCAGGGCGCGTGTCAAAGCAAGGAGGAGCGGCGACGGACGGGACGGGCCTCGCTCCAGTCCCCGATAAAGTGAAGGGACACCTAAGCCTCGCATTAAATGCACTTTATCCTCGAATACCAGCGATAAGCTCACAGCGCTGTAGCACTTTCCACCTCCTGTGTGCCACTCTGGCAGCCCCTTTCTCCTATAAAAGGAGGCCCATGGCGCACTGGAGAGGGATTCGACTCTTTCGAACCTGGCAGCACCCAAAGCTAGTTCAAGAGCTCAAGAACGCTAAATACATCCACCAAAGCAGGATCGTAGGGTTTTATGCGTCTTTGCGGCCCGAACCTGGGTAAATCCCCTTTGTGCTGTCTACTAGTCCCGCTCTTCTCACGGTCCCCGCGCCCCACAACCGTAGTAGGGATTCCAGTGATCCCATAGGTGTCGTTTCCCGCTGACATCTTTGGCACGCCAGGTAGGGGGCGCAACTGTGAGAATCTGTTCAAGCAGTTGACCTAGTTGTTCTTCATCGCCATGGCTCATAAGAAGAAGACGACCACGGCGATCGGTTCATCCGGGACCGGGTTGCCAGTACCGGTGCGAATGAGTAGCGGGACAGTCGCGGAGAGAACCCGTGGCGTGGCCCGCAAACATCCACATCACCCTGGCAGTCTGGGCCTGGCGAGTGGCATTGTTCGCGCGCCAGGGGACGAGCCACCAGTCGCGGGCTCCAGAGACGGAGTCGGGGCCCCCGTAGGCGGCGCGGGGCCCTCCAGGGGTGCCGCCATCCCACCAGACGGCGGCACAGCAACCTCCAAGACGCCAACACCGACGCCCACGGAGCACTCTTCTCAGGTTGTGCGTGATGAGCAGCGTCACCCTACCGGTGACCCTGCACGCCGCCCGGGGAATAGTCCTGTGCTCCCATCACATGATGAGGAGGGCCAGCATGCGCGCCGAGGTGCTGACGGAGGTGGCGAATGGCTGCGGGGCCGTGATGCAGCTCCTTCTAACATGGTTAGAAGTCGAGGCGCATCGCGGTCCACCTAGATTTCGCCGCCACCCACGCCAGCGGAAGCCCTAGCATGCGTGCAGCTGCTCCTTGATTTTCCTCCCGCCGCGGAGAAGCTCGACGAATGGAGGGCCACCGTCTGGAGCCTCGTCGGCATCGCCAACAACGATGAGTTGCTGCCGGCGGGACCCGTAGGCCGTCGCTCCGCCAGGCTACCGCAGGCCAGCAGAGGCCATGCCGGAGGTCATGTGGCCATGGTGCATTCCCCACCTCCATCCCAGCCACCCCGGGCATCGGTCCGTCGCGATGACGCTCGTGATGATATCTCCATCGCGTCGTCCGACCCGCGAACCAACCGCGATCAGCGTCAAGTCCTTCGGGAGCGGGTTCATGAGGACACTCGAACTACCATCGAGCATCGACGTGATGCACGCCACCAGTCGGACAGGCGGGCAGGGCTCGCTACGGACCACCCAGCGCCGGGAGGCTACGATGGCCTACCCTACGAGGTGGGTTGTCCGTCTTTCACCCGCGAGGTGCGGCAGTTCCAGTGGCCCTCCCACCGTACGTTCAAGCCTGACGTTGGCGATAAGTACAATGGCAAGAGTCACCCGTCGAAGTTCCTCAGCATCTACACCATCGCGATGCAAGCTGCTGGGGCCCGCGACGATAAGGTGCTTGCCAACTACTTCCCGTTGGCACTCAAGCCTAATGTTAGGTCATGGTTGATGCACTTGCCAGTGGATTCCATATCTTCTTGGCCGATCGATGCACTCGCGCTGAAAAGGGAAGGAAGTACCCCGGCGAAGATGCCGGCGCGGAAACCGACTCCACTGGCAACACCACCACCCCAGCGAAGAAGGGTCGGCGCCGTAACAGGAAGCGCAAGGGCAAAGCCGTGCTTGCAGCTAAGGAATCTGACAACACCGGCACCACCAAGAAGACCAAGGCGAGCGACCCCAACAAGGAGGTTGCCGGGTGTGTCGCTTGCCGGGCCTTGGCGGCCGCCGACAAGCCAGGAGGCTCCAACAAGCAGTACTGCAAGATCCACCGTACCAAGGGCCATGACCTCCAAAACTGCCGGCAGGTAGAGCTGCTCGCCGAGAAGCAGAAAGCCGAGTATGAGCGGCAGGACAAGGAGAAAGGGCCAGATGGTGCCGAGGGATCCGGCAAGAAACGTGGTGGCCAAGGAGGAAGACGATGAGTCCGGCGACCACGAGTTTTAGAAAGCCGCAGAGGCCATGTGCGTCGATGGTGGTGCCTCGCTGCATACGTCCCACCGCCAACTCAAGTAGTGGGCGCGTGAGATCAAGACGGTGGAGCCATCGTTCGACGCACGAAAGCCGCTGAAATGGTGATAGAGGCAAAGGTGTCCCGTCTTTCAATGAGATGATGGATTTCGCTTTGGTGGAAGTCGACTTTGACGATCCGACTATGAACGTGCGAGGACGTCGCACCTTAGCAATCGCTAAACCAACTCCGAGAGGTTATTGACCACGCCGGAGCACGATCAACCTGACCACGAGGGTCTATTTCCTGCAAGCAAACGAAAAACAAGCAAGAAACTGAGATTGCAATCTGGATATTGCGAATATAAGATGAAAGCTTTATTGATCAAGGTGGGGTTCTGTGACGCCTTTGTCTGGTTGTTGAACACAAACGAAGTACGTGAAGTTGCAGCTTCGGTGAACTTTAATCTAAATAAAACCCAAAGTCTAAACGGTGCCCTAAGGGCTGTATATATGGAGGAAGAGAGGGGGAATTTCATGGCCTTTGGTGGAGGGGTCCGAAATCAACCCTATCTCTTGTTTCCCCACACATACGGACTCTAAAAATAGCTTATACTTATGTATTTCGAAATTACATGGGCCTGGCCCAATAAAAAGGTGACGCAGCACCTATAATAGCCTCTGGACAAAATTTATGAAGTGACATCTTGTATATTTCGTCCAAGGATTCATGCACTCGTTGTGGTGGCTTCGAAGACCTGAAATCATCACTTGTAACTCCGTTCTTGTTCCCCTTGCGCATGCCATCATCTCCATGCTTGTTCTTGTTCCAATGTTCATCCTTCTCCAAGCTAGGCCCTTCATTTGTATACAAAACAAATGTATCCAACTTAGGCAGCATCATATTCTCATGAACATTAGAATCATTACCAAGAAACAAAAGTACCTGGTAATTTAGTTGGCGTGCGTGAGCTCTAGTAATTGGTCCAGTATGTATAGCAGCAGGGGCTGTGGGTGTAACAATGGTATTGATGTCCTCATCAAATGGTCCAGTGCTATGTCTTGAGCTTGCGTTGGTTTTCCTCGAAGAGGAGAGGGTGATGCCGCAAAGTGTAGCGTAAGTATTTCCCTCGGTTTTGAGAACCAAGGTATCAATCTAGTAGGAGGCTCCTCAAAAGTCCCACGCACCTACACAAACAAACTAAGAACTCGCAACCAACGCAATAAAGGGGTTGTCAATCCCTTCACGGCCACTTGCGAAAGTGAGATCTAATAAAGATAGTATGATAAGATAAATATATTTTTGGTATTTTATAATATAGATGCAAAAAGTAAAGATGCAAATAAAGGTAGATTGAAAGCAAATATGATAAGAGATAGACCCGGGGGCCATAGGTTTCACTAGAGGCTTCTCTCAAGATAGCATAAGTATTACGGTGGGTGAACAAATTACTGTCGAGCAATTGATAGAAAAGCGCATAGTTATGAGATTATCTAGGCATGATCATGTATATAGGCATCACGTCCATAACAAGTAGACCGACTCCTGCCTGCATCTACTACTATTACTCCACACATCGACCGACTCCTGCCTGCATCTAGAGTATTAAGTTCATAAGAACAGAGTAACACATTAAGTTCATAAGTACATGATGTAGAGGGATAAACACATGCAATATAATATAAACCACATCTTGTTATCCTCGATGGCAACAATACAATACATGCCTTGCAACCCTTTCTGTCACTGGGTAAGGACACCGCAAGATTGAACCCAAAGCTAAGCACTTCTCCCATGGCAAGAAAGACCAATCTAGTAGGCCAAACCAAATTGATAATTCGAAGAGACTTGCAAATATAACTCAATCATACATAAAAGAATTCAGAGAAGATTCAAATATTATTCATAGATAAACTTGATCATAAACCCACAATTCATCGGATCTCGACAAACACACCGCAAAAAGAGTTTACATCGAATAGATCTCCACAAGAGAGGGGGAGAACATTCTATTGAGATCCAAAAAGAGAGAAGAAGCCATCTAGCTAATAACTATGGACCCGTAGGTCTGTGATAAACTACTCACAACTCATTGGAGGGGCAAGGATGTTGATGTAGAAGCCCTCTGTGGTTGATTCCCCCTCCGGCAGAGTGCCGGCGAAGGCTCCAAGATGAGATCTCGCGGATACAGAAGGTTATGGCAGTGGAAATTGTGTTTCATGGTGCTCCTGGTTGTTTTCGGGGTACGTAGGTATATATAGGAGGAAGAAGTACGTCAGTGGCCGCCCGACGGGCCCATGAGACAAGGGGCGCACCCTACAGGGGGGGCGGCCCCTATCTCGTGGGGCCCTCGGAAGCTTCTTGACTTGCACTCCAAGCTCTCCGAATCACGTTTGTTCCAAAAATCACGCTCCTGAAGGTTTCATTCCGTTTGGACTCCGTTTGATATTCCTTTTCTTCGAAATACCGAAATAGGCAAAAAAGACAGCAATATGGGCTGGGCCTCCTGTTAGTAGGTTAGTCCCAAAAATGATATAAATGTGTAAAATAAAGACCATAAACATTCAAAAGAGGTAATATAATAGGATGGAACAATCAAAAATTATAGATACGTTGGAGACGTATCAAGCATCCCCAAGCTTAATTCCTGCTCGTCCTCGAGTAGCTAGATGATTAAAAAAAGAATTTTTGATGTGGAATGCTACCTAGCATAATTCATAATGTAATTTTCTTTATTGTGGCATGAATGTTCAGATCCAAATGATTCAAAATAAAAGTTCATATTGATAAAAGAAATAGTAACACTTCAAGCATACTAATCAAAGTAATCATGTCTTCTCAAAATAGCATGGCAAAAGAAAGTTCATCCCTACAAAATCATGCTTCATTTTCGTCACACAAAGATGTTCCCAACTTCTATACCCCCGATGACAAGCCAAGCAATTGTTTCATACTTAAATAATCTCAAACTTTTTAAACCTTCACACAATACATGAGCGTGAGCCATGGATATAGCACTATGGGTGGAATAGAATATGATGATATAGCACTATGGGTGGAATAGAATATACCCTTTTTTTTCTTTTTTTTGGGCCTTTCTTTTTTTCTTTTTGGCCTTTCTTCTTTTTTTTCTTTGGGCAATGTTCTAATAATGATGATCATCACACTTCTATTGATTACAACATAAGAATTACAACTCGAAACTAGAACAAGATATGACTCTATATGAATGCCTTCGGTGGTGTACCGGGATGGTGCAATGAATCAAGAGTGACATGTATGAAAAATAATGCATGGTGGCTTTGCCACAAATACGATGTCAACTACATGATCATGCAATGGCAATATGACAAAAGTAAAGTATGTCATGATGATGATGAACGGAACGGTGGAAAGTTGCATGGCAATATATCTTGGAATGGCTATGGAAATGCCATAATAGGTAGGTATGGTGGATGTTTTGAGGAAGATATAGGGAGGTTTATGTGTGATAGAGCGTATCGTATCACGGGGTTTGGATGCACCGGCGAAGTTTGCACCAACTCTCAAGGTGAGAAAGGGCAATGCACGGTACCGAAGAGGCTAGCAAAGGTGGAAAGGTAAAAGTGCGTATAATCCATGGACTCAACATTAGTCAAAAGAACTCATATACTTATTGAAAAAATTTAGAAGTCATCAAAAATCAAGTACTACGCGCATGCTCCTAGGGGGATAGATTGGTAGGAAAAGACCATCGCTCGTCCCCGACCGCCACTCGTAAGGATGCACAAGCCAAGTACACTTCATGTTTCAAATTTGTTACACAACTTTAACCATACGTGCATGCTACAGGACTTGATAACTTCAACACAAGCATTCCTTGAATTCATAATCACCCAACTAGTGTCACATCCCTAGCTTCTGGCAATGCACTGGTGCTAGTCTTTGGTGATGCATCATGTTTACTTTTACAGAAAGCTGAAATGGGGATTGTCCAAACCCTAGCATTAAAGGAATTCACTAGGTTCACCTAAAATATTTTAAGTAAGTCCAAATGGCTTTCAAAAATGTTCATCATTTCTGGATAATGCTAGAAACCATAACCAGAGGTGTTGCACATTTTTCCATGACATATTTGGTCACTAAATTAAATCATATAGTATTTGCAATTGGGCATTTAAATGCTATATATTATTTTAATTGCTCAATTAATTCTGAAATTAAGTGTGGGCTATTTTGAATAATCCCAACAGAGCCCACAATTATTTGCAGGATTTTTGGAAACATTTTAGTATTTTTAATAAAGCCATCAAGTTGCAGAAGAAATAGAAAAGAGAAATAAAAATAGGAAAGAACAGAGGCTTACCTGGCTAACTTACCTGTGCGGCCCAGCACTGTAGCTGCCCAGCCCAGTTGGCCAGCCCAGCCCACCAGGGCGAAGCGGTCGCCTTCAACCTCTGCCAGTAGGCAGAGGCATGTCGCCGCGCGCACGATCGTCGTGGCCAGCTCCCTGCCTGCTTCCTCCACCCCGACTCCTCCAGACGCGCCACGGAGACGCCCAGCACCCCCTGCACCCCTCCCCTCTCTCCCTGGACCTCTCTCCCTCCTCTGCTCTCTCCCTACAACGCCACCGAACACGCCCATCGCCGCCGTTCGCCTTTGCCATGACCACCGCCGTCCCGACGATGCCCCGAGCTGCTCCAGAGCTCCTGCGCCTCGTCACCAACCCTCTCACCGAGCCACGCGACTGGAAGACCCCGAAGCGCCGTCCCCGACCCCTTCTTCCTCCTCGGGTCACCGGAGATCGTCGCCGCCGATTCGTCGTCCACAGGGCCTCCCCGAGCTAGCTCCCGTGCTCGTTTGGCCTCCGTAGCCGCCGTCTCCACTGCGCCCGAAAGCTCCCCGCCGCCGGCCATGGCGCCGTCGTGGCTAGAGCCACAGTGGCTCGAAGCCAAGCTCACCGTTCCGCTCAGCGCACCACCAGGAGTCCCTAGCACCCACTAGCCCCCCTGCCTTGCACCATAGCGCCAAAACCGCCACCACCCGAACTCCGGCCGCCGCCCAAGTGGTCGCCGCCGTCGACCCCGGCCTTCCTGCGCCCAGCTGCGTGCACCCCTGGATGCGGGCGAGTGAGGGCTTCCTTGTGGTGCCCGCAGCGCGTTCAGTCGCCGCCCGTAGCGCATTCCCGAGTGTCGCCACCGCATTCGCGTGCTCGCCGGCGTTCAACTCCGGTGTGCTGACGTGGCAGCGTCATTAGCAGCTAATGGCGCCACTAATTGAACCCACACCCACTGACATATGGGCCCCACTACCTAATTAACCCTGATTTAGTTTTGTTTAGATTAAACTAACCCCGTAGGCCCCACAGGTCAGTTTGACCTGGCCACGTCACCTGTTGACCTGACCCCAGAAGTCTGTGACCCACACATCACTGTGTCACTGACCAGTGGTCCCCACTGGTCAGGTTTGACCCGGGGCAGCCCTGTTGACCCTGCTGACGTAACGCTGTTGTCATGCTGACGAAGTAATATTTTCTAGAATTTAAATAAATTAGAAATGATTTATAAATTTCAGAAAATAGTATAAACTTCTAAAATTCATAGAAATTCAACCGTAACTCCAAATGAAATAATTTATATATGAAAAATGATCAGAAAAATCCAATCTATCCATCTGTACCATTTGCATGCATGTTAGAGCAACTTATGGCTGCTGTTTAGTACAAATCATATAAATGGCATTTAAACCTTCACATATGGAGTTTGGATTTGAATTTTGGATTCAAACCAACTTCATTTAACTTGTTGCTAGTTGCATTAGCTCAAACCACAGCATATTGCCATGTCATGATCATGCATCATATTCTGCATTGCATTGATTGTGTTCTTCCTTGTTTGCCGGTATTTGTTCCCTCTCGGTAGACGATGTTCCGACGTTGTGATCGTTGACACTGATGAAGACTCAATGCTATCTTCAGAAGTGCCAGGCAAGCAAAACCCCCTAGTTCATTCCGATAAAATCCCACTCTCTCGCCCCTGCTCCCTTTTACTGCATTAGAACAACACCGATTCATCTTTTACTTGCTGCGGTAGCTGAACCCCTTTATCCTTTGCATGACCTGTCATTGCCACAGTAAATAGATGAAACCCACTAGCATGAGTAGGAGTTGTTTGAGCCCTGATGTGCCTACTCATTCATGCTTGTTGTCATGCCTGCTTTTGCTTAGAGTTATGTCAGGTCTGATTAATCGGGGATGAATCGGAGGTGTGTGAACATGTCCTACTATTGAGAGCTAAGTGTGTGAACACGATTTGGTAAAGGTAGCGGTGAGAGGCCATGTAGGAGTACATGGTGGGTTGTCTCATTGCAGCCGTCCTCAGGAACTGAGTTCTGTGTTTGTGATCAATGAACAGCTACTACCACACATTGGGATCCTTAATTGACTCTCTCGACTTATTAATCAACATGATCTCTGTCCAGGAGTTGCAACTAGTTTCTGGTGTTTGTAGGTAGTGTTACTAGTTTACCAAGTTGCACCCGATACAGGTGGGCTTGGGACAGACTAGGCACCATGGCACGGTGTACCAAGCGTAGATCCACCCATCGAGGTGGGCTTGGGAACCCTGCACACATCGTTTGGGGCCGTGAGCGACACCCCGGCCAGATCTCCTTGCGGATGGAACCCGAATAGGCGATAAAACTGGACGAGAGACTTGTGTGGTTAGTCAGGTCGTGGCCGACACCCTCGCTGGGCTTCCGCTTGAAGGTTGCCGAGTACATGTCGTGTAAACGCTGGTAAGTGGTGAGAGCGTGTGTGAAGAAGTACACCCCTGCAGGGTTAATATGATCTATTCGAATAGCCGTGTCCGCGGTAAAGGACTTCTGGGTTGCCTGTACAGTTCATAGACAAGTGAAAGTGGATACTCTAAAATACGCAAGATAAGCGTGAGTGCTATGGATGGCGTTCTCGTAGGGAGACGGGAGCGGATCCATAGTGGTGTATTGATATGGTGAATATGTGGACTCGTGTGCGCCACCTCAAAAGAGTTACTTGCAGTCGTAGTTTAGGATAGCCACCGAGTCAAAGCTGGCTTGCTGCAGTCAAACCCCACCATCCCTTTGTTGATAATGACGCATATGTAGTTAGATCTGATGTAAGTCTTGCTGGGTACATTTGTACTCACGTTGCTTAATTTATGTTTTTGCAAAGAGACTTCAGTCTTGCTAGTAGTACCGCGTCGACTTCGACGTTTAGCTTGTTACCTCAGCTACGATCTTGTGCCCTCGGCAGGATTTGGAGATAGTCAGGCTTCTCGGCCTTTTTCTTTTGTAGATGTCTGTACCCAGACATGTTAAGCTTCTGCTTGTGCTTGACTTGTTTGCTCTGAATGTTGGGTCATGAGACCCATGTTTGCAATATCTCGCTCCTTGGAGCCTATTGAATAAATACTTTGAGTCGTAGAGTTGTGTTGTGATGCCATGTTGTATTTGCACATATCGAGCATATTGTGTGTATGATTTGAAATGCTTGATATGTGTGGGATTTGACTATCTAGTTGTTTATTCTTGGTAGCCTCTCTTACCGGGAAATGTCTCCTAGTGTTTCCACTGAGCCATGGTAGCTTGCTACTGCTCCGGAACACTTAGGCTGGCCGGCATGTGTCCTTCTTCGTTCCTGTGTCTGTCCCCTCTGGGAAATGTCACGCGATGAATTCCGGAGTCCTGCTAGCCCAGTGCTACAGCCTGGATTCACTCGCTGATGACTGACACGTTCGTTGTTGGGTCATGTATGCCTGTCCCTGTAAGTTAGTGCCACTTTGGGTTCAAGACTAGCCATGTCAGCCCGGGTTCTTTGTCATATGGATGCTAGCGGCACTATCATATACGTGAGCCAAAAGGCGCAAATGGTCCCGGGCCAGGTAAGGTGGCACCCATGGGAATACTGTGCGTGAGGCCGCAAAGTGATATGATGTGTTACATGCTAGATCGGTGTGACTTAGGATCGGGGTCCTGACAGCTTTGGTATCAGAGCTTGACTGCTGTAGGATTACCAAGCCAAACTGGTCGAAGTTGAGTCTAGAAATCTTTTAGTTATATGTAAGGCAATTGATTGTGGGATGGAATGTAAGGCTCTTTTTACTCCTTTACCTTATGCCCTCTGATCTGAGTCATCTTAACTTTCCTACGGGGTTAAGAAACTAGGCTTTCTCTTCTTTCTATTAGGATCACGTGTTGCTAATCCGTAGACTTATAAGATTGTTGGATTTAAGTCTTAGTTCAGTTCCTACTACTCCGTATGTTAACTGTTGATCTCAAAACCTTGATATTATGATGATCGAGTGGTTATGCCACCATTTTGTAGCATGTCTCAAACCTTTTCGAGCATTTACATCCGTTATGATGTCCGAGTCATCCCAGGTTTCTAAATAGTCTGATGCATTTGCAAATCCCCCTATCCCTTCCCGATGTTTCTTTGTGCCAGATTAACCACACATAACGGTGAGTTGAGGTACTCTATTGCTGCGACGTATATGTTGGAGCTATTATTAGGACCCTAGATGTCTAGAGTATCATCTAGTAGTCTAGCCATGCTTTGTGTTCCCAGTGTGATGATTCTGGCCATCATTCTCGAAAGCATCCCGTGATGCCATTTAGTTGATAGGTATTCTACTACTGGGTTTTGAACCGAGATTCACCCTACTTGCTTCATGTTGATAGTTTTTGCTCGTTCCTTTAGGTTATTAGTAACCTTTGCGATAGTCCTCGAGGTCCGTGGTATTCCCTTCTTCCAAATACCATGAACCACTTATGGCAGAAGTTTGTTGGATCAAAAGATCACAACAGGAGCGCTCTCGATGGGTTCTCCATTCTATATTGTGACTCTGCCAGTTCTACCTTTTCTGCATGGGTTATCCGGAAGAAACCTGTTGAACTTGGTTCGACATGCTAATCCATGCATCCATAACTCAGAAAATCATATGTTCCTTTGAGTTGTCCCTCCTTAGTTGTCTTCTGACCTTCATCTATCAATTGATAGTCAAGCGTATGTATGCATTCGTTCATCGATGCTTATTACCCTTGTGGTCCGTCAAACCATTCTATTCCGGAATGACTAGGAGAAACAAACTCCAGTACCCTTTTCCATTTCCAGGATTGGGTCAAAGCAGTTGTACTCCGCAGATCAAAATGCCAACCCAGCTTTTGATTCTGTTCTACCCTGAAGTATTACCGTCTTTATGTCAGGATTTTCATGAGAATTGCACCGGCTCTTGTGAATTCTAAGGAAAGGTCTACCAAGAATAATAGGGCAAGAAAGATTGCAATCTATATCAAGAACGATAAAATCTATGGGCACCAAATTTCTATTTGCAACAATAAGAACATCATTGATCCTTCCCATAGGCTTTTTAATGGTGGAATCCACAAGGTGGAAATTTAAGGAGCAATCATCAAGATCATGGAAACCTAGAATATCACATAAAGTTTTCGGAATCGTGGAAACACTAGCACCCAAATCACACAAAGCAAAACACTCATAATCTTTAATTCTAATCTTTATAGTAGGTTACCACTCATTAAGTTTTCTAGGTATAGAAACTTCCAAATTAAGTTTTCCATCATAAGATTGCATCAAGGCATCAACGATATGTTTGGTAAAAGCTTTATTTTGACTATAAGCATGAGGAGAATTAACAACGGATTGCAACAAGGAAATACAACCTTTTAAAGAACAATTATCATAATCAAATTCCTTGAAATCCGAGATAGAAGGTTCAATATTATTAGGAGTTGAGGATTCTCCAATCTCACTTTTACCAAATTTAGCATTAAGATCTAAAGACTCCGAATTCTTGGGACGCCTTCTAGGCAAAGTTGATTCATCATCAGTCCCATAATCATCAAAATTCATATTGCAAAACATAGATCTAATCGGAGATGCATCAATAACTTTAAGATCCTCATCATTATTTTCAAGGAAACTAGAAGAACACGCTTTTATAAAGCTTTCTTTCTTAGCACGCAATCTAGCAGTTCTTTCCTTGCACTCGTCAATGGAAATTCTCATTACTTTGAGAGACTCATTGATATCATGCTTAGGAGAAGAAGATCCAAGTTTAAGAGAATTAACATCAAGCAAAAGTCTGTCAATGTTCCTGCCAAATCATCAAGTTTGAGCAATTTTTCTTCAAGCAAAGCATAAAAATTCTTTTGAGAAATCATAAATTCTTTCACACTATTCTCAAAATCAGAGGGCATCTTATTAAAATTACCATAAGAATTATTGTAGGAATTTCCATAATTATTAGAGGAATTCCTAGGGAACGGTCTAGCATTAAAGTTTCCTCTATAGGCATTATTTCCAAAACTATTCCTACCAACAAAATTCACATCCATAGATTCATTATTATTCTCAATCAAGGAAGACAAAGGCATATAATTGGGATCAAGAGGAGTATTTTTAGTAGCAAACATCTTCATAAGTTCATCCATCTTTCCACTCAAAACATTGATTTCTTCTATAGCATGCACTTTTTTACTAGAAGATCTTTCGGTGTGCCATTGAGAATAATTAGCCATAATATTATCAAGCAATTTTGTAGCATCTCCTAACGTGATTTCCATAAACGTGCCTCCCGCTACCGAATCTAAGAGATTTCTAGAAGCAAAGTTCAAACCAGCATAAATTTTTTGTATGATCATCCATAAATTCAAACCATGAGTAGGGCAATTGTAACGCCCCAGATACAACTTTCCATATTCGTAACTCCAACTCTTGCCTTTTCCGGAGATGCGATATGTTATTTCCTTCGTGGTTGGGTTTTTGTCTTTTGTTTTTCTTTTGTTCTCGTTATGCATCTCGTCTCATAGCATCATGCGCATTGCATCGACATCGTTTTCATAAAACTTGCATCCGTCCGGGTTTCCCCGGTTCTCTCCGTTGTCCGTTCTGAGCCCCGACCACACTCGCACGCACCCGCGGCACCTACGAAATATTATTTTATAAGTGGCATAAAAATGTTCTCGGAATGGGATGCAACTTGTCGTGCGGTCTTATTATAGCGTAGACAGGCCGCCTGCCAAGTTTCATCGCATTCGGAGTTCGTTTGACTGCCCAACCGTTAAATATATAACCGCGATATAGTCGGTATATTCGTCGGACGTTTCGGTCTCTGAAACTGTTGCCGGGCTGCCTTCTCTTCTCTCTTCTCAGCCCAACCCCCCTCCGCACAACCCATCTAATCCCTCTTTGCACAGTGCATTGAACCCCCTTCGCAACCATGTCCGAAACTTCCCCGAACCCGACCCGCACGGTCATGACCGTTGGATCCAGATGAACCCCCAACATCCCTAAAACATCTCCGTTTTATTATTTGGACTCCCTAGCCTATTTATTTTCGAACCGTCCGATTACGATTGGAGGGACCTAAATAACTCCTACCCTAATCCCCTACCTATATATAGTCTAACCCTAGCCCTGTCCCATCCATTCCTCCCCTATCCTATCGCCGCCGCCGCCACTTTGTTTTCCTCGGGATCCCTCCTAATCCAGCCGACCCGACCATCTCCCTCGTTTTCAGGGCTGCCCAATCCATCGATCCACCCAACCAGCAGCTCCTTCTCTACCCCGACGAACCTCGACGCCGAGCACCAGCAGGAACTGCTCGCCGTGCCCCCTCCTGGTTCCTTTCTCTCCCTTCTCTGGTTCCTCCCTCTGCTAAGCTGGCTCTCTCTCTCTCTCTCTTGCTGAATCAGGGAACGCCATGGCCGCCTCCGACCTGAACTCCTCCAGTGCGCCCCTCCTGCAGCCATGGACGCCTCAAGCTAGGGCTTGCCTTGCCGCCCTTGCAAGCCTGGCCTCACCTTCGCGCCTCCGACAACCGGCCTCGTCGTCGCCGGCAACCCCAGGCCAGAGCCCCTTGCCGCCCTCTCCTTTTTCCCCCGCCTCCACCTTCTCTCTTTTCTCTGTCTCTCCCTCTCTCCCGCTCTGAACTCTCTCTGTCCCTTTCTTCAGGTACCTCATTCCCTCCGACAGAACGCACGGGAGCCACCTCCTGCCGTCGCCCAGATCCGCCGCCGCGCCGTCCCGGAGTCCCGCAGCCGCCGCCTCCGGCGATTCCTCTGCTTCCCGTCTCTGCATCGGGCAGTGCTCGATCCGGTCGCCCCCGTTGACCGCGTGTGTGCGCCGTCCGCGTCCAAAACCAGCAGCAGCCCCTGCGGCCCAGCTTCCTCCTCCACCGAACCAGGCCATAGCCCATGGGTGAGGCCGCACCCCAGCAGCCCCATGCCGGCCTCCTCCAGATCCGAACCGGCCCAAGGCCCAGGGTGAGCAGCCCCCTCCAGCGCCCCTCTCCTGTACACTGCTGCCCAGCCAGATTCAGCCCAGAGTAGTTTTTTTTCCGTTCTGCGAATTTGTCTATTGATCCGAGGATTAACAGTTTTACAGAAAACCCCTGATATTCATGCATTTAATATCTCACAAACTGTGCATCGGATTAAAATAATTTATATATGTAAAATGCTCAGAAAATTGTGTAGATTAATAATATGCCACTTTCATCTATGTTAAAAATGTTTAACATGCTGTTTGTGTTTATTTTGCATAATGCCATGTTAAAATGATTTATTTCGTAACTAATTAACCGTAGCTCTGATTTTAATAAACTTTATATGTAAATGGGGTGGAAAAATGGCTAGTTTAACATGGTACACTTTATTTTCCTGTTTAACAACCTTAAAATTGTGTTTATGGCAGAACAGTACCAAATCTAGAATATGGACATGAGGATTTTCCGGAATTGTTGTTTGTTACTTCCGGCCTCATTTAAACTTGCCTAGATAGGTAATTTTCATATGCTTCACCCTTGACATGTTTAACAACATTTAACATGGTTGTGTACCTAAACGAGAGCGAACTAAATAACTCAGATGTGGTGTTTCGTCAATATGCAACTCGTTGCATATTGAGCTCCACTTAACTTGTAGTATTGCTTGTTGCACTTTGCCATGCCATGCCTCGTTAAACCGGACATGCATCATACTTGTTTGTGCATCATGCCAAGTTTATGCTTGTGCATTTACCATGTTGTTTATTTCTTTCCGCTGTTGCTTCTTAGTTCCGGTAATGTTGCGATTGTGAGGATTCGTTCGACTACGTCCATTCGTCTTCGTCATGGACTCGTTCTTCTTCCATGCGGGATTCCAGGCAAGATGACCGCTACCCTGGATCTCACTACTATCATTGCTATGCTAGTTGCTTCGTTCTATCGCTATGCTGCGTTACCTATCTTTTGCTCATCAAGCCTCCCAAATTGCCATGAACCTCTGACCTTTGACACCCTTCCTAGCAAACCGTTGCTTGGCTATGTTACCGCTTTGCTCAACCCTCTTATAGCATTGCTAGTTGCAGGTGAAGTTGAAGATTTCTCCATGGTGGATAGGATTTTGGTTGGGATATCACAATATCTCTTATATTATTAATGCATCTATATATTTGGTAAAGGGTGGAAGGCTCGGCCTTATGCCTGGTGTTTTGTTCCTCTCTTGCCGCCCTAGTTTCCGTCATACCAGTGTTATGTTCCCGGATTTTGCGTTCCTTACGCGGTCGGGTGATTTATGGGACCCCCTCGACAGTTCGCTTTGAATAAAACTCCTCCAGCAAGGCCCAACCTTGGTTTTACCATTTGCCTCACCACCACCTATATTTCCCTTGGGAGTAATTAACCCAAGGGTCATCTTTATTCAGCCCCCCCCGGGCCAGTGCTTGTCTAAGTGTTGGTCCGAACCAGAGCCACTTGCAGCGCCACCTCGGGGAAACTTGAGGGTTGGTTTTAGTTGTACGTAGTGTTCATCCGGTGTTGCCCTGAGAACGAGATATGTGCAGCTCCTATCGGGATTGTCGGTGCATCGGGCGGTCTTGCTGGTCTTGTTTTACCATTGTCGAAATGTCTTGTAAACCGGGATTCCGAGTCTAATCGGGTCTTCCTGGGAGAAGGTCTATTCCTTCGTTGATTGCGAGAGCTTGTCATGGGCTAAGTTGGGACACCCCTGCAGGGTATAATCTTTCGAAAGCCGTGCCTGCGGTTATAGGCAGATGGGAATTTGTTAATGTTCGGTTGTAGATAACTTGACACCAGATCCGAATTAAAACACATCAACCGTGTGTGTAGCCATGATGGTCTCTTTTCGGCAGAGTCCGGGAAGTGAACACGGTTTCTAGGTTATGTTTGTCGTAAGTAGGATTTCAGGATCACTTCTTGATCATTACTAGTTGACGACCGTTCCGCTTGCTCTTTTCTCGCTCTTATTTGCGTATGTTAGCCACCATATATGCTTAGTTGCTGCTGCAGCCTCACCACTTTACCCCTTCCTTTCCCTTTAAGCGTTGCTAGTCTTGATACCCATGGTACAGGTTACTACAACAACAGTTGCAGGTACAGGTTATGCGATGATCATGACGCGAGAGCGATGCTTCCTTTGCGTTGAGTTCTTCTTCTGCTTCTTCGATCAGGTGATAGGTTCCAGGTCGGCAGCCTGGGCTAGCAGGGTGGATGTCGTTTGAGTTTCTGTTTGTGTTTCATCCGTAGTCGGATGATGCTAGTATGTATTGTGATGTTGTACTCGTGTGGCATTGTATGCCTCTTGTATATATCCCTATATATTATGTAATGTTGATGTAATGATATCCACCTTGCAAAAGCGTTTAATATGCGGGTCTATCCTTGGTGGGACCTTCGAGTTCCTTTTGGATAGGGTCGCATATTGGGCGTGACAAGTTGGTATCAGAGCCTCAACCGACCATAGGAGCCCCCTTGTTTGTTGGCCATTGTTGAGTCTAGAAAAAAACTATTTTGAGTCTTAGGATTATATATATCGGAGAGTAGGATTCTTTTTACTCCTCAGCCCCCTTCGTCGCTCTGGTGAGGACTCTTGACATAGATGTTTTGACTTTCCTCTCCTCAAATTTCACTAAAAATTTTTTAGGATCACGCAGGTATCTTGGGATCGTTCCGATATTCTTATGACGAGAACATTGTTCTTGGTGCCTCCTGTCTATTATGTGGCATTGACCTGGGGAGTTGAGCTCCGAGGTGTTGTCGTCATAATTTTATCATTGCAGTTCTGGAATACCTGAGTTTTGCCGACATCGAAAATCTCTTTTATGCAGTTGTTGGTGAGATAACCTCGACGTCACCCAGTACTGGGGAGTTTGGGAGTATTGCCATAACTCGTATAACGGATGCTTTTAGAAGGTTGAGGTACACGATTTCCGAAGGTTTCTTGGTTATGTGTTGAAGGATGGATACAGCCTGGATGTAGGGATTGTTAGTTTGGGTGAGATATATTGCTTACCCTGTATCCCCAACACCAGATTGCATAACCAGAATGTTTCGGGAGTTTATAGGTGGGAATTCAAGTAGCTCCTAGAATATCTTTCTGACAGATGCATGATATGGGATTGGGTAAATCTCTATCATATGTATTTCTTCCGGCTTAATTCTGCAAGCCAATCCTTTGTTTTTTTTATTTGTGGTATTCGAGTTGCTTCGAAGTCAAGCTTGATGCCATCCTCTCATAATTGTTTTCGATTGTGAGAATTCTTTTCAACCATCTGATGCATTTCAGGAGTCGGTTCCTTTCTTGATAATCCATATGCCATCATTTCTGAATATTACTCATTCTCAACCTTCAACTTTTGTTCTCCAAAACTTACCGGTGAATCGTTCAAATATCCTCTAATCAGTTCATGATCTCTTCGTTCTCATGTATCTAAATCCCTTCAAGTATCTTCATTCATTTTCCAATTCTTCCCGGTGAATTGTGCCTTTGCTAATCTCATTGAAAAATTCTTACGGTGGTTCGTTCAAGATTTCTCTTCCTTCGTTATCGTATCAATTCACTCGTTTCTTTTGTTGTTTCAATCCTACCGGCGGTTCATGAAGACCTTCTCATGTTTGCGATATGTCATTTCTCAATCCTTTTCAAGAGGAATAAGTTGCATGCCAAATCCATTCGTCACCCATTAAATTGGATGAGGATAAGCATAACGTAATTCTTATTCGTGTTTTATCCAAGTGTCTAATTCTTTTCTACGGGAGTTTGTTCGTGTTACCAATTTCTCAGCTATGTGTTGTTCATCCTTATTTCCGGAGTTCCAAGTTTTCCGCATTATCATCGCGAAGCTCCATCTAAATCATCGCAAGGCTTCACCTTGTGTTTTCAACTTCTCTTTCTTTTTATCATCCTTTTATTACCGGAGTTCTTCATGGAGGCTCTACATGGTGGTTCATCAAGGATTCCTTTCAATCTTCAATTGTTCTTCAAGATTTCTCTCGAAGTTATGACCCGCTAAGCTATACTCTAAATTAAACATGGTGCTTAACACATGTTTTGTTTTGAGGAGCTCAAGCATTATTCATCTTGCATTCCGAAGTGCAATCTTTTCTACCTTATCTTTTGAGATGGTGTTATGTCATCCTTGGCAATTTCTCCTCGTGCTTCATGATTCACAAGTTGTCAGGAATGAGTTAATTAAATCCATCATTTTCTCTTCATTCAAGATATCTTTTCGACCAATCAATCTCTTTGTTGGAGTTATCTTGGGTTAGATTTCACCTAAAACCTTCCCTAAGGAATGTTGCTATTTGTGGTGCTTATCAATGATCCAAGCTTTCTCCATATCCTTCTCGGTGAAATAGGTTTTTCATCTCTTCATTGTTCTCAAGCAAGCAATTGTTTCCGTTAGTGGCCGGTTGTCACCTCATAATTTTGAGATGTTTTCCATAAGCCCACTACAAGCTTATTCTTTTCGTTGTTGGTTTTCCAACAACTCTGTTATAACCTTCTCGGAAGGGTGCTTTCCAAGCTCATTTCTGGCAGAAGTTGGCTTTTTCTTCTCCATTCTGTTATTTCAATGATCTATCTTCTATTCTTTCTTCCGGAGGCATTGTGATGTTGCTCTTTTCACTCATCATCTCGATTGTGAAGATCATGTTCTTTTCGTGCTTATCCATTTAACCAGAGTGTTGTGTTCTCATTCAAGTTCTTTCATCTTGTCAAGTTTTGCCCCCCTTCACAACCGGAGTGCTGTCTGAAATCTTTCTTACCCCTTGTGCCATTTTTCTCAATAGTTCCAGAGGTAGTGTGTTGTTGATTTCATCAAGTATCCTCTCATCTTGCCAAGTTCAAATTATGTTCCTTCCATGTTCAACCGGAGTGCTGCCTGAATTCTTCCTCTCTCATCTTGTTTTAGCCGGAGTGGTTTCGAATTCTATCTTGTCCATTAAACTCTTGATTCATGCCTTTGCAACCTTCAAGTTATCGTAATGTTCCTTGTTCCTCTTTTCTAACGGATTGTTTGCAATCTCGTTCATCTCTAATTGCTCAACCTCTCAAGGTTCGTGGTTTCACTCATTGGTCGAAGAAGCAACTTAGTTTTACCTCTTCTCTTCCTTTCTGTTTTCGCTCCGGTGCCATCCTAGATCTCGGGACGAGATCCTCTCGTAGTGGTGGAGTGTTGTAACGCCCCGGATACAACTTTCCATATTCGTAACTCCAACTCTTGCCTTTTCCAGAGATGTGATATGTTATTTCCTTCGTGGTTGGGTTTTTGTCTTTTGTTTTGCTTTTGTTCTCGTTATGCATCTCGTCTCATAGCATCATGCGCATTGCATCGGCATCGTTTTCATAAAACTTGCATCCGTCCGGGTTTCCCCGGTTCTCTCCGTTGTCCGTTCTGAGCCCCGACCACACTCGCACGCGCCCGCGGCACCTCCGAAATATTATTTTATAAGTGGCATAAAAATGTTCTCGGAATGGGATGCAACTTGTCATGCGGTCTTATTATAGTGTAGACAGACCGCCTGCCAAGTTTCATCGCATTCGGAGTTCGTTTGACTGCCCAACCGTTAAATATATAACCGCGATATAGTCGGTATATTCGTCGGACGTTTCGGTCTCTGAAACTGTTGCCGGGCTGCCTTCTCTTCTGTCTTCTCAGCCCAACCCCCCTCCGCACAACCCATCTAATCCCTCTTTGCACAGTGCATCGAACCCCCTTCGAAACCATGTCCGAAACTTCCCCAAACCCGACCCGCACGGTCATGACCGTTGGATCCAAATCATCCCCCAACATCCCTAAAACATCTCCGTTTTATTATTTGGACTCCCTAGCCTATTTATTTTCGAACCGTTCGATTACGGTCGGAGGGACCTAAATAACTCCTACCCTAATCCCCTACCTATATATAGTCTAACCCTAGCCCTGTCCCATCCATTCCTCCCCTATCCTATCGCCGCCGCCGCCACTTTGTTTTCCTCGGGATCCCTCCCAATCCAGCCGACCCGACCATCTCCCTCGTTTTCAGGGCTGTCCAATCCATCGATCCACCCAACCAGCAGCTCCTTCTCTGCCCCGACGAACCTCGACGCTGAGCACCAGCAGGAACTGCTCGCCGTGCCCCCTCCTGGTTCCTTTATCTCCCTTCTCTGGTTCCTCCCTCTGCTAAGCTGGCTCTCTCTCTCTCTCTTTTCCTGAATTAGGGAACGCCATGGCCGCCTCCGACCTGAACTCCTCCAGCGCGCCCCTCCTGCAGCCATGGACGCCTCAAGCTAGGGCTTGCCTTGCCGCCCTTGCAAGCATGGCCTCGCCTTCGCGCCTCCGACGACCGGCCTCGTTGTTGCTGGCAACCCCAGGCCAGAGCCCCTCGCCGCCCTCTCCTTTTTCCCCCGCCGCCACCTTCTCTCTTTTCTCTGTCTCTCCCTCTCTCCCGCTCTGAACTCTCTCTGTCCCTTTCTTCAGGTACCTCATTCCCTCCGACAGAACGCACGGGAGCCACCTCCTGCTATCGCCCAGATCTGCCGCTGCGCCGTCCCGGAGTCCCGCAGCCGCCGCCTCAGGCGATTCCTCTGCTTCCCATCTCTGCATCGAGTAGTGCTCGATCCGGTCGCCCCCGTTGACCGCGCGTGTGCGCCGTCCGCGTCCAAAACCAGCAGCAGCCCCTGCGGCCCAGCTTCCTCCTCCACCGAACCGGGCCATAGCCCATGGGTGAGGCCGCACCCCAGCAGCCCCATGCCGGCCTCCTCCAGATCCGAACCGGCCCAAGGCCCAGGGTGAGCAGCCCCCTCCAGCGCCCCTCTCCTGTACACTGCTAGCCCAGCCAGATTCGGCCCAGAGTAGTTTTTTTTCCGTTCTGCGAATTTGTCTATTTATCCGAGGATTAACAGTTTTACAGAAAACCCCCTGATATTCATGCATTTAATATCTCACAAACTGTGCATCGGATTAAAATAATTTATATATGTAAAATGCTCAGAAAATTGTGTAGATTAATAATATGCCACTTTCACCTATGTTAAAAATGTTTAACATGTTGTTTGTGTTTATTTTGCATAATGCCATGTTAAAATGATTTATTTCGTAACTAATTAACCGTAGCTCCGATTTTAATAAACTTTATATGTAAATGGGGTGGAAAATGCCTAGTTTAACATGGTCCACTTTATTTTCCTGTTTAACAACCTTAAAATTGTGTTTAGGGCAGAACAGTACCAAATCTAGAATATGGACATGAGGATTTTCCGGAATTGTTGTTTGTTACTTCCGGCCTCATTTAAACTTGCCTAGATAGGTAATTTTCATATGCTTCACCCTTGCCATGTTTAACAACATTTAACATGGTTGTGTACCTAAACGAGAGCGAACTAAAGAACTCAGATGTGGTGTTTCGTCAATATGCAACTCGTTGCATATTGAGCTCCAATTAACTTGTACTATTGCTTGTTGCACTTTGCCATGCCATGCCTCGTTAAACCGGACATGCATCATACTTGTTTGTGCATCATGCCATGTTTATGCTTGTGCATTTACAATGTTGTTTATTTCTTTCCGGTGTTCCTTCTTAGTTTCGGTAATGTTGCGATTGTGAGGATTCGTTTGACTACGTCTGTTCGTCTTCGTCATGGACTCGTTCTTCTTCCTTGCGGGATTCCAGGCAAGATGACCGCTACCCTGGATCTCACTACTATCATTGCTATGCTAGTTGCTTCATTCTATCGCTATGTTGTGTTACCTATCTTTTGCTCATCAAGCCTCCCAAATTTCCATGAACCTCTGACCTTTGACACCCTTCCGAGCAAACCGTTGCTTGGCTATGTTACCGCTTTGCTCAGCCCTCTTATAGCGTTGCTAGTTGCAGGTGAAGATGAAGATTTCTCCATGGTGGACAGGATTTTGGTTGGGATATCACAATATCGCTTATATTATTAATGTATCTATATATTTGGTAAAGGGTGGAAGGCTCGGCCTTATTCCTGGTGTTTTGTTCCACTCTTGCCGCCCTAGTTTCCGTCATACCGGTGTTATGTTCCCGGATTTTGCGTTCCTTACGTGGTCGGGTGATTTATGGGACCCCCTCGACAGTTCGCTTTGAACAAAACTCCTCCAGCAAGGCCCAACCTTGGTTTTACCATTTGCCTCACCACCACCTATATTTCCCTTGGGAGTAATTAACCCAAGGGTCATCTTTATTCAGCCCCCCCCCCGGGCCAGTGCTTGTCTAAGTGTTGGTCCGAACCAGAGCCACTTGCAGCGCCACCTCGGGGAAACTTGAGGGTTGGTTTTAGTTGTACGTAGTGTTCATCCGGTGTTGCCCTGAGAACGAGATATGTGCAGCTCCTATCGGGATTGTCGGCGCATCGGGCGGTCTTGCTGGTCTTGTTTTACCATTGTCGAAATGTCTTGTAAACCGGGATTCCGAGTCTGATCGGGTCTTCCTGGGAGAAGGTCTATTCCTTCGTTGATCGCGAGAGCTTGTCATGGGCTAAGTTGGGACACCCCTGCAGGGTATAATCTTTCGAAAGCCGTGCCTGTGGTTATAGGCAGATGGGAATTCGTTAATGTCCGGTTGTAGATAACTTGACACCAGATCCAAATTAAAACACATCAACCGTGTGTGTAGCCGTGATGGTCTCTTTTCGGCGGAGTCCGGGAAGTGAACACGGTTTCTGGGTTATGTTTGACGTAAGTAGGAGTTCAGGATCACTTCTTGATCATTACTAGTTGACGACCGTTCCGCTTGCTCTTTTCTCGTTCTTATTTGCGTATGTTTGCCACCATATATGCTTAGTTGCTGCTGCAGCCACACCACTTTACCCCTTCCTTTCCCTTTAAGCGTTGCTAGTCTTGATACCCATGGTAATGGGATTGCTGAGTCCTCGTGGCTCCCAGATTACTACAACAACAATTGCAGGTACAGGTTATGCGATGATCATGACGCGAGAGCGATGCTTCCTTTGCGTTGAGTTCTTCTTCTGCTTCTTCGATCAGGGGATAGGTTCCAGGTCGGCAGCCTGGGCTAGCAGGGTGGATGTTGTTTGAGTTTCTGTTTGTGTTTCATCCGTAGTCGGATGATGCTATTATGTATTGTGATGTTGTACTCGTGTGGCATTGTATGCCTCTTGTATGTATCCCCATATGTTATGTAATGTTGATGTAATGATATCCACCTTGCAAAAGCGTTTCAATATGCGGGTCTATCCTTGGTGGGACCTTCGAGTTCCTTTTGGATAGGGTCGCATATTGGGCGTGACAGCAATTGCGAAGCTTCAATTTCATTCTTTCCCAAGGTTGGGCAACATGCTCATGATCAAGTTGTTTAAAATTCATAATATCGTTCCTAAGAGTGATGATCTTAGCGGGAGGAAAATACTTAGAGATAAAAGCATCTTTGCAGTTGTTCCAAGAATCAATACTATTTTTAGGCAAAGACGAAAACCAAACTTTAGCATGATCTCTGAGTGAAAACGGGAATAACTTCAATTTGACAATATTGTTATCCGTATCTTTCTTCTTTTGCATATCACACAAATCAACAAAATTGTTTAGATGAGTAGCGGCATCTTCACTAGGAAGGCCGGCGAATTGATCTTTCATAACAAGATTCAGCAAAGCGGTATTGATTTCCCAAGGCTCAACATCATTAAGAGGAGCAACTGGAGTACTAAGGAAATCATTATTATTGGTATTCGAGAAATCACACAATTTGGTATTATCTTGCACCATGGAAACAAGTAACCAACACACCAGCAAACAGAAAAACGGCAAGCAAAAAAGAGAGGAGGAGATTGGGAAAGAGAGGGCGAATAAAACGGCAAGGGTGAATTTGGGGAGAGGAAAATGAGAAGCAAATGGCAGATAATGTAAATGGGGGGGAGATGGGTTTGTGATGGGTACTTGGTATGTCTTGACTTCAGCGAAGACCTCCCCGGCAACGGCGCCAGAAATCCTTCTTGCTACGTCTTGAGCTTGCGTTGGTTTTCCTCGAAGAGGAGAGGGTGATGCAGCAAAGTGTAGCGTAAGTATTTCCCTCAGTTATGAGAACCAAGGTATCAATCCAGTAGGAGGTTCCTCAAAAGTCCCACGCACCTACACAAACAAACTGAGAACTCGCAACCAACGCAATAAAGGGGTTGTCAATCCCTTCACGACCACTTGCAAAAGTGAGATCTAATAAAGATAGTATGAGAAGATAAATATATTTTTGGTATTTTATAATATAGATGCAAATAAAGGTAGATTGAAAGCAAATATGATAAGAGATAGACCAGGGGGTCATAGGTTTCACTAGAGGCTTCTCTCAAAATAGCATAAGTGTTACGGTGGGTGAACAAATTACTGTCGAGAAATTGATAGAAAAGCGCATAGTTATGAGATTATCTAGGCATGATCATGTATATAGGCATCACGTCCATAACAAGTAGACCGACTCCTGCCTGCATCTACTACTATTACTCCACACATCGACCGACTCCTGCCTGCATCTAGAGTATTAAGTTCAGAAGAACAGAGTAACACATTAAGTTCATAAGTACATGATGTAGAGGGATAAACACATGCAATATGATATAAACCACATCTTGTTATCCTCGATGGCAACAATACAATACGTGCCTTGCAACCCTTTCTGTCACTGGGTAAGGACACCGCAAGATTGAACCCAAAGCTAAGCACTTCTCCAATGGCAAGAAAGACCAATCTAGTAGGCCAAACCAAACTGATAATTCGAATAGACTTGCAAAGATAACTCAATCATACATAAAAGAATTCAGAGAAGATTCAAATATTATTCATAGATAAACTTGATCATAAACCCACAATTCATCGGATCTCGACAAACACACCGCAAAAAGAGTTTACATCAAATAGATCTCCACAAGAGAGGGGGAGAACATTGTATTGAGATCCAAAAAGAGAGAAGAAGCCATCTAGCTAATAACTATGGACCCGTAGGTCTGTGGTAAACTACTCACAACTCATCGGAGGGGCAAGGATGTTGATGTAGAAGCCCTCCGTGGTTGATTCCCCCTCTGGCAGAGTGCCGGCGAAGGCTCCAAGATGATAGCTCGCGAATACAGATGGTTACGACGGTGGAAATTGTGTTTCATGGTGATCCTGGTTGTTTTCGGGGTACGTAGGTATATATAGGAGGAAGAAGTACGTCGGTGGCCACCCGAGGGGCCCACTAGACAGGGGGCGCGCCCTATAGGGGGGAGCGGACCCCTATCTCGTGGGGCCCTTAGAAGCTTCTTGACTTGCACTCCAAGCTCTCCGGATCACGTTTGTTCCAAAAATCACGCTCCCGAAGGTTTCATTCCGTTTGGAGTTCGTTTGATATTCTTTTTCTTCAAAATACTGAAATAGGCAAAAAAACAGCAATATGGGATGGGCCTCCGGTTAGTAGGTTAGTCCCAAAAATGATATAAATGTGTAAAATAAAGCCCATAAATATCCAAAAGAGGTAATATAATAGCATGGAACAATCAAAAAATATAGATACGTTGGAGACGTATCATCCAGCACGCCCATCACCAACAATCCGCAACCTCAGGGTGACAAAGATGTTGGTTGATGGCGGGGCCGGCCTAAACTTGATCTCACCTGTTGTGGTCAAAAGGATGCACATCCCTGATGGAGACCTCGATGAAACGGGCACGTTCCAAGGGGTTAACCCGGGGAGAAGCCAGCCAAAGGGAAAGGTCACGCTGCCCGTGACATTCGGAGGCGAGCTGAACCACAGGACGGAAAGGATTGTTTTTGATGTAGCCGAGATCCCCTTGCCTTACAACGGGATCCTCGGCCGCCTGGCACTAGCCAAGTTCATCGCGGCTTCACACTACGCCTACAACATGCTGAAGATGCCCGGGCCAATGAACATCATCACCGTCCCCTCCGACAAGAAAGATGCGCTGATCTGCGCTGACCAACTCTACCGAGAAGCAGTTGCAGCAGCTGCCGCTAAGGCACCTGCTCCTACCAACGGAGCCACGAGGGGGAAGAAGACCGGCGAGACCCCTCGCACCCACTCTGGCAAGCGCACCTCTTAGGGGTGTTGCGCTCCCGTTGAGGACGTTCCAGAGAGCTCCGCCCGCAAGAGCAAGAAGTCCAGAGCCACACCACCAGCGACCAAGAAGGTGCCCGTCAAGGAGGACGGCACGGGGGGAGCTTTTACCATAAGCTCCACCCTCGACGGCAAATAGGAAAGCGAGCTCATCACCTTCCTGCAGGCGAATGTCGATGTGTTTGCATGGCAAGCCTCCGACATCCCCAGCGTTCCCAGGGAGGTGATTGAGCACCACCTTGCTGTCTGTCCTCATGCGCGGCCCATCAAGCAGAAGGTCAGGAAACAAGCTCTGGAGAGACAGGAGTTCATCACGGAAGAAATCAGAAAGCTAGAGGCGGCGGGCTTGGTGAGAGGAGTACTCCATCCGACGTGGTTGGCCAATCCGGTAGTAGTGTGCAAGGCAAATGGGAAGTGGAGGTTGTGTATTGATTACACAGACATCAATAAGGCCTGTCCAAAGGATCCCTTCCTGTTGCCGCGCATCGACCAGATTGTTGACTCCATGGCTGGGTGTGACCTGTTATCATTCCTTGACGCCTACTCAGGGTACCACCACATCTTCATGACGAAATAGGACGAGGAAAAGACAGCATTCATCACCCCATGTGGTACGTACTGCTTTTTACATATGCCTTTCGGGTTGAAGAGTGCTGGCTCAACCTTTGCAAGAGCGGTCCAAATTGGTTTTGAACCCCAGCTACATAGAAATATGGAAGCTTATATGGATGATATAGTGGTCAAAACCAAGGACAAGGCAACACTTATGCAAGATCAAGAGGAAAGATTCGGAAACCTGCGCAAGATCAACCTCAAATTGAACCCTGAGAAGTGTGTCTTCGGTGTCCCGTCCGGCAAGCTTCTCGGGTTCTTTGTGTCGCAGCGTGGGATTGAGGCAAACCTAGACAAGATTAGGGTCAGCAAGCAGATTGAGGCGCCCAAACAGATCAAGGATGTGCGTCGGCTCATTGGCTGCATTGCCGCCGTGAGCAGATTCATCTCCAAATCCGCGGAGCATGCCCTCCCCTTTTTCAAGATCTTAAAGAAGACGGGCCCAGTGGAGTGGACCCCAGAGGCCGAGCGGCGTTGCAAGACTTGAAGAAGTACCTCTCCTCTGCCCAAGTGCTGATTGCGCCCAAGCCACAAGAACCGTTGCTGCTATATCTAGCGGCAACAAACCAAGTGGTTAGCGCCGCATTGGTGGTGCAGAGAGAGGACGACAAGGAGACATTAGCAGCGGCAGAGTCAATGGTTGGCGGGGTAGAACCCTCCCCGACAGGGCTCGGTCCCGGCAAGACTGAGTCCCCGGCAGGGCCCGGTCCCGACAAGACTGGCGCCAGTATGACAGGACCCGCATGGCCAGGTGAAGTGGCGCAAAGGAAGAAGATGGTGCAGCACCCGGTTTACTTCGTCAGCTCCCTCTTGCAGGGAGCTACGTCGAGGTATTCAGGTGTGCAAAAATTTCTCTTCGGCCTCCTTATGGCCTCGAGGAAGCTGCACCACTACTTCCAAGCACCACGAGATCATTGTGGTTACCCGCCTTCCATTGCAACGGATACTGCATAACCCAGATGCAACAGGAAGGATCGTAGAATGGGCCCTGGAGCTGTCAAGTTTTGGTCTAAAGTTTGAAAGTACCTCGACGATCTAGAGCAGAGTCTTGGCGGAGTTTGTGGCAAAATGGACCTCGACGCCTGAAGAAGAGGTACAGGAGACTACTCTCCCCGACGAGGAAACAAGCAGCAACTGGATCATGTACTTTGATGGGGCCTTTTCGCTGCAAGGCGCTGGTGCTGGTGTGCTGCTTGTCACACTCACCGGAGAGCACCTCAAGTACGTCATCCAAATGCACTTTCCCCGGGAGATGTCAACCAACAACACCGCCGAGTACGAGGGTTTGCTTGCCGGTCTCAGGATCGCGGCGGACCTCGGAGTTAAAAAGCTCATCGTCAGGGGCGACTCGCAACTCGTCGTCAGGCAGGTCAACAAAGATTATCAAAGCCTGTTGATGGAAGCTTACGTAGATGAGGTGAGGAAACTGGAGGAGCGCTTTGACAGTATACAAGCGGAGCATGTCCCTCGGAAGGAGAAAGACATTGCCGACTACCTGTCAAAGCGCGCTGCCCTCAAGCTACCTGTGGAACCATGTACTTTTGTGCTTCAGTTAACTCAACCATCCATTCAGCCGTCGACCGGGCAGAACAAGCGGAGGAAGCTAGGCTCCGGCAAGTACTTCCCCACCAAGCTCCCCGGAGCCGCCAGCGAAGATGTTGCCGTAGATGCCGATCCCGCCGCGGGACAACCGACTCCGGTAGGACCTTAGGTCATGGCCGTGGAGACGGCCACTCCCGTGGCAAAAGAGATGCCTTTGGTCCTTGTCATTGAGCCACACGCTCCGGCATGGGCACGACACACCGTTCGATTCCTTCAAAAAGGAGAGCTTCCTGAGGAGCAGGAAGAGGCGGAAAGAGTAGCCCGCCGGTCTTCTCTGTACCAATTCATTGATAACATATTGTACAGAAAAAGACCGAATGGGGTGAAATTGAAGTGCATCTCCCAGGAAGAAGGACTAAAGCTATTGGCAAAGATACATGGGGGCATATGTGGCTCCCAGATAGGGTCGAGGGCCCTTGCCGGCAAGGCTTTCTGGCAAGGTTTCTTCTGGCCCACCGCCCTCCAGGATGCGACGGCACTAGTAACCAAGTGTGAAGCGTGCCAGTTCCATTCGAAGAAGCTTCATCAACCATCTCAAGCCCTTCAAACTATCCCTCTCTCCTGGCCCTTCTCAGTTTGGGGGCTTGACATATTAGGCCCCTTCCCCGTGTCGTCGGGGGCTTTGAGTACTTGTACGTCGCAATCGACAAGTTCACAAAGTGCCCAGAAGTGGAAGCAGTGAGGAAGGTGACGACGCAGTCAGCCATCAAGTTCTTCAAGGGACTAGTGTGCCGTTTTGGGATACCCAACAGGATCATCACCGACAATGGCACACAGTTCACAAGCCACGCCTTCATGCAATACAATGAGGATCTCGGCAGCAGGGTCTGTTTTGCCTCCGTGGCACATCCACGGAGCAAAGGCCAAGTGGAGAGAGCAAATGCTGAAGTCCCGCGAGGCTTAAGAATGAAAACTTTTGATAGGCTGCGCAAAAGTGGAAGACGCTGGATTGATGAGTTGCCGGCGGTTCTTTGGTCGATCAGAACAACGCCAAATCGAGCCACCAGCCAGACACCGTTTGCCCTGGTCTACGGGGCAGAAGTAGTTCTTCCCACGGAACTCATGTACGGGTCACCTCAAGTGCTCGCTTATGATGAGCTTGAGCAAGAGCGATTGCGGCAAGATGACGCAACGCTCCTTGAGGAAGATCGTCTCCGGGCGCTATGAGCAGCATGCTACCAGCAATCCTTGCGCCGCTACCATATCCGCAAGGTCCATACCCGTAGCGTTCAGGAAGGAGACCTTGTTCTTCGGCATGTTCAGTCGTCCAAGAATTCCTACAAGTTGACGCCAATGTGGGAAGGCCCTTATTGGGTAACATGAGTCACCAGGCCCGGCGCAGTCCGCTTGGAGATCGAAGATGCCGTTCCAGTTAGTAACTCCTGAAACATCGAGCATCTTCGCAAGTTTTACCCATAAGGCGCGGCTGCTGAGCCTCCCGGCAAGCCACCCTTTTGTACAAGCCTTGCGGGCAATGCATGTAACCCTTTGTACAAAGCCAGGCGCAGACCCTGAGCACTAATAAAACAAAGCGCTGGCGCCCTAAGTTATAGCATGCATGCTAGGTCGAGTCTCCTCCTCGGTTAGGGTTGATAGTGCTTGGCAGCGGCTAACCCCTAGCTTAGAGGTCGAGTGTGCATCTCTTTGTTTCATCCCTGTCCTTCTTGGTTCGCAGGACACGTAAGTATTTTTGCTGAGCTGTTTGGAAGAGAGGAACGGACCGGTGCCCCGACCCCGGTAAGCCAAGGTTGCCGGGGGCTGCAAATACAAGGATCCGTCCACGGCAAGCCAAGGTTGCTGGGGGCTGCAGATCCAGATAAGTCTTTTATCCTCTATCATGCATTTCGTTATGAACTGGGGTATGTGGAAGCACGTTTTGTATCCAAGCTACCGTGCTCCCCTCTTTCTGAACCCAAGGATTATCTCCTGGGTTCGAAATTGGTCGTAGTCGCAGCAGCAAGGGGAGAGAACGTGGAGTCCAAACTCATCTCATCCTTGCCTCCGCAAAGAACGTGAGAAAGGTCGAGAGAGATGGGGGAACGGCGAGGCCTGTTGCCGGGTGGAAAATGTTTACTTTAAATGGCAACAGGGCTTCAATCCTTGCCGTGGGTTTCACCTGCAAATGAAAAGCCCGGCAAACATCCCTTTTTCATTAAAAACATCCCGTATAGGTACAGTTCATACGGAATGAAAAACATGAACAGGGGGATTACAAGTTCTAAATTCAAAAAGGCCCGAAGGCTTACAGGACTAAAAAGAGATAAGGTGTCCGTAATCCCTTTCTTGTCCCTCTCCTCGGGAAATGGAGCAAGAAGGCAAAAGGGAAAAAGGGGCGCCTAGGCGAAGCACGAGCAGCAGAAGGCACCAGGAGAACATCCTGGTGGCCACCCCAAAGTGAGGTTGGTGATGATGACGATGGTAGAAGAGATGGAAGACGAGGCGGCAGGACTGTCAATACGCTACAAAGGCGTCGGTGCCTGCGTACTCCGACTTGACGCCTTGCCACCCGCTCTCTTCCTCTTCCACAACCTCCCCACGCCAGCCGCCCAAGGAGGCTACCCCGAGAAGTTCAAGGAGCCGGCGACACGGATGATGGGGTCGCCGGTGCCACCCGGAGCAGCGCCCGACACCTAGTCGGACCCGTCATCCTGCCGCCCGCTACCCTTGTCATCGCTGCCGCTGTCCTCCTCATCACCCTCGCTCGAGGAGGAATCTTCATCGTCGGAGGAGCTCTCCATGCAGCACCTTACGTGAGTCCCGAAGTGCCCGAAGATCTTCACAGAGAGGATGCCACCCTCCATTAATTTAAAATGGAGAGTGATCCCCTCCGTCAAGCTATGGACGCGGGCGAAGGTCTTCCACCCTCGACGGAGGTACATGATGTGAGGGGCGGGGAACTCGACATCAGCCCATATGTCGCTGTTCCCACAACCCCTCATATGCAGCCGCAACGCCTGCAGTGGATCCAGCTCCATCTCCGGCGCAAACAGAGTCAGGAGGCGAAGAAGATGGCGCGGCGGCTAGCGTAGCCTGATGAAGAACTCGCAAGGGTTGTCCCTGACGTGGCCGTCCACCGGAGGAGGGGCCGCTAGCGGAGGCGAAGCCGATCTGTTGCCCCGTCCTCCTCTCCCTCGAGCGCCACGGTGGCCTCGACCTCGCCCCCTCCCCCTCTAAGAGGCGGCTCCTCCACCACAAGCTCTAGGGGAGGAGCAATGCATTGTCGAGCTAAGACCCTCGCCGCCACCGATGAAGCGTCGCCACGCCCCCTCACCATGGCAGAAGAAAGGAGGAAGCAGGAATGGGGAGAGGCAGATGGCGAAGGGTTGAGAGGCACCGTTCCTCCCGCTCCCCTCTTTATAAAGGGGCGGGGGCGAGGCTCGGCCTCCCCCTCTCGGCCAATCCGGCCCGTTGAAGTGACAGCAAGCGGGGCCATCGACCGCCCTCCCTGCTCCATTGAAGGCGCATGGGAATCGACCCATGCACGCGCACGACTTCCCACATCCTGTGCGCCTGTCATTCGCCCTGCATCGTGCATGTAGCGAATGTGGCGCAAAGGATAGGCGCAGTGGGACGTGTGGAGCGACGGTTCCCAAATGAGGGCAGTAAATGAGCAGCGGCCCTGCGGTCCCAAAGAGACACGCAAGCCGCCTCTTTACTGTCCACCACGGGATGCCGCCAACATGCTTCCATCATGCGTGCGTCCGACCCCCACGTCGCGCGTTCAACGCGGCTCGTGGGGAAGCGCAGCGGACGGAACAGTCACCACCGTAAAAATCTGCCCCAACTGCCCGCGCACCATTCTAGGCCTGGCCCAACAACATGCTGCGCTTATGTATGGCCCAGGCCCGAGGGCTCATGTCAGTACAAAAGTAGGGGCTCTCCTTTTGACCCCATTAGTTGTGCACGGGCATTCAGAGCCACCCGCCACGGCCACGCATAACAGCGCAGGAAAGGGAAGCCAGAGAGAAGCCGAAGGCACAAGGCAAACAAAGCAACGACAAGGACCAAGGCCACAAAGATCGGATGGATGAAGCAGGTTTCCCCGGCAAAGAACCTTGCCAGGGCAGCCTCAGCGGCCCCGGCAATACCCTTGCCGGGGCAGCTCGCCCACACCAGCTGAGCGAGCCACCTTTGAGCCCACCAACGCTGGGCAAACGCATTGGGACAGGGCTCGGGAGGCACCTCCGTGGTGGCATGCAGATCTTTGTGAAGACAAAGAATAGTTAAGATCAAATGAGGATATTAAGGCAACAATCCTCGGCAGGGTTCTTACCGAGGAAGCCCACGAGACCCCCGGCAAGGTCCTTGCCGGGGATGACGGCGTGCCGCGGCAAGACCCTTGTCGGGCCACCCGGCAAGGCCCTCGCCAAGCGCACCAGCAGGGCCACTACCAGGCCCACGCCAGCCAAGTCTCCGCCACCGTACGCATGCAGCTGCCGACCCAACCAGCTGGGCAGGCACCTGTGTGGCAACATGCAGCCCTTCGTAGAGGCTCTACCATCGCACCACCTCAGTTGCCTGCCTGCCTACATGGCACCGCATGCATCGCTGGCCAGGGCGCGTGTCAAAGCAAGGAGGAGCGGCGAAGGACGGTACGGGCCTCGCACCCGTCCCCGATAAAGTGAAGGGACACCTAAGCCTCACATTAAATGCAGTTTGTCCTGTAATACCAGCGATAAGCTCACAGCGCTGTAGCACTTTCCACCTCCTGCCTGCCACTGTGGCAGCCCCTTTCGCCTACAAAAGGAGGCCCATGGCGCACTGGAGAGGGATTCGGCTCTTTCGAACCTGGCAGCACCCAGAGCTAGTTCAAGAGCTCAAGAACGCTCAATACATCCACCAAAGCAGGATCGTAGGGTTTTACGCATCTTTGCGGCCCGAACCTGGGTAAATCCCCTTTGTGTTGTCTACTAGTCCCGCTCTTCTCACGATCCCCGCTCCCTGCAACCGTAGTAGGGATTCCAGTGATCCCATATGTGTTGTTTCCCACCGACAGTGAGACTGAAACGTTACGAAGGGGAAACAGAGAGTTTGCATTGCAAACTCGGTGGGACCGATCGCTCATCTCGGTTAGACCGAAACGTTACGAAGGGAAACAGAGAGTTTGCAATCCCATCTCGGTGAGATGAGATCCCTATCGGTGAGACCGAAGTGACTAGGGTTTCTGGCAGTGGCTATGTCAAATGAACTCGGTAGCGCCGGATGGATCAAATCAATGGGGCCGAGTTTGACTTTTGGTTTGGGACATATGTGGATATGAGAAAGTGGTTGCGGGTTTTGGGAGCATATCATAAAGCATTTTGAGCAAGCAAGCAATTAAGCAACACCTCATCCCATTTTAATAGTATTGGCTTTTCCTATGGACTCAATGTGATCTTGGATTACTAAAAATAAAATGTAGAGTCTTGAGCTTTAGAGCTTGAGCCAATCATTTGTCCTTAGCATTTTGAGGGGTCCACATTCCTAATCCATGCCATGCCAATCATTGAACTTTCCTGAGATATTCATCTTGAAATAGCATTAGTTCAATGAGCTATATGTTGTTAATTATTACCAAAACCACCCAGGGATAGTTGCACTTTCAGCCAGGCAGGCGCCAGCGAGCGCGGAGCGCCAGTTTCCTCTTCGGTGCAAGGGAAGCAAGCCGCAGGCGCGTTGTCCTGAGTAATCAGCCAAACATTTCCTTTCTGGTGCAACAAGACCAAGACCGTTCGGACGGCAGGACGGAGGTCATCATCGAGCCTACCGCAGCGTCATGACCAGAGGCCTTTCGTAGGCAAAGACCACTTTAGTCAGGATAGGATGTACTACTTGTCCCCTTTGGCCATTGTGGGATCCCTTCCCGCCAACATTTGGGAAGAGGACCAAGGCCATTATAAATAGGACTTAGCCACCACCATAGAGGGGGATCGAATCCATTCTCACCCAACCACCTCACCAGCTCTCTTGAGCTCAAGAACACCTCACCTCCTGAGGTCAGTTCATCCACTATACTTGTTCATCCTCAGCCCTTCGAGGCAATCCACCAAAATGCTGGAATAGGGTATTACACCGCAAGGTGGTCTGAACCAGGATAAACTGTTGTGTCTCTTTGTCTTTTTGAGCCCGACGCGCTAGGCTTAGGAGGATTGCGAGTAGGCAGGCTGGGTAGGTTGAAATCTCCGCACGCTCCCTAGAGTTCAAACCTTTCAAGGGTTTGCGGAACCCGTGATCTGACACATTCGCCCTGCCTTCTTCAGAATTTTGAAGAATGGCAGGGCGCGCTTGGTAGACATGGAAATGAACCTACTCAGCGCGGCAACACATCTTGTTAAATGCCTCACATCCTTGACTTTCTTGGGCGCTTGAATCTGCTCGATCGCTCTGATCTTGTCGGGGTTGGCCTCTATCCCTCGGTGAGGCACAAAGAAGCCAAGTAGCTTGCCAGAGATAACTCCAAACACCCATTTCTCAGGGTTCAACTTCAAGCTGATCTTGTGCAGGTTTGCAAAGGTCTCTTCCAAGTCCTGAATAAGTGTTGATTTATCCTTGGTTTTGACCACTATATCATCCTTGTAAGCTTCAATATTCCTGTGCAACTGAGGGTCAAACCCAATTTGCACTGCTCTGGCAAAAGTGGATCTTGTGCTCTTTAACCTGAAGGGCATCCGCACAAAGCAGTACGTGCCACATGGGGTTGTGAGCATGGTCTTTGATACTCCCCAAGTGCAAGGAATCGTCGTAGCAATTTCCAAAGATGGATCTGATAAGTATGGAGTGTCGAACCCGCAAGGAGCTAATGGTAAGATCAATATTCTTTCAACTCCTATCTGCCACCGATACAACTCTACGTATATCGAGCATTTGCTTTCATCTAGAAACGAGAAATAAAACTAGTTTGTGGGTATGAGAGGATAGATTTGCATGGTAACGGAGAACTAAAATATAAAAATAAGTGTTGTTAACATAAAGTTAGAATATATTACTATATAATATAAATAGCGGGTGTGGAATAATGATGGGTCGGTGTGCGGAATTGTCCTAGCCAATTGTTAACAAGATCGGTAGTCGTTATTGAAATTTTATATGAGGGGGAAGCATAAGCTAACATACTTTCTCTACTTGGATCGTATGCACTTATGATTGGAACTCTATCAAGCATCCGCAACTACTAAAGATAATTAAGGTAAAACCCAACCATAGCATTAAAGTATCAAGTCCGCTTTATCCCATACGTAACAACCCCCTTACTCGGAGACGTATTAGCATCCCCAAGCTTAATTCCTGCTCGCCCTCAAGTAGGTAAATGATAAAAGAAATAATTTATGAAGTGTGAATGCTATCAAGTGCACAAGTTTGATCAACGATAATTTCATCTACTTTTTCTAGCATCATTATATATCATAACAGTAGCTTATCGCGTAAAACTTCTCATCATCAAGTAGCAAGCTATTCACAAGTTAAAGTATAGACCATAAAGTTTCTTGAAAACTAACAAACTACGTTATCAATCACCAAACAATTGCAATTCATCTTACTTTCAAGAAGGGTCTATGTAAGAGCTTTGATTTAGCGAATTCCACATACTCAACTATCATATAGTCTTCCATGATTGCTAACCCTCAAAGCTTATTTTTAGCACAAATAGCATCCGTCGAACACAGAGAAAGATAGGGGCTTAATGTTTTGCCTCCCAACTTATTTATCATATAGATAATCGTCAACAATAATAATTCATGATCAAATATATTTGAATAGCCATATGTGCTTAGACCTTTCCCCATCACATGATGCTTGCCAAAAGAATGATTGAGGTTGAAATAAGAAGGAATACTATTGACTCTTGCATAAAAGTAAATACATGAAAGTAAAAGATAGGCCCTTCGTAGAGGGAAGCAGAGGTTGTCATGCGCTTTTTAATTTTGGATGTGCAAATCCTTAATGCAAAGGAACATCACGTCATATTGCGCTTGCCAACTTTATTATGCAGTCCGTCGCTTTTATTTCTTTACCATCACAAGTTCATACAACGCTTATTTTCCCTTACGATAGAAGATTATACATATTTAGGAGCAATTTTTATTGCTTTTCACCCTGATGTCAACTTACTTGAAGGATCTTATTCAATCCATACGTAGATATGGTGGACACTCATGGCATGAAACGGGGTTTAAGGGTTTTGGATGCACCAGTAGTATCTCTACTTAGTACAAAATTTTGGCTAGCAAAAGATCCTAAGGAAGCACCACATGTTAGAGGATCCATAACAATATAACTTCTATACAAATATACCCAAACATAACTCATTACGTTGTCTTCCTTGTCCAACTTCAACTGATTTGCTCAAGTTTGAAATAATTAATGGGGCTCACAATCATAGAAGATTTCTAAGATAGTATATTTGTATGTGAAATCTCTCTTCCTTCAATATTCTTTCATGAATTGTTCAAGTGATCAATGTTGTGTTTGCTAACTTTCAATAAATTTTACCACCTATACTTCTTATATGTGAATTAATTACTCCCCATGCACTACAAAAAAAATACACTTACATGATGATACGTGTTTGCCATAGTAGGTCGCGTTTTTTGTCATGCATGTACATCCATGACGATTCTATGACAGAATCAAGATAGTCATACCTGTGTGTTGTAGAAGTGTTCCATGACATTACCAAAATTATCATCACGGAAGTGTCCACTTCCATGACGATAAATCGCGCGTCACAAAAGTGCTTTCTTCAAGGGTGACCGACACGTGGCATCCATCGTAACGGAACGCTGTTAAGCTATCGGGTCTGGTTTTGGATCCGATAACCCGTTAATAGCCGGGACCAATGGGAAATTTCCACGTGTAAAATTCTGATTGGCCGAAGGGAACACCTGTCAGCTCGTCAGTGGGCCAGATGTCGCCCGTCCATTGGAGGAGACATGCCTATGATACATCGACACGTGGCGGGGCCCAACAGAGACCCATATAGGTTAAAAAGGTCGTCCCAGTCAAAGGCCCGTAGTACTTACTCAGTACTAGTGGGCCAGCCCAATAACGGCCTATTTAATAAAGGCCCATTTACGGCCCGAAGCCAGATCTGGCCCATTAATTGTTCGCCGAATATTTGGGCCCAATTACAGCCCAGTGACTTTCGACCTATTAGTGGTCCGATGTAGACATGGCCCATTTCCGCCTGGTGTGACTTTTGGCCTGGGAATGGCCCGTGCTTCCCATGGGCCATATATGGTCCGATGGGACATCGGGCCCACTAACGGCACGTGATAAAGGTGGCAACAGTTAAGCCCAATGTGACTTTGGGCCTGTTAACGGCCTGTCGATAATTCGGCCCATTGATCCATGTACTAAGCTTTCGGCCTCTTAAAAGCCCTTGCTATCGGTGGGCCAACTAAGGCCCGAGATATGTTTCGGCCTGGTAACGGCCCATGATATAACTGGGCCCAAAAAGGCCCGGTCTACACTTCAGCCTACTGAAGGCCCATCGATGACTAGCGAAAATTAAGGCCCAACATGCATTTCGGCCTCCTAAAGGCCCATGGTTTCATCTGGGCCATAACATGCCGGTACAATATTCAGCCTGTTAATGGCCCAACGCTACCTTGGCCAAACTAAGCGTTGGGTCCACAAAAGGCCCAACTAAAATATAGGCCGGTGTAAGTTGTGGGCCTGGCGCAAAGTGAAGGCCCCAATCATTTGGGCCCAAGAAAGATGCAGGTCGACCCAATTGTGGCCCGCTAAAAACCAGGCCCGTTAGTGGCGATTGTTTCGGCCCGGTCGACTACATCAGATTTTTTTCACATAGCGAATGATGGCAGTAATTAGTAGGAATTAAGAACAAACCTACTCTATACAATAAAGAAATTACGGCATAGTAACTAAGAATAAACCTACACTATACAATAGAGGATTTATGGTATATTACATCCACTGGGCATCGAAGTTCACCACTAGTGATCACAAAGCGCAACGAAGAAGCAGATTACAAAAACTGGGCACCATTGCAGCATAACAAAATAATACTGAACCGAGACCACTTCCAAGACAGTTCAAGAAAGGTTCGCCTTGCGCAGGAACTGCTGCACAAGATGCTGAGCAAGGCTGTGAGACCGGCCTAGCATGTCGGTCATAGCTTCTAGGTGTAGTTGTTTAGCGATGAGGTTGTCATTGGTGTTCTCCGCAATCTTTCTTAGAGACAGGACTTCATGTCAAAGTTGAGTTGCAGAATGCCTTTCTGCTAGAACTTGGGACTGAAGAAGTCGAACTGATTCAGACAACGAATTCTGTGAGCTTGTCTGAAGTAACTTGAACACTGCATCAAGACAAGACTTTGGGGTTGTCTCGCTATCTTCAAGATGTTTTGCCTTCTTTGCTGCAATTTATGTTCGGTTTGTCTCACAGCCTTCCGTAGACTTGTGCATGCCATCAGGCATATCACCCTGAAACAAAGCAGAGAGATGGCATGTTTTGCACATGTATAAACAAAGATGATAACTGTGCTGTCAATTCCATCCAATTTCAAATTCGAAAATAAAGAGTAAGTTCAAAATATCAATATCATAATTTGACATTGTTCATAATGCGGGGAGCTTCACCACACTACTGGATTACAATGTCAACATAACAAGCATAGATGAAGGGCAAATAAAATCATTGTATCTATTTTGGTTAATGTGCATGGCAAGTTGTTCATATCATCAGCCACATCAGTAAGATAAAACAGGAGATGACAAGTTGCAAACATGGGTTGCTTCACCACACCCTAGATTATAGATCCACAAAAACAAGCATACATATAGGGAGTATTGAGTAATGTGCATGGTATGAATAAGGAATTTGGTTTTACAAGTAAAACTTAGAACTTACAGTTCTTGCAAACATGCATTTTGATAGAAACAACAAACTAAACAGCAGTAAACAATAGGGAGTATGAGAAAATTAAACAACAGTTGAGGATAAAGGATTTAGAAGGACTGACTTACATTAACAGTTAACACCGGCTTTATAATGCCCTTCTCCATGTCAAGGGAAGGATAACTAAAGTATTTCAACATAGAATCTTCTTCATAAGCATTGCCTGTACTCTACATTTTGTAGAGAGTAATTATAGATATGATAATACTGGAAGGGATAGAGGATAATGAAGATAAGATGCATATTGATGCTACATAATCAACTACCAATCTCTGGAAGTACAAGCGTTATAGGACAAAATGTACTGACAAGAGCAATGGGCTACAGTTCTGCACTGGCATTGTCTGTGTATTCTAATTTTTGGTAACATTAAATATAGATCTGATCTTTTTTAGTAAATCGTGGGCGAGGGAGATAAGATGCAGAATGGTACACAATGAATCAAACCCTCTTCCCATAATACAAGAGTGTTTTGAACACTGGTGTACTGTAAAGAACGTTCTTATATTATGTGACGGAGGGAGTAGCTATTAATGTAAGTAAAGTGATAGACGACGTTCAGTCCTTACAAGAGGACTGCAGAGCTAAACCTCTTCAAAAGCATTGGGTTGGTTCTAAATTTATGTAAGAGTCCATACAGATCTTATAATGTCCACCAAATGGACAATAACGAGGCTAACCTGTGCAGTGATGCTACATAATCAAACAGCTATGAAAGTAAGTATGGTCATACATGGCAAGAGGTACTCATAAGAGCAATGCAGTGTGCAGTATAGTTGCGAGATTATGTGGTCCCTTGAGAATGAATGTTCTTCTGCTAACAGTTTCCCTACAAGTGAGATGTTAAGGCAAATGCAAAAATGTAGTTCAAATTGTGATGTGATATCATAGACAGTACCTTACACTGCAGCCGAGACCAATGTGTAACAGAATTATTCTAGTCACCGTTGGATAAATGTAGCACCGGAGACTCTACAAAAATTTTGTTTAGAGGCTTTCCATCGAAGTGCGCTTGCCTCAAGGAACGATACTTCATCAATGAGTGCTTGAGAAGCGCAACCAAGCCTTGCTCGTCTTCACAATCCAGTTTGGTCCTCGCCTATTTAAAAGAATGAAATCTTGTGTCTTCTGTCAGCAGAAACATGTGCAGTAATGACCATGAAAATTAAACAGCAGTTGAGGATAAAGGCTTTAGAAGGACTGACTTACATAAACAGTTAACACCGGCTTTATAATGCCCTTCTCCATGTCAAGGGAAGGATAACTAAAGTATTTCAGTATAGAATCTTCTTCATAAGCATTGCCTGTACTCTACATTTTGTAGAGAGTAATTATAGATATGATAATAGTGGAAGGGATAGAGGATAATGAAGATAAGATGCAGATTGATGCTACAAAATCAACTACCTATCTCTGGAAGTACAAGCGTTACAGGACAAAATGTACTGATAAGAGCAATGGGCTACACTTCTGCACTGGCATTGTCTGTGTATTCTAATTTTTGGTAACATTAAATATAGATCTAATGTTTTTTAGTAAATGGTGGGCGAGGGAGATAAGATGCAGAATGGTACACAATGAATCAATCCCTCTTCCCATAATACAAGAGTGTTTTGAACACTGGTGTACTGTACAAAACGTTCTTATATTATGTGACGGAGGGAGTAGCTGTTAATGTAAGTAAAGTGATAGACGACGTTCAGTCCTTACAAGAGGCCTGCAGAGCTAAACCTCTTCAAAAGCATTGGCTTGGTTCTAAATTTATGTAAGAATCCATACAGATCTTATAATGTCCACCAAATGGACAATAACGAGGTTAACCTGTGCAGTGATGCTACATAATCAAACAGCTATGGAAGTAAGTATGGTCATACATGGCAAGAGGTACTCATAAGAGCAATGCAGTGTGCAGTATAGTTGCGAGATTATGTGGTCCCTTGAGAATGAATGTTCTTCTGCTAACAGTTTCTGTACAAGTGAGACGTTAAGGCAAATGCAAAAATGTACTTCAAATTGTGATGTGATATCATAGACAGTACCTTACACTGCAGCTGAGACCAATGTGTAACAAGATTATTCCAGTCACCGTTGGATAAATGTAGCACCGGAGACTCTACAAAAATTTCGTTTAGAGGCTTGCCATCGAAGTGCGCTTGCCTCAAGGAATGATACTTCATCAATGGGTGCTTGAGAAGCACAACCAACCCTTCCTCGTCTTCACAATCCAGTTTGGTCCTGCCTATTTAAAAGAATGAAATCTTGTGTCTTCTGTCAGCAGAAACACGTGCAGAAATGACCATGATAATTAAACAGCAGTTGCGGATAAAGGCTTTAGATGGACTAACTTACATTAACAGTTAACACCGGCTTTATAATGCCCTTCTCCATGTCAAGGGAAGGATAACTAAAGTATTTCAGTATACAATCTTCTTCATAAGCATTGCCTGTACTCTACATTTTGTAGAGAGTAATTTTAGATATGATAATAGTGGAAGGGATAGAGGATAATGAAGATAAGATGCAGATTGATGCTACATAATCAACTACCAATCTCTGGAAGTACAAGCGTTACAGGACAAAATGTACTGACAAGAGCAATGGGCTACACTTCTGCACTGGCATTGTCTGTGTATTCTAATTTTTGGTAACATTAATATAGATCTGATCTTTTTTAGTAAATGGTGGGCGAGGGAGATAAGATGCAGAATGGTACACAATGAATCAATCCCTCTTCCAATAATAAAAGAGTGTTTTGAACACTGGTGTACTGTACAAAACGTTCTTATATCATGTGGCGGAGGGAGTAGCTGTTAATGTAAGTAAAGTGATAGACGACGTTCAGTCCTTACAAGAGGACTGCAGAGCTAAACCTCTTCAAAAGCATTGGGCTGATTCTAAATTTATGTAAGAGTCCATACAGATCTTATAATGTCCACCAAATGGAAGATAACGAGGCTAACATGTGCAGTGATGCTACATAATCAAACAACTATGAAAGTAAGTATGGTCATACATGGCAAGAGGTACTCATAAGAGCAATGCAGTGTGCAGTATAGTTGCGAGATTATGTGGTCCCTTGAGAATGAATGTTCTTCTGCTAACAGTTTCCGTACAAGTGAGACGTTAAGGCAAATGCAAAAATGTAGTTCAAATTGTGATGTGATATCATAGACAGTACCTTACGCTGCAGCCGAGACCAATGTGTAACAAGATTATTCCAGTCACCGTTGGATAAATGTAGCACCGGAGACTCTACAGAAATTTCGTTTAGAGGCTTGCCATTGAAGTGCGCTTGCCTCAAGGAACGATACTTCATCAACGATTGCATGAAAAGCGCAACCAACCCTTGCTTGTCTTCACAATCCAGTTTGGTCCTCGCCTATTTAAAAGAATGAAATCTTGTGTCTTCTGTTAGCAGAAACATGTGCAGTAATGACCATGAATGAAATTAGAACATTACTTACGCGTAAGTTGCGGAGGAAGACTGGAAATTGTTCTGTCTGCGGTATAATGTTTCCACGAAGGAAAGATGCGCACAAAGTTCCTGACAACAATATAAGCTTTGTCTTCTAAACTGGGAAGAAATGGAACATGGCTCCTATTTGCTGCAATTGGGGCTCTCTCTGGTTCGAAAAGGGATTTGGCAACTGGATTTGGTGTACTATTTGCTGGAATGGGGGTTTGGGGTCATAGAGCTGGTGCTATGTCAACTAGCATCATCATACTGTTTGCTGGAGTTGGGGTCTGCTGAGTTGGGGCATTAGAAATGAACAGTGTAGTAGGGATAGAGTCTGCTAGAGTTTGGGTGTTTTGTGTCTCAGGTGATATTACAACTACACCTAATTGGCTATTTGATTTATCAGGTGCCACTACCATTTCCAAATACTTTGCTTGTGCTCGTCCATGATCAGCAATCGCCCTCTTCCTTTTGTACATCTGATACACAAGAACAACATTTGAATGGATAAATATGGTATGATGACAGATGAATATGTACTGAAAATGGATAGGCAGGGTGTATTCACATACACGATGTGTAAACTAAGCTAATGGCAGTTCAACAAAGTAGAAGCAATACAAGGCATTAGTTGCAAGATAGGTGCGACCAATATAACCTTGGAAAGTTAGAGCAAGCACCTTGATGGGTGAATAAGATAGGGCATCTTCCTCTGACTCCTCCACTAGGGAGCTATATTGACTTAGGTCTCCCTCTAGCTCAGAATCACTGTTAGGATCATATTCTGAGCATGAATCTATAGGTGGAGAGCGTTTGCATTGCATTGCATCTAGACTTGATTCCAGTCCCTTAATGCCAAGTTTGACAGCCATGGCATTGTTCTGCTTTATTCTTTTCATGCGCGCAAGCTCATAATCATTATGATGCTGTTCAGAATCTGCGATTCGTGAAAACATAAAAAGTAGTCAGATTATCTATGGAATGCATTGCGGATTCAACTTGAAGAGTGTCTCCCTATAGACCCCTGCATATGCAAAGTTCACCCCCCAACCGTGCTGACCAGACCACACAGAGAAATGCAAACCCCTTATGTCTCTATAACTGGAAGACACACCTTTCAAAACTGAAGTAGGAACATTAGAATCATATGAAATTCGTATTTGAACAAATAAACAAAGGAATTATGAGTGGCATAATGTTTAGCTTCAAGGGTGGAGTGTTGGTAGTGCGACACAAAGCAAGTAGGCAGATTGTATTTCATGTGAAAGATCGAAGCCTATGTAAAAGCTGGAAATGACACTTTCTTTCTATACAATGCAGTGTTCGTTGCCCACACATGATGGAAGAGATCACATAGAGAAATACTATTCACTCATGTGTACGGTTCCACTATTTATAAACAGGGTGGTCCACCCTAAAAGAATATTGAAAACAAATATGACAAGGCAAGCATAGATTTTGTGAATCAATCATTTACTTGTGAGCTTACTAAGACAAAGTATGCAGAAGTGTAACTGTAGTAAGAGACCGTCCAAAATCTGAATCAACAACTTTGTCTAGCACTTATTGTTTGCAACTAATCGACGTGAATAATTGGAAATTATATCGAATGAGTAAGAAAGACAAGTAAAATTGTCAACAAACCTGGCTTGTAGTAGTAATCTGGGTCAATGTCACTACGACCAACAATCCAAAATGACTAGTGTCTGTTCCTAGGGCCGGAATTTTGAAAACCCTATGAACTTATTGGTACTAAAGATTACTCAAATACATCTGAACCATTAAGTGTAGGTAGCACTCAGCACACAACAAACCCTAATTATAGTCATGCCTAATGAGTAATGAATCAATTAGAAAATGGGTGATGAGGAGTGGCTGCTGAGTGTTGAGGATGTATCGCAGGATAAATCGGGTTGGCTTAGTGAGTGCTGCACACCTGAGCCCTGAACGGACTCGGAAGGTAGGCACGGGGGCGCGCCCGAGCAGCGGTGACCCTGTTGGGCGAGCGGCTCCTGACATCCTGTTAGTCGGGCGTCTCCTCCTAGATTCATGCCGTCCGGGGACGGCAAGTCGCCGTTGAGGCAGGCGGCTGGGCACGAGTAGAGATCATAAGCACGCAGTAGAATAGAGGGGGATCGGGGCCTGGGATGATCCAAAATCCCAGGGTGGGCCGGCCCACTGTGGGCACCCTGTAGAGATACACACCCGAGCGGCAAACATGCATTTTTGAAACTAATTTAGGAACATTTAGCTGACCAATTAGACGACTCTGTTTTAATAATATCAGATTCGTATTTGAACAACTAAGCTTGTTTAGCTTGATGGTTGTAGCAGTGCTATTATGACACGAAGTAGATATTCTGATCGTATAGTGATCATAGAAGGGGGAAACTCTAAGCATATTTCAAAAGAGGGTTTCTCCTCTGATTTCTCTTCAAGAAACCACCACGGAACCAACATGATCAATTAAACCCTAAGCATGGTCAATTAAACCGTATTATGACCGTGCCAGGGCAGATTTGAAGCTGCAAACCAGAGAAATGATATTTAGCATCCATTGTTTGCTTCAAACTAAGAACTAAATTCTAAGAGCTGAAAAGAAAGTAGAGTAACCAAGTTACAATCTATTTTCTGGTTGAGACCAAAAAGTTGAGGAGATATGAAGTACCACCTCTCTTGCGGCGCCGTGTAGGCATCGGGGGATGATAACCCACAAGTGTAGGGGGTCGCAACAGCTTTCGAGGGTAAAGTATTCAATCCAAATTTATTGATTCGACATAAGGGGAGCCAAAGAATATTCTTGAGTATTAGCAGTTGACTTGTCAATTCAACCACACCTGGATAACTTAGTATCTGCAGCAAAGTATTTAGTAGCAAAGTAGTATCATAATAAAGGTAATAGTGCAAAAGTAATAATAATTGTTTTTGGGTTTTTGTATTAGTTGTAACAGTAGCAACGGAAAAGTAAATAAGCGAAGACCAATATATGAAAAGCTCGTAAGCAATGGATCAGTGATGGATAATTATGCCGGATGCGATTCCTCATGTAATAGCTATAACATAGGGTGACACAGAACTAGCTCCAAATCATCAATGTAATGTAGGCATGTATTCCGTAAATAGTCATACATGCTTATGGAAAAGAACTTGCATGACATCTTTTGTCCTACCCTCCCTTGGAAGCGGGGTCCTAGCGGAAACTAAGGGATATTAAGGCCTCCTTTTAATAGAGAACCGGAACAAAGCATTAGCACATAGTGAATACATGAACTCCTCAAACTATGGTCATCACCGAGAAGTATCCCGATTATTGTCACTTCGGGGTTGTCGGATCATAACACATAATAGGTGACTATAGACTTGCAAGATAGGATCAAGAACACACATATATTCATGAAAACATAATAGGTTCAGATCTAGAATCATGGCACTCGGGCCCTAGTGACAAGCATTAAGCATAGCAAAGTCATAGCAACATCAATCTCAGAACATAGTGGATACTAGGGATCAAACCCTAACAAAACTAACTTGATTACATGGTAAATCTCATCCAACCCATCACCGTCCAGCAAGCCTACGATGTAATTACTAACGCACAGTGGTAAGCATCATGAAATTGGTGATGGAGGATGGTTGATGATGACGATGGCGACGAATCCCCCTCTCCGGAGCCCCGAACGGACTCCAGATCGGCCCTCTCAAGAGAGATTAGGGCTTGACGGCGGCTCCGTGTCGTAAAACGCGATGAAACTTTCTCCCTGATTTTTTTATCCCCGAACGTGAATATATGGAGTTGGAGTTGAGGTCGGTGGAGGTCCATGGGGCCCACGAGATAGGAGGGCGCGCCCTAGGGGGGCGCCCCCTGTCTCGTGGACAGCCTGTGGGCCCCCTGGTGTATATCTTTCGCCCAGAAATTCTTATTAATTCCAAAAAGTGCCTCCGTGGATTTTCAGGACATTCCGAGAACTTTTCTTTTCTACACATAAAACAACATCATGGCAGTTATACTGAAAACAGCGTCAGTCCAGGTTAGTTTCATTCAAATCATGCAAGTTAGATTCCAAAACAAGGGCAAAAGTGTTTGGAAAAGTAGATACGCTGGAGACGTATCAACTCCCCCAAGCTTAAACCTTTTCTTGTCCTCAAGCAATTCAGTTGATAAACTGAAAGTGATAAAGAAAAACTTTTACAAACACTGTTTGCTCTTGTTGTTGTAACATGAGAAGCTAGCATTCAAGTTTCAGCAAATACTATGAACTAACCATACTCACAATAACACTTAGGTCTCACAATTACTCATATCAATAGCATAATCAGCTAGCGAGCCATAATAATAAAACTCGGATGACAACACTTTCTCAAAATAATCATAACATGATATACAAAATGGTATCTCGCTACCCCTTGCTAAGACCGCAAAACATAAATGCAGAGCACCTTTAAAGATCAAGGCCTGACTAAACATTGTAATTCATGGTAAAAGAGATCCAGTCAAGTCATACCCAATATAAACCAATAGTAATGAATGCAAATGACAATGTGCTCTCCAGCGGGTGCTTTTAATAAGAAGGGTGATGACTCGACATAAAAGTAAATAGATAGGCCCTTCGCAGAGGGAAGCAGGGATTTGTAGAGGTGCCAGAGCTCGGTTTTAAAATAGAGATTGAATAACATTTTGAGCGACATACTTTCACTATCAATGCAACAACTATGAGATGGTTGTATCTTCCATACTACATGCATTATAGGCAATTCCCAAATAGAATGGTAAAGTTTTATACTCCCCCATCCACCAACAAGCATCAATCTATGGCTTGCTCGAAACAACGAGTACCTCCAACTAACAACAGCCCGGGGGGAGTTTTGTTTAATTATTTTGATTTGCTTTGACCTTTTTGGATCATGGGACTGGGCATCCCGGTTACCGGCCCTTTCTCGTGAATGAGGAGCCGAGTCCACTCCTCTTGAGAATAATCCACCTAGCATGGAAGATATAGGCAGCCCTAGTTGTAACATGAGCTGCTCGAGCATACAAAACATAATTTCATTTGAAGGTTTATAGTTTGGCACATACAAATTTACTTGGAACGACAGGTAAATACCGCATATAGGAAGGTATGGTGGACTCATATGGAACAACTTTGGGGTTTAAGGAGTTTGGATGCACAAGCAGTATTCCCTCTTAGTACAGGTGAAGGCTAGCAAAAAGACTGGGAAGCGACCAATTGAGAGAGCGACAACAGTCATAAAAATGCATTAAAATTAATTCACACCGAATACAAGCATGAGTAGGATATAATCCACCATGAACATAAATATCATGAAGGCTATGTTGATTTGATTAAACTACATGCATAAACATGTGCCAAGTCGAGTCACTCAATTCATTCAAAGGAGGATACCATCCCATCATATCACATCATAATCATTCTAATAGCATGTTGGCACACAAGGTAAACCATTATAACTCATAGCTAATCAAGCATGTCACAAGCAACTATAATCTCTAGATGTCATTGCAAATATGTTTACTTCATAATAAGCTGACTCAGGAATGATGAATCATCATATTTACAAAAACAAGAGAGGTCGAGTTCATACCAGCTTTTCTCATCCCAATAAGTCCATCATATATCGTCATTATTGCCTTTCACTTGCACGACCGAACGATGTGTATAATAATAAGAGTGCACGTGCATTGGACTAAGCTGGAATCTGCAAGCATTCAACTCAAGAGAGAAGACAGGGTAATATGGGCTCTAAGTTAAATAAACAATCATGCATATAAGATCCACTGAGCATTTTCAATATAGTCTTCTTGACCCCCAAAAGAAAGAAAAGAAAATAAAACTATTTACACGGGAAAGCTCCCAACAAGTAAAAGAAGAACGAGAAATCTTTTTGGGTTTTCATGTTAATTCCACTACAAGCAAGGAAATTGAACTAACTATTTTTTTCGGTTTTTCTTAAAGTTTATCGAACACACAAGAAGAAAACTAGAAAAAGAAATTTAAACTAGCATGGATAATACAATGAAAGAGTATGAGCACCGACAACTAGTGTGTGAACATGAATGTAAAGTCGGTGAGAAATACGTACTCCCCCAAGCTTAGGCTTTTGGCCTAAGTTGGTTTAATACCAAGGACCGCCTGGCTGATATCCATAAGTGAAACTGGGGTCGTATTGAGATGCAGCGGCAACCACCTCCTGAGTTGCAGCGTGTTGGCGAGCTGTCTCCGCTCCCCTCTCGTGTTCAGCTGCTTCCTCCCTGGTGACAACATATCTTCCTTTTGCCTGATAATCAAAAAGGTAGGGAGCAGGAAGAGTAACATGGACGACGTTGCGTCTGTCATAGATTAGTCGATAATGGAGGAATTGTTCATTCCTCGCAAGAAAATGATGATTGAACATAGCTTCTTTATCCAAATAAACAGGAGGTAAAATCATATCCTCCTCTCGTTGGGCTATATTAAGAAAATTAGCCACACGGGTTGCATAAATTCCTCCAAATAAATCTCCCTTTCTACTATTATTTTGCAACCTACGTGCAACTCTTGCCCCCAAGTTATAACCTTTATAACCTAACACGGCACTCTTGAGGACACAAAGATCAGGGACACACATGTGACATGCTTCATCCTTACCGTTAATGCATCTACCAATAAAGAGAGCAAAATAATGTATATCAGGAAAATGAATGCTCCCTGTGGTAGCTTGTGCTATGTCCCTAGAGTCTCCCACAGTAATACTAGCAAGAAAATCTCTAAATTAATATTTGCAAGGATCATTAATATTAACCCACTGCTGGAGTTTGCAAGCAGTTGGGAAATCCTCTAAATCCATGGTATAAGATGTATCATAAATATCAAACATGACACTAGGAGAATTACGCGCACAGATATATTGGAACCTCCGCACAAAGGAATCAGCCAATTGATAGTATTGAGGACACTTATCTTGTAAGAAGTCCTCCAGCTTGGCATTATGCACATCCGCGTCAAATTCCTTCTTGAAGCCTGCTTCAACCATAAAATCATCGGATGGCCACTCACAAGCCCGTATTTGCGTCCCTCGGCAACTCAACATCTTGCTCACGTATAGCAAACCTTGGCCCTTTCTTTGCCGAGGAACCACCTTGGTACATTCTTCTAAGCATAATTCTTTTTCTGAAAATTTCTGAAATTTTAGTAACTTCAAAATAAAAGTGAATAAAACTAAACAAGATTGATAGCAACTACTCCTACAAGTGCCTAGAGCCTATATCATGCATTGGAATTGCTTGGGACCTCAAAATTTTAACATGCAAGCTCAAGAACATGGTTACCTATGCAGCAAAAATTTGCAATGAATAAAGCACTTTAAAAAAACTAATTGGACAAATGGAGGAGTCACATACCAAGCAACAATCTCCCAAAGCAGTTTTGTGAATGGAGCTTTGAGCTAAGAGATCGAAAATCGCAGCAAAAGGATCTAGAACTCGTGCTTGAGCTGGATGGGGATTTTTTTGGGTAGAAGATGAAGTGTGTGGGTGCTGGCATAAGTGGAGGGGGGCCACCAGGGGCCCACGAGACAGGGGGGCGCGCCTTATAGGGGGGGAGCGCCCTCCACTCTCGTGGCCTGGTGCTTGCCCCTCCTGCAGTGATTTCAGTGCCTAAAATCCTCAAATATTCCAGAAATAATCATACTAAATTTGCAGGGCATTTGAGCACTTTTATTTTCGGACTATTTTTTAATGCACGGATAATTCAGAAAACAGACAGATAATACTATTTTTGCTTTATTTATTCCAAATAACAGAAAGTAAAAAGAGGGTACAGAAGGTTGTGCCTTCTAGTTTCATCCATCTCGTGATCATCAAAATGAATTCACTAACAAGGTTGATCAAGTCTTGCTAACAAACTCATTCCGAATAACACGGAACCGGAGAAATTTCGAATAACACTAAGTTACCTCGAAGGGGATATGAAAATCCCCAACAATAAGAATATCATACTTTTTCTTGACGGTAGGGAGAGGAAATTCAAAACCTACAATTATAATAGTTGGAGCTTTTTCAATAGAATTGATGCTATGAACTTGAGATTGTTTCCTCGGAAAGTGTACCGTATGCTCATTACCATTAACATGAAAAGTGACATTGCCTTTGTTGCAATCAATAACAGCCCCTGCAGTATTAAGAAAAGGTCTACCAAGGATAATAGACATACTATCGTCTTGGGAATATCAAGAATAACAAAGTCTGTTAAGATAGTGACATTTGCAACCACAACAGGCACATCCTCACAAATACCGACAGGTATAGTAGTTGATTTATCAGCCATTAGCAAAGATATTTCAGTAGGTGTCAACTTATTCAATTCAAGTCCACGATATAAAGAGAGAGGCATAACACTAACACTGGCTCCAAGATCACATAAAGTAGTTCTAACATAGTTTGTTTTAATAGAGCATGGTATAGTTGGTACACCCGGATCTCCAAGTTTCTTTAGTATTCCACCATTAAAAGTGTAATTAGCAAGCATGGTGGAAATTTCAGCTTCCGGTATCTTTCTTTTATTTGTGATGATATCCTTCATATACTTAGCATAAGGATTTACTTTCAGCATATCAGTTAAGCACATATGTAAGAAGATAGGTCTAATCATTTTAGCAAAGCGCTCAAAATCCTCATCATCCTTTGACTTGGATGGTTTAGGAGGAAAGGGCATGGGTTTCTAAACCCATGGTTCTCTTTCTTTACCGTGCTTCCTAGCAACAAAATCTCTCTTATCATAACGTTGATTCTTTGATTGTGGGTTATCAAGATCAACAGCAGGTTCAATCTCTACTTCGTTGTTTTTGCTAGGTGGAGCATCAACATGAACATTATCATTAACATTATCACTAGGTTCATGTTCATCACCTGATTGTGTTTCAGCATCAGAAATAGAAATATCATTGGGATTCTCAGGTGTGTCTACAGTACGTTCACTAGAAGCATGCAAAGTTCTATCGTTTTTCTTTTTCTTCTTTTTAGAAGAACTAGGTGCCTCTAAATTATTTCTCTGAGAATCTTGCTTGATTCTCTTAGGGTGGCCTTCAGGATACAAAGGTTCCTGAGTCATTCTACCAGTTCTAGTAGCCACTCTAGCAGCAAAGTCATTTTTATTTTTTAATTCGTCAAGCAAATCATTCTGAGATTTAAGTACTGGCTCAGCTTGAGTAGCAACCATAGAAGCATATTTGCTAACGATTTTGAATTCATCTTTAACTCTAGCTATATTATGGCCCACATGTTCTATCTCTAAAGCACTATTCTTTAACTCTCTACCAACATAAGCATTAAAACTTTCTTGTCTAGCCATAAAGTCATCAAATTCATCTAAGCATGGGCTATGGAATTTAGTAGAGGGAATCTCAACTTTATCATATCTATAGAGAGAATTTACCTTTACTACCTGTGTCGGGTTATCAAGACAATGTGTTTCTTCAACAGGCGGTATATTAAGACCATGTATTTCTTCAATAGGAGGTAAATTCTTAACGTCTTCAGCTTTAATACCTTTTTCTTTCATTGATTTCTTTGCCTCTTGCATATCTTCAGGACTGAGAAATAAAACACCTCTCTTCCTCGGAGTGGGTTTAGGAATAGGCTCAGAAGTTGGCTCAATTGGTTCAGGAATCACTTCAGGAATTGGCTCAGGAAGAGTCCAATTATTTTCATTAGTCAACATATTATTCAATAGTATTTCAGCTTCGTCGACTGTTCTTTCCCTGAAAACACAACCAGCACAACTATCCAAGTAGTCCTTGGAAGCATCGGTTAGTCCATTATAAAAGATATCAAGTATTTCATTTTTCTTAAGAGGATGATCAGGCAAAGCATTAAGTAACCGGAGAAGCCTCCCCCAAGCTTGTGGGAGACTCTCTTCTTTGATTTGCACAAAATTATATATTTCCCGTGAGGCAGCTTGTTTCTTATGAGCAGGGAAATATTTAGCAGAGATGTAATAAATCATATCCTGGGGACTAAGCACACAACCAGGAGCAAGAGAATTATACCAAGTCTTACCATCGCCCTTTAATGAGAACGGAAATATTTTAAGGATATAATAATAGCGAGACTTCTCATCATTAGTAAACAGGGTAGCTATATCATTCAACTTGGTAAGATGTGCCACAACAGTTTCAGATTCAAGGCCATAAAAAGGATCAGATTCAACTGAAGTAATAATTTTAGGATCAACAGAGAATTCTTAATCCTTATCAGTAACACAGATAGGTGAAGTAGCAAAAGCAGGGTCAGGTTTCATTCTAGCATTAAGAGACTGCTGCTTCCATTTAGCTAATAATTTCTTAAGATCATATCTATCATTGCAAGCAAAGATTTCCCTAGCAGCTTCTTCATTCATAACATAACCCTTAGGAACAACATGCAATACATATTCATTGGGAGAACCTTCATCATCACTATCATCAATAATAGCATCGTCAATATTTTCATTCCCCCTAACTCTAGCAAGTTGTTCATCAAGAAATTCACCTAATGGCAAAGTAGTATCATGCACATAAGTAGTTTCATCATGCATAGCAGAAGTGGCATCATCAATAACATGCGACATATCAGAATTCATAGCAACAGCAGGTTTAGGTGTCGCAAGTCTACTAATAACGGAAGGAGAATCTAGTGCAAGGCTAGATGGCAGTTCCTTACCTCCCCTCGTAGTTGAGGGCAAAATAGTAGTTCGGTCGTCTTTCAAGTTCTTCATAGTGATCAACAGATATAAATCCCAAGTGACTCAGAGAATAGAGCTATGCTCCGCGGCGACGGCGCCAGAAATTAGTCTTGATAACCCACAAGTGTAGGGGATCGCAACAGCTTTCGAGGGTAAAGTATTCAACCCAAATTTATTGGTTCGACACAAGGGGAGCCAAAGAATATTCTTGAGTATTAGCAGTTGAGTTGTCAATTCAACCACACCTGGATAACTTAGTATCTGTAGCAAAGTATTTAGTAGCAAAGTAGTATGATAATAAAGGTAACAATGCAAAAGTAATAATAATTGTTTTTGGGTTTTCGTAGTAGTTGTAACACTAGCAACGGAAAAGTAAATAAGCGAAGAACAATATATAAAAAGCTCGTAGGCAATGGATCAGTGATGGATAATTATGCCGGATGTGATTCCTCATGTAATAGCTACAACATAGGGTGACACAGAACTAGCTCCAATTCATCAATGTAATGTAGGCATGTATTCCGTAAATAGTCATACGTGCTTAGAGAAAAGAACTTGCATGACATCTTTTGTCCTACCCTCCCATGGAAGCGGGGTCCTGGCGGAAACTAAGGGATATTAAGGCCTCCTTTTAATAGAGAACCGAAACAAAGCATTAGCACATAGTGAATACATGAACTCCTCAAACTACGGTCATCACCGAGAAGTATCCCGATTATTGTCACTTCGGGGTTGTCGGATCATAACACATAGTAGGTGACTATAGACTTGCAAGATAGGATCAAGAACACACATATATTCATGAAAACATAATAGGTTCAGATCTGAAATCATGGCACTCGAGCCCTAGTAACAAGCATTAAGCATAGCAAAATCATAGCAACATCAATCTCAGAACATAGTGGATACTAGGGATCAAACCCTAACAAAACTAACTTGATTACATGGTAAATCTCATCCAACCCATCACCGTCCAGCAAGCCTACGATGGAATTACTCACGCACGGTGGTGAGCATCATGAAATTGGTGATGGAGGATGGTTGATGATGACGACGGCGACGAATCCCCCTCTCCGGAGCCCCGAATGGACTCCAGATCAGCCCTCCCGAGAGAGATTAGGGCTTGGCGGCGGCTCCGTGTCATAAAACGCGATGAAACTTTCTCCCTGATTTTTTTCTCCCTGAACGTGAATATATGGAGTTGGAGTTGAGGTCGGTGGAGGTCCAGGGGGCCCACGAGATAGGAGGGAGCACCCTAGGAGGGGCGCCTCCCTGTCTCGTGCACAGCCTGTGGGCCTCCTGGTGTATATCTTTCGCCCAGAAATTCTTATTAATTCCAAAAAGTGCCTCCGTGGATTTTCAGGACATTCCGAGAACTTTTGTTTTCTACACATAAAACAACATCATGGCAGTTCTGCTGAAAACAGCGTCAGTCCGGGTTAGTTTCATTCATATCATGCAAGTTAGAGTCCAAAACAAGGGCAAAAGTGTTTGGAGAAGTAGATACGTTGGAGACGTATCGGGGGTGTGATGGTTGTCGATGGTGTTGAAGCAGATCTGCGATGGTAGACGGGTGCATCGGGGGATAAGTCCCATTGCGCTGGAAGAGAAGGTCGTGTGAGCGGCCTCGGCAAAGTGGACGATGGCGCCGATGAAGCGAGAGGACGCGATGCAAGGCTCTTGGTCCATCACCGTGGATGAGAAACGTCCATCTCTAGCACTAGACGACGCGGTCTTGGTAGGCGCTCCGGCATGGTGGAGGACAGTGGCGATGGATGTGGTGGAGGACGGCGGTGATGGATGGGGTGGCAGACGGAGGAGGCTGGTGTGGGGATGGTGTTCTAGCACGAACGGTGTATGAATGGGAAAATGGAGGGAGAGGTACAAGGAACCATGTTTTTGGGACGCGCCTATCTAAAATATTGGAAAGATACGAACTTAGCCCCCGCTTAAAATTTGTACGTCTCGTCGGTTGGGGATAGGACGGTAATCTTGAATCTCGCCAATATTTGCCCAGAGCGATTTCGGGTGAGGAGAGGGTGGTTGGCACCCATGGTTGGCACCCACGGTGTATGAACGGGCCTGACAGGTAGGGCGGTTGTGTCATGTCTAAGTGAAGTTACAAACCTGCCCCTATTGAAAATATTTGCCTACATCGATTTCGGTCGAGTCGAGTTTGTTTTGCTGCCCACCGTGTATGAATGGGCAAATGGAGGGAGAAACAGAGGTCTTTCGGACGAGCTTGAATCAAATGTGTTTTGTCGCCCATGTTTGGCGCCCACCGTATCGGAATGGGCTCAGAGGCCGTCGTGTCACGCCTAATTGAAGTTACTAACCTAAACCTACTTAGAGCAGTGGAAATCGGGCCGATAGATTGTCCGTGTAATGGGTAGACAGTAATTTCCATTTCCCAAACACTTGGCTTCGGGCAGCCGATGTGGGAGTGGACATTTTGCCGCTTCTTTTGAATTTTGGGACAATAAGCATCCATGTTTACCCTGGCAACTAAATTCGAATCCATTTTGTATTCCTATACGAATCTTTATAAATCATTCTATGAGTTCTTATATATCTTCAAAAGGATGACAAAGATGTATTCCATTGTCATATATGAATATGGTTTACAAATGCCGATACTCAAATTCAGAAGCTAGAATCTAGTTTAAAGTGAAATTGAATATTTGGAACACTTCATGTCCAACTCAAATGTCACACGCAGGGTAATGTGTACTCCCATTTAGATATGTACACAAGCGATGTATCAAGATTCAAAAACCGAGTCAATCAATGAAGAATGTACAGAACTAACAGACATATAAACACTTATAGAGTATATGTATCAATAATATCAACTAACATACATAAGCCAGGCCACTGTACTTTTTTTGCTACAACAACATCCTTATTTTAGCCAAGCTACTACATCATCTTGGCCCTTTCCGATGCGTGCCACTTATGGTCCATCTATACTACTATTATTGTTGAATGCACAATCAACCCAATTGGCATATTTGTAGGTCTGGCACAACAATCAAAATGAAATGTCTCAGAGTCTTATCAATTAATACAGACTTGTGCTCAAATAAAATTACAAACCAAAAAACAAAAACAATTATTACATGATCTCTAAAACAAATGGTTTGATTGATTACATGAACAGACAACACAAAGGTTATTCAACGATGGAAAGAACATTTCACCTATTATTTACCAAGTGGGAACTTAATTTCCTTTTTTCCTTCAGGACCTTTACAATGCGGTTAGTCTCAGCTTGCTTCATTTTGAAATCCACCAAATATTTAATGGTTGTCCTGAGTACTACTTGTGATTGTGCTGTTTGCTTCCTCAACATGTCAACTTCATCTCTAAGTGCAGAAGCAGAATCTCTTTCTACCACTAGTTTAGCCTCTAGAGCATCAGGAGTTGGCAATTCATAATGCACGATTGGGTCGGTGCCACTTATGTGGGATGATACAACGTCCATAGGGACCTCACTCTTTGATCTTGGGCTAACCTGTTTTTCCATCAAAGTTTCGATTGGATTCAGAAAAGTTGAAGTTAGCAAAACATCTCAACTGGGAGTTATAACAGCAAACCGGTTAAACAAACAAGGAATTAAAGAGTTTCAATTGGATGCTGAAAAGTAGTTATTAACATCATTGTAACCTGTTGTTGTAGCAGCAAAGCAGTTAAACAAACAAGTAGCTATTTAAGTTCATGCAAACAGGTAATTCTTAACAGTAAGTATCAAACACATAGATAGGCGCAGTCTATAATAGGATTAACAGGCCGTGGCCTTATGTAATCGGTAGCAAACTAAATTAAGCCAAGCAACGTAATTGAACAATTTTGCAATAAGTGGCTAACTAAAATTCTGAGAAGCAGGTAACTGAACTTACGCTAGCTCTTTGTACAGGCCCACTGCAACTTCTTTTTCTCTTACAAGGTTGTACAAAGGAGTCCATGGCATCAATTGCTTGGATACGCAGTCCCAATACTTCTTTCTTCCCACACTGCATTGGTAAGTCGAATGGTTAATTTGGTAAGATGGTGCGTCCTTGATATGTTATATGAGGACGTGTAGTCAGACTAGTTGTAGCCACACACATCACACTGGCTTTTACTGTATATTTCATGAGATTACTTTTGGCATATCAAGATCTAAGCAATATACAATAGGATGAAAAGACTGGCATCCTTCACATTATTGGCGAACTCAGTTCATAGAAACAAGCAATTCAACCATTCTGTGGGTAAATCAAAAGCGCCACTAGAATATTTTTCACTACCCCAATCATACATGCAAAAAGGGGCGATGCCACCATAGGGGTTGATCGGGTGGCTGGAAAGTGTGCACCTAGTTTGAGTCATCCAGGTTGGCCCAAGCTAGTTTTGTTCGTCCCAATGCACGAGCAGGCAATGTAAAAAATGAAGAAAGTTTCAATTTGGATGGGCCAATAACATAACTGCAAGGCAGGCCCTATAGCAGGCTCGCGGCCCAAACGAGCGCCTCCCATATCGATCGACAGCAGGAAAAATCCCAATTCGTTCACTCCAGCCTCCAGTCTAGTTCGCTCCTAACCTAGCCACCGCTGGACAGACCAACACAGCACTTCCTCACGCCCTCGTTGGATGGTGGTCGCTGGGCTTCAAGCGAACGGAAGGACAAGAAGATGAAGATCCAACCCTGGGTGTAGCCTGCGTGGGAGGCAGTGGCGGCAGCACGGGCATGGCATCGAGCTTGCGCAAACGGACAGTCGCAACTTGCAAGAGTAGCATGCGCAACGAGCAGGTACATCACATCCTTGATTATATCTAATTCAACTGTTCATTTTTTGGCCAATAGTTAAACCAGACGGTGTTGTAAAACTGCTTGTATTTAGGGAATCTATGAGAAAATAAAACCAATTTCTGCTTATTTTATAACTCCCCCAATCAATACTGAACTGACTGAATCTGATGTATCTAATCAAGTTTCCGGTGCAAACATACAAGCTCATGTTGTTCTTGAGCCTGAAGTATCTAATGAACAGACTGCTAATGAAGGATTTGATGCAAACGTTTTACATGCTCCTGCTGATGAACATATAGTGTCTAATGAGGGATCTAATCTAAGCATTTTGCAAGCTCCCATTGAAGGATTTAGTGTCTAATGATGATCTGCTATGTTGAGAGAGACATAGATATTTGCAGGCATTGATGACAAGCAAATTGTAGTGCATTTTCCTGGCTTGAGGAAACATCGAGGCCATCTACCAGAAAGTCCCCGTATCATGACAACGTAGCATAAATACTTTTCTAATCTATTGTTTGAAACTATTGGCATACTTGTGCAGGATAGATATTTTCAGCCAGAGAACGAATATTGGTATGCAGTTTGCGCACTGGTTATAGGTGCAATTACACTTTGATATTTTCAGCCAGAGAACGAATAATTCAAGAAGGTATAGACCATGTTTGTAGTCCTTGTACACCATGTTGCATTTTGTGTTTTTTGGTGCTTGCATCATTTAGTGTTTATAATCTGAACTACTTTGGATCATTAGCTGGTTTTCAATGTACATGTAGCTTCACATTTCTCAAGTTATGTTGATTTCCGAAGTGCAAGTGCCTTCGTATTTTTTAAGTTAAATGTTCGTCCCTGGTAACTTGAATTCGTGGATCCGCCACTACACACAAATCATACACGAATGCTAGTGCGAATTAAATGAAATGCAGGGACTTACACTAGCTCATTGTACAGGCTCACTGCAGCTCTGCTTGCGGTTGGGATGTTCCATGTACAAGTCCATGTTACCACTTGCTTGGATGTGCAGGCTTGTGCTTCTTGCATCCCCCTCTGTATTTTTGACACGGCGAATGGTTGATCAAATAAGAGGAATCGACCTTGCTATTGTACCGGAGGACAGATACTTACAAGGTTGTACGGGTATGCAGGATGTGTACCTGATCCCGTAGCACTGTCATGCTTCGCTAAAAAATTGTTTTGCTTGTTTTAGATGATATCTCCAGAAGAAATAAGAGTTAAAGTCAGAGTTGCATAGGCATGTAAGCTAAGAGAGCAGTGAAAGGATATCCAAACATCGTCGGAAGAGTGCATAAGGGAGTGATGCATGGATACCTAGTTCGAGGCGGCGTTTGGGCATGCTCGCCTAGCAAGAGTGCGGGTCACTTCAGAGCCGTTGAGGGTGATGCACTGGCATTGGCTGGCCACGCACGGATGCAGATATTGAGTGGTAGGAGAGCGCTATGATGCTGTGTACGAGACCGTTGGTGAAGCCCCAACGTCCTCGGGGGGCGGAGGTGCGATGATGTGATCGGTGAAGTAGCCCTGGTGAGGTGGGAGACTGCGTTGGTGAAGCACACCTGATGCGGTGGAAGTCAGTGTCTGTGAGGCACGTCGGTTGCGTGGCCGTCGTTGTCGGTGGACCACCCGGTGCGGTGGACGAGGGCGTAGATGAGGTAGCTCCGGTGCGGTGGTGAAGCGCGACCGTCGTCTTCGTCGTCGTCGTCTGGCATAGAGGCGGGGAAAGAGACGAGACGAGGGGCGATTCGAACTTTGCTTGGGTTGGCGGCGAATTAGGCATTTGAGCAATCTGGGCGCGGAAGGGGACGGTGGAGATGGGAGATTTTGCAGGGCTGGAATTGGGGCCACCAGATATTTCAATCTGAAATGTGGAAGCGCGAACTTATTTTGTCGTCATCCTTTTTTTGGGGGGCGGAGGGGGAGGGAGGGAGGGGGTGGGTGGATGGGTGCTAAGCGCCCATCCGACACACGCGACCACCACGACACGACCCTGGTCTGCCTGGTGCACCTACATTTGAGAATGCCAATGAATCTTCTTTCATTTGCAAATGAATCTGTATGTATTACCATGCCCGTGTTTTCCTTGCAAATAATTAGTCATTCGAAACGAGATACTATAAATTAATTAATGAGTTATTTGAAAAAAATTCAAAATAGTATCCGCGGTATCCACACTAACGTGGATTAGAGTGTGTGTCAGATAATTAGTTATTTCAATTAGAGTGTGTGTCACATAGCGATCTCCAATTCTAACATGGATTTCGCATTTCACTGTATCCATGCTACTTTTTTAATACAAATTCATATGTATATGATGAACACCATGTTAGTGAGGAAACTTTTGGATGGATTCAAACATATGACCTACAAAATAGCACAACAAATCGAGTCAATGTCAACTTTTCGAAACCTAGTATGGCACGAATTCGAAATAATTACCCATATGCATGGTCCTCAGTTCAAATCTTACAATGTACACTGAATTGAAATATCGATATTAAGTCTCGTACTATCTACATTCAAATGTTGTTTTTAGCCCCCCCCCCCCGGCACACACGCTACATACTTCCTGTATCGGTCAATCTTCCTCTCCTAACCACCTTAGGAAGCTATCGGTTTCCAACACATGTTCATTCTTTCTCTCCATGTTTCGATCTCTAACTCTCTCAACTATACAACCCCCTTTTTCCAATATGTTACCAAATGTATTTACCTCACACACCCTCCATTGCACCCCATGCCGAGCTCTCTCTCTCTCCCTCTCCCTCCCACCCTCTAGCACTAGATACATGCATTGCCTATCTAGCCCCCCAACCTCTCATGCGCACGCACGCACGTTGTCCATCTAGATCACTACCTCGAGACTGTCTCACCCTTTCTTCTGCACGGCAGGCCACACTCGCTCAATCTCGCTCTCTTTATCTGAGTCTCAATTAACCTCGTTTTCTTTCACACACAAATGATATATCTCCCTGTTCGGGCCTCGATCGACACACTCTATACTCTCTCATGCCGATTGTCTATCTAGGTCAGTCGATCCAAGCCAACCCCACTCTTTCGACCTCATGGCGGGCCACGCTCGCTAAATATCTCTCTGTAGGACCTTGAGAAGAGGTGTCCAGAGGGGGGGTGATTAGACACTGAGTAACAAAGTTGCAGTTTTTAAGTTCTTTAAGTTTAAGTGGAGTTTAGGCACAAGTTTAACATTCACAATACATAACAAGCAAGCATGCAAAGAGTATATGAGCAGCGGAAAGTAAAGCATGCAACTTGCAAGAATGTAAAGGGAAGGGTTTTGGAGGATTCAAAACCAATTGGAGACACGGATGTTTTTGGCGCGGTTCTGATAGGTGGTGCTATCGTACATCCATGTTGATGGAGACTTCAACCCACGAAGGGTAACGGTTGCGCAAGTCCATGGAGGGCTCCACCCACGAAGGGTGCACGAAGAAGCAACCTTGTCTATCCCACCATGGCCGTCGTCCACGAAGGACTTGTCTCACTAGCGGTAGATCTTCACGAAGTAGGCGATCTCCTTGCGCTTACAAACTCCTTGGTTCAACTCCACAATCTTACCGGAGGCTCCCAAGTGACACCTAGCCAATCTAGGAGACACCGCTCTCCAAGAAGTAACAAATGGTGCATTGATGATGAACTCATTGCTCTTGTGGTTCAAATGATAGTCTCCCCAACACTCAACTCTCTCTTATAGGATTTGGATCTGGTGGAAAGAAGATTTGAGTGGAAAGCAACTTGGGGAAGGCTAGAGATAAAGTTTCATATGGTAGGAATGGAATATCTTGGCCTCAACACATGAGTAGGTAGTTCTTTATCAGAAAATGTATGCTGGAAGTGTAGGTTCAGTCTGATGTCTCTCTTCACGAATGAAGAGGAGGTGGAGGGGTATATATAGCCTCCACACAAAATCTAACCATTACACACAATCTACCAAACTCGGTGGGACCGAATCAACAAACTCGGTCGGACCGATTTAGTAAACCTAGTGACCGTTAGGATTTTCGATGGGACCAACATGCAACTCGGTAGGACCGATATGGTTAGGGTTAGGGCATAACGTAATCTCGGTGAGACCGATTACACAAACTTGGTGAGACCGATTTTGGTAATTAGCTAACGAGAGAGTTGGTCAGGCAAACTCGGTTGGACCGATTATACAAACTCGGTAGGACCGATTTTGGTAACGAGTCAACCGGGAAGTTTGCATTGTAATCTCGGTAGTACCCATTGCTAAAACTCGGTTAGACCAATTTTGGTAATGGACATACACAGAGAGATTACAATCCCATCTCGGTGAGACCGAGATCCCTATTGGTGAGACCGATTTGCCTAGGGTTTGTGGCAGTGGCTATGACATCTGAACTCGGTGGCGCCGGATAGAAAGAATCGGTAGGGCCGAGTTTGACTTTAGGTTTAGGTCATATGTGTGGAAGTGAGAAAGTAGTTGAGGGTTTTGGAGCATATCACTAAGCACTGTGGAGCAAGAACCTCATTAAGAAACACCTCATCCCTTCTTGATAGTATTGGCTTTTCCTATAGACTCAATGTGATCTTGGATCACTAAAATGTAAAATGAAGAGTCTTGAGCTTGAAGCTTGAGCCAATCCTTTGTACTTAGCATCTTGAAGGAGTTCCCACATCCTTTAGTCCTTGCCACTCCATTGTTGAACTTATCTGAAACATACTAGATAAAAGTGTTAGTCCAACAAGAGATATGTTGACATTAATTACCAAAACCACCTAGGGAGCACTTGTGCTTTCAATCTCCCCCTTTTTGGTAATTGATGACAACATACATCAAAGCTTTAGATAAAGATATAAAGAGTAGCAAGTAAAGCTTTGGAAAGACATGTAACAAGCATAGGCTCCTCCTACATGTATGCAATCATGTGAATATGGAATATAGAAGCATGTGAGAGCATAACCATGATAGAGTAGGCAATGTGTTACATGTATCTTGGCCATATGCATCAGAGCAAAGAATATTAAAGAAAATACCTTCATGCCCATGAGTCCTTCTTGCAAACAGTATGTACATCAGCAAGAATTCCTCATACACATGATTGTGATGCATATACTTACCTTGTAGTCTTGAGTTGACTTAGGCTGGAATGAACCTGCCTAAACAAGGTTAGATAACACAGGTACATCTACTAGCCAGAACAAACAGAAGAAACCACAAGAATACCAAGACTGGGATGACATGTAGAGAGTGAGTACTAAGTACCACATTGGATTAGACATGTCCCCAAGAGTAAAGATATGCAATGAATTTAAATGTTTTCTTTCCCTTAGATGTCTTGCTCCCCCTGAATCTAGCATGGGATACTGGGAGAAGATAGGGAACAGAAAATCAGAGCTGAAAGATATAAATGAACAGAGCTAATGCAAATAAGCACATATGAACATGTCTTTCCCCTCAAGAAGACATGTGGCATCTCTCCTCTTGAACACCAAGCATCTGGGATCCTTGAGAAATACTTCCTACTTGAGTATTCTCTCCCCCTGGAGATCTCTTTCTCCCCTTGTGGAAGTAATGCTCTCTCTCTCTGATGTGATAAGCTTTCTGATGTGATCTCTCTAAGTGATAAGCTTTGATGTGATCTCTCTCTCCCCCTTTGCCATCAATTTCCAATAAGGGTTTGATCCTTGAGTTACCGCATAAAGCATTTATATAAATGTGATGCTTGTAGAGGACAAGATTCATTGAGTGGAGCTGGATTAGAAGAAACACAGAATAAGTGGCAAACTATTTTTCCTGTTGTGAAATCGGTGGCACCGAGTGGTATGCTTCGGTTGTACCGAAGGGATTCGTTTGGACCGAAAACACAAATCGGTGAAACCGAGTTCATCACAGAGAAACCACTTGTCACCTCAGCTCACTAGACTAGTAAGATCTCACAAAGATTTGCAAGGAATTTACTGAATGATATGCAATGAATTGGATGCAGAATATGCAGAGCAAGCAGAAAGAAATCTAGATGAAGTTTTTTTGAAAGGGGAATCAAATATGCATGAGAAAAAATGCAAAAGCACAGAAAAGAACACAAGAGAACTTCATCTAGAGATGGTCGGCGACAAAGTCACCTATGTTAGAGTATATTGACTTAGGAGTCAAGTGAGATCACTTGATCATAGGTCATACTCATCGTTTAAGCTCAAAATGGGGTTGCCATTTTTTGTTTAAGCATCTTAATGTATTCACATCTTGTCGAGTTGCTTTAGCTCATGACTTGGAGTAAAGCTTCTCTAAGATGGAATAACATACCTTGGTTGGTCGTGTTGACCATGTAGTTGAACTTGTGTGGGTTGCTCAAGGTTGATGTAGCTCATCAAGAGTTGGGAGCACCACTTGGAATTTGAGTCCATTTACCTACATGGGTTAGTTCTTGCAAGGAAGAGCACTTGTGTATCCAAAAATGACAATCTTGAAGCTCAACATAGAATTTGTCAACGGATATGTTTGAATGGTTCTGTGCTTCCTTGTCTTCAACCACCATGGTGTAGAGACTTGGTGATGTAGAGATTGCTCAAGATGTGAGTAGATTACAATCTCATGGAATTTGATTCAACCAAGTACCTACATGGGCTATATAACATGCAAGATGCAAATATATCCAAGACATAAGATTTTCATCATGAGAGAAATATCAAGGATTAGTCATAAGCTCATGTCTTGCATGTGTCCAATGGAGTTTCTACTCCAAGTTTGAAGCATCTATGATGTTCAATTCTCCTCTCAACCTGCAAAACACTTTCTCATCAAGAGGTTTAGTGAATATATCCGCTAATTGCTTTTTGGTGCGAACATGCTTAAGATTAATGTCACCCTTAGCAACATGATCTCGAATGAAATGATGACGAACTTCAATATGCTTAGTTCGAGAATGTTGTACGGGATTATGACCAATTTTGATAGCACTTTCATTGTCACAAAGCAATGGAACATGTTTCACATATATCCCATAATCTTTAAGAGTTTGGGTCATCCAAAGTAATTGAGCACAACATGAACCAGCGGCAACGTATTCCGCTTCGGCGGTGGATAAGGATACCGAGTTTTGTTTCTTGGAGGACCAAGACACAAGAGATCTACCAAGAAATTGACAAGTACCCGAAGTGGACTTTCTATCAACCTTGTCTCCGGTATAGTCCGAGTCGGAGTAGCCAACAAGATCGAAAGAGGCCCTCTTAGGATACCAAATGCCAAAAATTGGTGTATGGATTAAGTATCTCACTATCCTTTTCACGACCTTAAGATGACATTCTTTAGGAGCAGTTTGATATCGTGCACACATGCACACACTTAGCATGATATCGGGACGTGAAGCACATAGATATAACAATGAACCAATCATAGAGCGATAAACCTTTTGATCAACCAGTTCACCATCTTTGGTCAAGTCAAGATGTCCACTAGTAGGCATGGGTGTAGACATACCTTTGCACTCTTGCATATTGAACTTATTGAATAAGTCCTTGGTGTACTTCGTTTGAGAGACAAAGGTACCTTCCTTAGTTTGCTTGATTTGCAAACCAAGAAAGAATTTGAGTTCACTCATCATAGACATCTCAAACTTCTCCGACATTAGCTTCCCAAACTTTTCACTAAAATGAGGGTTAGTTGATCCAAATATAATATCATCAACATAGATTTGGCACACAAATAGTTCTCCATTAACCCTTTTAGTAAAAAGAGTAGAATCAATTTTCCCAATTTCAAATCCTTTTTCAATAAGGAACTTGGTCAAGCATTTTTACCACGCTCTAGGAGCTTGTTTAAGACCATAAAGAGCTTTGTGAAGTTTGTAAACATGATTGGGTTTCTTAGGATTGACAAAGCTGGGAGGTTGCTTAACATAAACTTCCTCCTCTATTTCACCATTTAGAAAAGCACTTTTAATGTCCATTTGGTATAAGGTGATATCATGATGATTAGCATAGGCAAGTAAGATGTAATGGATTCAAGTCTAGCAACGGGAGCATAAGTCTCACCATAGTCCATACCTTCGACTTGTGTGTAGCCTTGGGCGACAAGACGTGCTTTGTTGAGAACTACTTGTCCATCTTCATCTTGCTTGTTGCGAAACACCCATTTGGTACCGATGATGTTGTGGTTGTTGTCGGGCTTCTCAACCAATGTCCAAACTTGGTTCCTCTCAAAGTTGTGTAGCTCTTCATGCATAGCATTTGTCCAATCCGGATCTTCCAATGCTTCTTCGACCTTCATAGGTTCAATGCTAGAGATGAAAGAATAGTTTTCACAAAAGTTAGCTAAACGAGTTTTAGAGCGAGTGATTCTCCCGGTTTGAATATCATTGTAGATTTGCTCGATGGGATGGTCTTTAGCAATTCTTGCTCGGACTCGTGAAAGCTTTTGCTTGGTTCTTGGTTGAACTTCTTCTTCATCTTGTTCTTCTTCTTGGCCTTCTTCATTGTTGGCGTTGTCGTTCTCTTGTCGTGGTGGAGAAGGAGGTTGTTGACGTTCATCTTGATGCACTTCCTCACTTTCTTCATCTTGGTGTGTCCCACTTGTGGATGCTTCCGTATCAACTCTTGGTTCACCTTGTCGTGAAGTAAAAGCTTCCACTTGGACGGACGAGGTACTCTCCTCTCCGTTGGACGGACCTTGCCAATAGACAAGTCTTGGATTGCTTCCGAAGGATCTTTGTCTCCTACATCAATTGGCAATTCCTCTACTTGCGAGCCATTAGATTCATCAAACTTCACATCTACTGTCTCTTCAACCTTTCGGGTGAAATTGTTGTAGACACGGTAAGTGTGACAATTTGAGCCATAACCTAGTAGGAAACCTTCATGAGACTTAGGAGAAAATTTAGAATGACAATGCTTATCAAGAATGTAGCACTTTGAGCCGAATACATGAAAGTATCCAACTTGCGGTTTGTTACCGGTGAGGAGCTCGTATGCCATCTTGCCGAGTAGCTTGTGAAGATACAAGCGATTTGTTGCATGACAAGCTGTCTCAACCGCTTCTGCCCAAAAGTGCTTCGGTGTCTTGTACTCATCAAGCATCGTTCTCGCCATTTCGATGAGCGTCCGGTTCTTCCTCTCAACAACTCCATTTTGTTGAGGTGTGTACGTAGCCGAGAACTCGTGTTAAATCCCTTCTTCATCAAGAAAGGTGTCCACATTTGCATTCTTGAACTCCGTTCCATTGTCATTGCGAACCTTCTAGATCTTCACTTCAAATTCATTTTGGGCCTTCCTAGCGAAGTTTTTGAAGATCTTTTGGACCTGCGATTTGTCATCGAGAAAGAACACCCACGTAAATCTTGAAAAATCATCAACTATAACTAGACCAAAAGAATTTCCACCGAGACTCTTGTAAGAGTTGGGACCGAAAAGATCCATGTGAAGTAGCTCGAGTGGCCTTCTTGTGGTCATGATGTTCTTCACGGGATGCCTTCCTCCAGCCTGTTTACCTGCTTGACAAGCACTGCAAAGTCTATCCTTATCAAATATGACATCGTTAACACCAAGGATATGATTTCCTTTAATAAGCTTGTCAAGGTTTCGCATGCCAACATGACCTAATCGTCTATGCCATAACCAACCTTTTGAGGATTTAGCAATGAAGCAAGTTTTAGGTTGAGCCTTTTTAGTGAAATCAACAATGTATAGATCACCTCTACGCACACCGGTAAAGACCATTTTATGATTGTCTCGACGAAACACTTGGCAATCTACTTCAGTAAATAGGACATTGAAGCCAAAATCAGCAAGTCTAGATACTGAAAGTAAGTTGTAGCCAAGAGATTCAACGAGCATGACATTTTGTATGGAGCTATCATGTGATATGTCCACCTTACCGAGGCCAACCACCTTACCCTTTGAGTTGTCACCGAAAGTGACATACTTTCGAGGACTATCATTTTCAGCAAGCTCACGAAACATGTCTTTATCTCCGGTCGTGTGATCGGTACATCCACTATCAAGAACCCATTCCTTTCCTCCTGACATATATCCCCGAAGATTTGCATAAGACCAAAGTGTCTCATTGCATCATCAAGATCAAAGTCACTATCATCATCCTCATCATAGTATCCATGTTCAACATCGTCATGTGGTGGATCAAATCCTAGAGAGGGTGATTCGTTAGAGTGAGTTTGAAAATGATCTTGCTTACGAATTTTTATAGCTTAGGAAATAATATCACTAATAATTCCAACATCTCCTTTGGCACGCATAAGGTTTGTAAGCTCAAACAAATAATCACCAAACATAGGATCACTACAATTCATCTTACTCAAGGAAATAGACTTATGGAGAATTTCATCTAGATTTTTCAAGGAATAATTTGGAAAGCGTTCCTCAAGAAATTTCCATATAGTATAGGCACACTTAAGAGTAGGCAAACATCCAATCAAGTTTCTAGGCAATCCTCTAATGATAAGTTCGGCAGTTCTAAGATTGCGGATCATGTCAATAGAATCATCAAGAGTAGGATGCATAGGATCAACATGGGGTGAACAAGGGCTAGCAATGTACTTGTTCAAATGATATTGATTGAAGATTACAAGCATCTCATTTTTCCAGTCATGAAAATACTCCCCATCAAGTATAGGCACTCTATGTCTAACACTCCCCAAAGTAGACTCATCCATCTTCCTCCAATGGTGGTTAAACCAAGGCAATGGAGACCAAAGCTTTGATACCACTTGTAGGACCTTGAGAATAGGTGTCTAGAGGGGGGGTGATTAGACACTAAGTAACAAAGTTGCAGTTTTTAAGTTCTTTAAGTTTAAGTGGAGTTTAGGCACAAGTTTAACAATCACAATACATAACAAGCAAGCATGCAAAGAGTATATGAGCAGAGGAAAGGAAAGCATGCAACTTGCAAGAATGTAAAGGGAATGGTTTTGGAGGATTCAAACGCAATTGGAGACACGGATGTTTTTGGCGTGGTTCCGATAGGTGGTGCTATCGTACATCCACGTTGATGGAGACTTCAACCCATGAAGGATAACGGTTGCGCGAGTCCACGAAGGGCTCCACCCACGAAGGGTGCACGAAGAAGCAACCTTGTCTATCCCACCATGGCCATCGCCCACGAAGGACTTGCCTCACTAGCGGTAGATGTTCACGAAGTAGGCGATCTCCTTGCCCTTACAAACTCCTTGGTTCAACTCCACAATCTTGTCGGAGGCTCCCAAGTGACACCTAGCCAATCTAGGAGACACTACTCTCCAAGAAGTAAAAAATGGTGTGTTGATGATGAACTCCTTACTCTTGTGCTTCAAATGATAGTCTCCCCAACACTCAACTCTCTCTCATAGGATTTGGATCTGGTGGAAAGAAGATTTGAGTGGAAAGCAACTTGGGGAAGGCTAGAGATCAAGATCCATATGGTAGGAATGGAATATCTTGGCCTCAACACATGAGTAGGTAGTTCTTTATCAGAAAATGTATGCTGGAAGTGTAGGTTCAGTCTGATGGCTCTCTTCACGAATGAAGAGTAGGTGGAGGGGTATATATAGCCTCCACACAAAATCTAACCATTACACACAATCTACCAAACTCGGTGGGACCGAATCAACAAACTCGGTCGAACCGATTTAGTAAACCTAGTGACCGTTAGGATTTTCGGTGGGACCGACATGCAACTCGGTAGGACCGATATGGTTAGGGTTAGGGCATAACTTAATCTCGGTGAGACCGATTACACAAACTCGGTGAGATCGATTTTGTTAATTAGCTAACGAGAGAGTTGGTCAGGCAAACTCGGTTCGACCGATTACACAAACTCGGTAGGACCGATTTTGGTAATGAGTCAACCAGGAAGTTTGCATTGTAATCTCGGTAGTACCGATTGCTCAAACTCGGTTAGACCGATTTTGGTAATGAACATACACAGAGAGATTACAATCCCATCTCGGTGAGACCGAGATCCCTATTGGTGAGACCGATTTGCCTAGGGTTTGTGGCAGTGGCTATGACATCTAAACTCGGTGGCGCCGGATAGAAAGAATCGGTAGGGCCGAGTTTGACTTTAGGTTTAGGTCATATGTGTGGAAGTGGGAAAGTAGTTGAGGCTTTTGGAGCATATCACTAAGCACTGTGGAGCAAGAACCTCATTAAGCAACACCTCATCCCTTCTTGATAGTATTGCCTTTTCCTATAGACTCAATGTGATCTTGGATCACTAAAATGTAAAATGAAGAGTCTTGAGCTTGAAGCTTGAGCCAATCCTTTGTCCTTAGCATCTTGAAGGAGTTCCCACATCCTTTAGTCCATGCCACTCCATTGCTGAACTTATCTGAAACATACTAGATAAAAGTGTTAGTCCAACAAGAGATATGTTGACATTAATTACCAAAACCACCTAGGGAGCACTTGTGCTTTCACTCTCTCTCTCTCTCTCTTATATATATATATGTGGTGGGTCTATTATGATAACACCATCTAGAGTCTTATTCTGCACACCAAACCCTTATTCTGCTAACACCACCGAGTGACCCGTAGCTACAAACAACGATAACTAAACTATGGAGGTAAAAAAAAACTCACCCCACCCACCCCATCTTATCCTCTCTTCAATCGTCTCTCTCCCCGTGCTCAACGACCACACGACACACACCGCCCAGCCCGCCACCTCCCTGGGCTGCCGCACCACCTCCCCCCGCGCCGCCGCACCACCTCCCCCCGGCGCCGCCCCGCCTCCTCCTCCCACCGGCCGGCCCCGCACCATCTCCGGCGCCCCATCGCCCCCACCACCACGGCGCCCCA
>NC_041381.1:286120031-286157761 GCF_002162155.2 Triticum dicoccoides | reverse complement strand
ACACCTGCGGCCCCGAGCTTCCACCTCCGCATCCGACAAGATCCGTATCGTGCCGAGATTCCACCGCCAGATCTGGCCCACCCCGCCCCACCATGGCCATGGCTACTGCACGGCCTCGACCCCGCACCGCTGCGGCCGCGGCCATAGCTCCGCCACGCGACAGTTGGCCTCCATGGCCCGTGCACCGCGCTGCCCCGACCGCGGCCCCAGCTCCGCCCCCTCCGCAGTGTCGGGCGCGTCGGCGGTACTGCTGTTCCTCCCCAGCCACCCTCCTCCCTCGTGCTCACCCGCCGAGTGCCACATCCACCTGAGCCCATCTCGTTTTCTTAGTGCAGCTCGGCGGCGCATGGACATGTAGTGCGCGGGCGCCGGCAAAATGATGACAAGGATGGTGTGTGCCTTCTGGTTTGTGGGCTCGTTGGTTTTGCAGCTCAATTTTGCTCGTCAATGCAGCCATTTTTGCTCGTCCGAGCAGTCCATAATGCTCCTGGGCAACCACTTGACATCCTTTCTCATCCATATTGTGTGTGTGCAGTTCTATAATCATGGTCGTGCAGCCCATCGCCGCTAGGGTGTGTGGTTTGGTCAGTGTGGGCGTGTGGTTCAGTGCCCTCCAATGTGTGGGTGGGCGACAACAAAATGTTCACTGAATGCCGTTTGATTTTCCAGATTTACAAAGATGTTGTAAGATTATTTTTGTTGAAAAACTGTAGTTAATTGTAAAAAACACTAAATGTCGTTTGATGCAGTTCGGATAGGGACGCTATACCGTAGTCTGTCTATATCATCGAGAGGTATAAGAAGTTTGTTAATTTTGCCTCCGTTGTTTGTGTAAACTATTCAAACAAATGCAGTGCACTTCGAGAGAAGTTGAAGCCCATATCATAAAAAAGTAAAGTCGCTTTGGGCTGAAGATGTTCGCTTGGCGGAAGATGTTCACTTAATTCATTGCTGTAGTGAGCTTCTATCTCTGAGCGGTTCACTATGTTGCCAAGTGCAAAAACAAATTGGAAGAAAACAAACTTGAAAAGGTTGGTTTTTTTAATACAGCTCACTATGTTAAAATAAAATTGGAAAAGAACAATTGATGTAGTACACTCACCTCATTCCTATAGTGCATACTTGTTGATAAAAAACGTTACGAAGACGATAAAAGAAAAATTACATCCCACAAAAAAGAAATCATGTAGTGCACTTGTTTGTCCAATGAAGTGCGGTTTTTAGTCTAAATAAGTGCGGTTTTCTTTCTGATGCAGTACGGCTCGGTTACGGTAGTCTCGAGGTTCACTTTTCATAGTATTGTGGTTCACCAACACTCGACATGAAGTGCACTCCACCTTGTTTATGAAAATTTACGTCCCACAAAAAAAATCATGCAGTGCACATGTTTGTCCGATGAAGTGCGATTTACATCCGATGTAGTGCGGTTTTCAGTCGGATGAAGTACCCACGTCGATTTGAGTGTCGCGAAAAATAGAGTGTCCGCATTTCGGTAAATTTAAAACTGCTCTTAAACCGTCAGGAATTAGAGAGAGTGTTCTACATGAAAAACTTGTGTCTCATCGATATATTTCCAACGACATATCATTTGAATCATTTCTACAACCGGTTTGTAAAAGTTTCGCAAAAAACGGCCACTGCCACTCGTCTTCCGTCGCACGATTTTCAAAATTAACTTAAAACTGTAAGGAATCTCAAAACCATTTCTACATATTCAAGTTGCGCCTTGTCCATAGATTTCCAATGACGTATACACGCCTCGTTTCGATAAACGGTTCAAAAACTGAAGCGAAAGCAGTAGCGAAAATTAAAAAAAAATTGAAAAACATAATTCCGCGATTTAGTAAATTTGAGACTGCTCTTAAACCGTAATGAATTAGGGAAAATAATAGATATGAAAAATATGCACCTCGACGATATCTTTCCAATGGTGTATCATTTTCTTCGTTCCGACGAGCAGTTTAGAAGAAATCACGAAAAAACGCTCGCTGCCACTCGTCATGGGCTGCACCATTTTCAAAACTGCTCTTAAACCGTCTGGAATCTCGAAAAGTGTTCAACATGTCGAAGTTGTGCCTAATCCATAGATTTTCAACGCTATATTACACGCCTCATTCCGATAAACGGTTAAAAATTAGAGCGAAAACAGTACCGAAAAAACAACGCGTGCAGTTTTTTCCGACGAGAAGTTCACTCGTGTGAGTACAGCAGCACACTTTGTTCAAAGAATGACGTGCACTTGCGTTGAGCGTGCAGTGCGGAAGTGTTATCAGAATAGTTATTGTGCTAATATTAGCAGAATAGACCGGCTATATATATATCCCTCGCTCTCTCTCATTGTATGTCTCGATTGACCTCGCTCTTTCTTCGACAAAAACGATATATCACCATGTTTGAGCCCAATTCGACCTATTCACATTGTATACTCTCTCACGCACATTGTCCATCTAGGTCACTCTCTCCAACCTGTCTCACTCTTTCGATCGCACGACGACCCACACTCGCTCAATCTCTGTCACTTTATATATGCGATCGATTGACCTTGCTTCCTGCCACACACTAAATATATCTACATGTCTGTGACTGGATCATTTCTCAAGCTCTATCTTACAGCCCTCACCCTTGCCAAAAGCTCAATTGGACAATATCTCTCTCTATATATATATTATATATATTATATATATATATAGGGTGGGTCAATTCTAATAACACCCCTTAAGACCTTATTCTGCACACCGAATCGCTTATTCTGCTAACACTTGAGCACTATCCCGCACGCCTGAAGCGAACCGCACCAGATAACCCCTACACCCAACCCGCGCTGACTGACAAAATAAAACAAAACCACCCCTCAGCCTCTCTTCCCCAACCCGTCACTTTCTCCCCCCGCACCCCACCCTTCACCGCGCCGCCGGGCCACCACCTCCATCGTGCCGCCGACCATCTCCCACCGCGTGGCCGTGCCACCATCTCCCATCGCGCGGCCGGCCATCTTCCACCGCACGACCGGCCACCACCTCCCACCGCGCGGTCGCGCCACCACATCCCATCGCGCGGTCGCGCCACCCCTTCCTCCCCGCCCAGCCACCTACCTCCGGCCATGTCCGGCCAAGCCAAACACCGGATCCGGGGGGGATCCTCCTTCTCCTCCCTCTCCCGCGCATGCCCGGCCTCCCACCGCCGCCCTCACCTCCCCTCCAGTGGCCGTTGGCGCCGGCAACCCTCGGATCCGGCCTCCAACGCGCCTGTAGCTACTGGATCCATGGATCCCCTACGCGTGCGTTCCCCCTTCAGTCCCACCTCGCTGACCTACTTCCTTCAGCGCCGGCGCCCTGGCCCTGCCCGAGCTCACTTCTTTCTTCCCCCTGCCCCGTGGTTTGGATCTAACAGGTGGTTTGGATCCGGCCCCTACACCGACACCATCTCCTCTAGCCACAGGTCCTCCCCCGTGCAAGATCAGGCTGCCGATGCGGCCGACACCGCCCACCCACCCCACAACCTTCTCTGTCTCGCCTGGATCCAGCGACGGGAGTGAGAGAGAGGTGCGGCGGATGTGGATAGCCGGTGGCGCGTGGCTCCGGGGTGGGGCGTCGCTGGGAGGGCAGGGGCTCGAGCTACAACGGCCGTTGCAGTGAGACTCCACCTGGTGCTGCTCCAGGTGGGAGGGGCAGTTGTGCAGTTCGTCTGGCCCGAGCTCTCACCTCCTCCGTGCAGTGCACACCGGCACATGCGCAGTGCACCCCACTCCCCCCTAACGCAGCACCGCAGTTCGCATCGCCTCCTCCCCTATGTTGCATTTCACTTCATCGCTCAAAAAAGCCAACTTCGATCTCCGATGTTTGCCCATTTTTTGTGGAAGAGAGGACAACGACGCCAGCATGGGGTCTGCACTGCACGGGGTGTGGCCGGAGAGGAAAAGAAGGTGCTATCCAGGGCGCATTGTAGTTCATTTGTTTCTTCAGAATTTGATGTGCCTTTTTTAGTGTGGTGCAGTGCACTTTCAGGTGCAGCTCACTGATTTTTTGGTGGCCGTCCGCATTGGCTGAGGTGGGGCCTCCGACGAGAAGCTCCCATGATGGAATTGAAATGTGGTGTGCCGTGTGCAGTTGCTGGATTCCTTCATGTTTGTCATAGCAGTACAGTTGACTTACAGTAGTGCGGTTGCTGCGCACGTGCAGCTCGGGCAGGCGGTCCACTATTTGACTTTTTGTTCTGTGTGGTATGAGCGTGCAGTGCGGCACCCATGGTCCGTGGGGCATGGGCGTGCAGTACGCCGATGCGGTGTGATCTAGTGCAGCTCGGTTAGTCCTCAATTGTGGTTTCGGTTGGTGACAATGTCGATTGTGTGTATGTATCTGTGTGGCTGTGTGAAAAATAAAGATGGGTATATATGTTCTGAAGCTCACTTTGTTCTCCCATGTGGTTCACTATAAAAATTACGTCCGACAAAAAGAAATTATGCAGCTCGCTTGTCTGTTCGGTGCAGTGCAATTTTCATTCTGAAGCAGTGTGGTCGAAAAAATTGCGTTCGACAAGAGAAATCATGAAGTTCACTACTCTCGTTGGTGTGGTTCGCTACTCTCTCGTGTGTGGTTTTCTAGTCTCATCTCCTGGTACAAAAACACATGAAAAAATTACGTTCGAATAAAAGAAACCATGCAGTTCTCTTACCCGTGTGATGTAGTGCGGTTTTTCGTCCGTTGCAGTGCGGTTGTCAGTCGGATGAAGTACCCACGTCGATGTGTGTGCCGCAAAAAACAAAGTGTCCGCATTTTGGTAAATTTGAAATTCCTCTTAACCCGTGAAGAATTAGAGAGACTGTTCTACATCAAAGAGTTGCGTATCGTTGATATCTTTCCAACGCGTATCGTTTGAATCATTCCGACCAGCGGTTTGCAAAAAATTCGCGAAAAATGGCCGCTGCCACTCGTCGTCCGCCGCATGATTTTTCAAAATTAACTTAAAACTGTAAGGAATCTTAAAACTATTTCAACATGTGAAAGTTGTGCCTCATTCGTAGCTTTCCAACGGCGTATGACACGCTTCATTTCGACAAACAGTTGAAAAACTGGAGCGAAGACAATACCAAAAATTTTAAAAAACTTGAAAAACAGAGTTCCACGATTTAGTCAATTTGAAACTGCTCTTAAACCGTAATGAATTAGAGAAAGATTTATATATGAAAAAGATGCGCCTCGACGATATCTATCCAACAGCGTATCATTTGCTTCATTCCGACAAGCGGTTTAGAAAATAACGCGAAAAAACGCTTGCTGCCACTCGTCATCCGCCGCACTATTTTCAAAATTGCTCTTAAACCGTGTGGTGTCTCGAAAAGTTTTCAACATGTCGAAGTTGCGCCTAATCCATAGCTTTTCAACGGTATATTACACGCCTCATTCCGATAAACGGTTAAAAAATTAGAGCGAAAACAGTACCGAAAAAATAACGCGTACAATTTTTTCCGACGAGAAGTTCACTAGTCTCTATTGCAGTGCACGTCGTCAAAATGATGCAGTGCGCTTCTGTTGAGCGTGCAGTGCCGAAGTGGTGTGCAGAATAGTTATTCTGCTAATATTAGCAGAATAGACCGTCTGTATATATATATATATATATATATATGTTCAATGAATGTTGGACCACACTCACTTTGTCTCTCTATCTATATGTCTCTCGATTGACCTCGCTTTCTCACGCCGTATCTTCCACACATTGAAGTTACCTCTCCATCCCTCACAAAGCCGGAGCTATTTACATTGCGAGGGGCACTCCAACCTTGGATTAATTTGTGTAGGCATTTATTCCGGTCGGTTTAGATTATATTTTCATAGCATTCGGCCGACAACTACTCCAAAACACCGTTGCAACCCCCGCACCTCCCCCAGTTGATTTCCCTCTGGCTCGGTCATCGCTCTGTCGCACGTCCTTTCTCGCCTTCAATGTCGCACCATGGTATTATTGAAAAACACTCTATTGTTCTCTTTAATTATTATAAATAAGCTACAAAACTACACACCAATAGTCCACTTGGAATGGAACAAATTTTGACCCACAACTTAATGTGCTACAAACTACACACCGTGGGGTCCACCTATCATGAAACAAATTTGGACCCATATACAAATTAAAAAATAAAGGACGAGGATCGAACATGGGATCAGGGCCTTCAAGCCACACATCAATATGCAACATACGTAGAACAGCAATGTTTGTTGCACCCCCCTTTGTTCAGATAATGTTTTTATATTACCATAGCCTATTTAATGGATAACATGTAATATTATTCTTAGTACATTAGTGGGACCGGCTCGTTAGCACGTACTATTCGCCTTCACTTACTGGTGGGTTCCATGTGTGCTCTCTCTCCCCTCCCCTTCTGCATTTACACGCATGGGCAAACACGCTGAACTCGCGCGCGATGTTGCCATTGACCATATCTGGCCGCGTTCACAAGTTACGGCACCAGTTTCACATACTAGCAGCACTAGTCAGTGTGTACATGCAATGCACATTAATTTGGAAGTATATTAAGTGCATGTAGATATTAAGTAGGATATTATTTGTGTGTTACTATGTGATTAGCACTATTTTTGGCATGAACTTAACCGCACGCTAAACGTGTTGAGCGCTCGACATTGAAGCAGTCTAGGTTGTTGCATGACAAGGAATACATGTGGCTTGATGAAGTTTTATATTTAGTTTGATACGGTTCTAGCAGAACATTCAATCGATCAAACCATAGATTTCGTTCAGCCTGACTCTGATTTCAAATTATATGACGATCGATCTAAAATAAATGGAAATGATAAACGTTCGGATTTTAAGCATGGCAATCCGAACGTTTTTCACGGCAAATTTAGATTACACGATGGTGGTGGGGGCGTCTTGCAGTGGGAAGCGGCTCCTCTGGCGTGCTCTATGTGTCATCGGGCCATTGACCGACGACGACGGCGGCGTCTTGCGCTGTTGTTGGCGTACTCCTGGACATTGGCCTAGCTTCAAGGAAGGCCAAAATGTTCTGGACTTCGGAGCGAGTCAACTAGCGGGAGGAGGCGACTGGCATTGGTGCAAGGAAGCGGTCGACGGCGGCCATCCATACCGCTGAGGGGGGCACTAGCACCCGCGCGAGGAAAGGCGCTGGAAATGGCGCGGCACGGACATTCATGTGCACGGGCACCGGCACTGGCGTGCACGTCAGTGCATGCGCTGGCGCATGCGCTGGCAGGTGCACGGGCACCGGCACGGGCGTGTGCGTCTGTGCATGCGCAGGCGCATGCGCTGGCAGATGCACGGGGCGTGAAAGTCGGCGGGGACCTCATGGAACCCCGTGGCATCAAGCTCGGCAACAATGTGCTGCTCCCAGCCCATCAATGCCAAGGGGATGGGTTCGGACGCAGTCCGGGGGACTGGAGCTGGAACGGGAGCGGTGACAGGTGCGGCGTCTTCCCGCAAGGCTAGTTCAAGCTCGTCCCAAAGTGCCTTATGTTCTTGAGACTCCGGCTGGGTGTCTTCCTCATGAAACTAGAAGACTAAGGGCAGACCATCGTGATGCGGCATGGCGTACGTTTAGGTCAGGTTGGTTGGAGGTAGACGACAGGAGAATCGGAGAGGAGGAGAGAAGATTGTAGTGATACCAGGTAGTGCGGGGTTCATTTTAAACTGCGGCGCCGGCGACATTAAAAGTGCGAGCAGTTGGGACGAAGGTGGGCGGCGGAGCCTGGTCAAAGGGCTCGCCTCCCAGTGAGCCTACATAGCGGTCTGCTCGCATGCCTCCCAGTCAGCCGGCGCAGCGGTCTGCTCGCACGCCTCCCGTCGACTCACACACTTGCTTGGACGACACATGCCGATAATCCCTTCGTACCAGTGCATTGCCTGATATATTAACTCAAGTACTAGCACTACAAAAAAATACACTTCCGTGATGATACGTGTTTGTCACAGTAGATCGCGTTTTTTGTCATGCATGTACATCCATGAAAAATTTATGATAGAATCAAGATAGTCATACCTGTGCTGTCGTAGAAGTGTTCCATGACATTACCAAAATTATCATCACGGAAGTGTCCACTTCCATGACGATAAATCGCGCGTCACAGAAGTGCTTTCGTCAAGGGTGACCGACACGTGGCATCCACCGTAACAGAACGTCGTTAAGCTATCGGGTCAGATTTTGGATCCGATAACCCGTTAACAGCCCCGACCAATGGGAAATTTCCACGTGTAAAATTCTGATTGGCCGAAGGGAACACCTGTCAGCTCGTTAGTGGGCCAGATGTCGCCTGTCCATTGGAGGAGACATGCCTATGGTACGTTGACACGTGGCTGGGCCCAACAGAGGCCCATATAGGTTAAAAAGGCTGGCCCAGTCAAAGGCCCGTAGAACTTAATCAGGTACTAGTGGGACAGCCCAATAACGGCCTGCTTAATAAAGGCCCATTTACAGCCCGAAACCAGATCTGGCCCGTTAATTGTTCACCCAATATTTGGGCCCATTTATGTCCTGAAGCCAGATCTAGCCCATTAATTGTTCGCCCAATATTTGGGCCCATTTGCAGCCCGAAGCCAGATCTGGCCCGTTAATTGTTCGCCGAATATTCGGGCCCAACTACAGCCCAGTGACTTTTGGCCTGTTAGAGGCCTGATGTAGACATGGGCCCATTTTAGCCCGGTGTGACTTTCGGCCTGGGAATGGCCCGTGCTGCCCATGGGCCATATATGGTCCGACGGGACATCGGTCCCACTAACGGCCCGTGCTAAAGCTGGCAACAGTTAAGCCCAACATGACTTTGGGCCTGTTAAAGGCCTGTCGCGTAATTTGGCCCGTCGATGCCTGTACTAAGCTTTCGATCTCTTAAAGGCCCATGATATCAGTGGGCCAACTAAGGCCCGAGACATGTTTCGGCCTGGTAACGGCCCGTGAGCTAACTGGGCCCATAATGGCCCGGTCTACATTTCGGCCTACTAAAGGCCCATCGACGACTAGTGAAAATTGAGGCCCAACATGCATTTTGGCCGGCTAAGGGCCCTTGGTTTCATCTCGGCCGTAACTGGCCAGTACAATATTCAGCCTGTTAATGGCCCAATGCTACCTGGGCTGAACTAAGCGCTGGGTCGACAAAAGGCCCATCTAAAATATAGGCCAGTGTAAGTTTGGGCCTGGCGCAATGTGTGAATGCCCCAATCATTCGGGCCCAAGAAAGACGCAGGCCGGCCCAATTGTGGTCCGCTAAAAACGTGGCCCATTATCGAATGTTTCGGCCCGGTCGACTACATCTAATTTTTTTCAGATAGCGAATGATGGCGGTAACTAGTAGGAATTAAGAACAAACCTACTCTATACAATAAAGAAATTATGGCATAGTTACTAAGAATAAACCTACACTATACAATAAAGGATTTAAGGTATATTACATCCACTGGGCATCGAAGTTCGCTACCAGTGATCATAAAGCACAACGAAGAAGCAGATTACAAAAACTGGGCACCATTGCAGCGTAACAAAATAATACTGAATTGAGACCACTTCCAAGACAGTTCAAGAAAGGTTAGCCTTGCGGGGGAACTGCTGCACAAGCTGCTGTGCAATGCTGTGAGACCGGCCTAGCATGTCGGTCATAGCTTCCAGGTGTAGCTGTTTAGCGATGAGGTTCTCATTTGTGTTCTCCGCAATCTTTCTTAGAGATAGGACTTCAAGTTGAAGTTGAGTTGCAGAATGCCTTTCTGCTAGAACTTGGGACTGAAGAAGTCGAACTGATTCAGACAACGAATTATGTGAGCTTGTCTGACTGTTAGTCTCAAGTAACTTGAACACTGCATCAAGACAAGACTTTGGGGTTGTCTTGCTATCTTCAAGATGTTTTGCCTTCTTTGCTGCAATATATGTTGGGTTTATCTCATAGCCTTCAGCAGACTTGTGCATGCCATCAGGCATATCACCCTGAAACAAAGCAGAGAGATGATAGGTTTTGCACGTGTATAAACAAAGATGATAATTGTTCTGTCAATTCTATCCAATTTCAAATTAGAAAATAAAGAGTAAGTTCAAAATATCAATAGCATAATTTGGCATTGTTCATAATGCGGGGAGCTTCACCACACTACTGGATTACCATGTCAACATAACAAGCATAGATGAAGGGCAAAGAAAATCATTGTATCTATTTTGGATAATGTGCATGGCATGTTGTTCATATCATCAGCCACATCAGTAAGATAAAACAGGAGATGACAAGGTGCAAACGTGGGCTGCTTCACCACACACTGGATTATAGATCCACAAAACCAAGCATGCATATAGGGAGTATTAAGTAATGTGCATGGTATGAATAAGAAATTTGGGTTTACAAGTAAAACTTAGAACTTACAATTCTTACGAACATGCATTTTGGTAGAAACAGCAAACTAAACAGTAGTAAACGATAGGGAGTATGAGCAAATTAAATAGCAGTTGAGGATAAAGGATTTAGAAGGACTGACTTACATTAACAGTTAACATCAGCTTTATAATGCCCTTCTCCATGTCAAGGGAAGGATAACTCAAGAATTTTAGCACAAAATCTTCTTCATAAACATTGCCTGTACTCTACATTTTGTAGAGAGTAATTATAGATATGATAATACTGGAAGGGATAGAGGATAATGAAGATAAGAAGCAGATTGATGCTACATAATCAACTACCAATCCCTGGAAGTACAAGCATTACAGGACAAAATGTACTGACAAGAGCAATGGGCTACACTTCTGCACTGGCATTGTCTGTGTATTCTACTTGTTGGTAAGATTAAATATAGATCTGATCTTTTTTAGTAAATGGTGGGCGAGGTAGATAAGATGCAGAATGCTACAAAATGAACCAATCCGTCTTCCCATAATACAAGAGTGTTTTGAACACTGATGTACTGTACAAAATGTTCTTATATTATGGGACGGAGGGAGTAGCTGTTAATGTAAGTACAGTGATAGACCACGTTCAGTCCTTACAAGAGGACTACAGAGCTAAACCTCTTCAAAATCATTGGGTTGATTATAAATTTGTGCAAGAGTCCATACGGATCTTATAATGTCCACCAAATGGGCTATTATGAGGCTAACATGTGCGGTGATGCTACATAATCAAATAGCTATGTAAGTAAGTATGGTCATACAGGGCAAGAGGTACTCACGAGAGCAATGCAGTGTGCAGTATAGTTGCAAGATTCTGTTGTCCCTTGATAATGAATGTTCTTCTGCTAACAGCTTTTGTACAAATGAGACATTAAGGCAAATGCAGAAATGTAGTTCAAATTGTGATGTGATATCATAGACAGTACCTTACGCTGCAGCCGAGACCAATGTGTAACAAGATTATTCTAGTCACCGTCGGATAAATGTAGCACCAGAGACTTTACAAAAATTTCGTTCAGAGGCTTGCCATAGAAGTGCGCTTGCCTCAGCTGGAACGATACTTCATCAACGAGTGCTTGAAAAGCGCAACCAACTCTTGCTCGTCATCACAATCCAGTTTGCTCCTCGCCTATTTAAAAGAATGAAATCTTGTGTCTTCTGTCAGCAGAAACATATGCAGTAATGACCATGAATAACATTAGTACATTGCTTACGCGTAAGTTGCGGAGGAAGGCTGAAAATTGTTCTATGTCTGCGGTATAATCTTTCCATGAAGGAAAGATGCGCACAAAGTTCCTGACAACAACATAAGCTTCGTCTTCTAAACTAGGAAGAAATGGAACAGGGGTCCTATTTGCTTCAATTGGGGCTCTCTCTAGTTCAAAAATGGATTTGGCAACTGGATTTGGTGTGCTCTTTGCTGGAATGGGGGTTTTGCGTCGTACAGCTGGTGCTATGTCAACTGGGATAATCATATTGTTTGCTGCAGTTGGGGTCTGCTGAGTTGGGGCATCAGAAATGACCAGTGTAGTAGGGCTAGAGTCTGCTAGAGTTGGGGTATTTTGTGGGTCAGGTGATATTGCAACTACACCTAATGGGCTATTTGATTTATCAGGTGCCACTACCTTTTCCAAATACTTTGCTTGTGCTCCTCCACGATCAGCAATCGCCCTCTTCCTTTTGAACGTCTGATCCACAAGAACAACTTTTGAATGGATAAATATGGTATGATGACAGATGGAATATGTACTGACAATGGATAGGCAGGGCGTATTCACATACACGATGTGTAAACTAAGCTAATGGTAGTTCAACAAAGTAGAAGCAATGCAAAGCATCAGTTGCAAGATATGTGCGAGCAATGTAACCTTGGAAAGTTAGAGCAAGTACCTTGATGGGTGAATAAGATAGGGCATCTTCCTCTGACTCCTCCACTAGGGAGCTACATTAACTTAGGTCTCCCTCTAGCTCAGAATCACTATTAGGATCATATTCTGAGCATGAATCTGTAGGTGGAGAGCGTTTGCATTGCATTGCATCCAGACTTGATTTCAGTCCCTTAATGCCAAGTTTGACAGCCATGGCATTGTTCTGCTTTATTCTTTTCATGCGCGCAAGCTCATAATCATTATGATGCTGTTCAGAATCTGATATTCATGAAAACATAAAAAGTAGTCAGATTATCTATGGAATACATTGCGGATTCAACTTGGAGAGTGTCTCCCTATAAACCCCTGCATATGCAAAGTTCACCTCCCCAACCGTGCTGACTAGACCACACACAGAAATACAAACCCCTTATGTCTCTATAACAGGCAGACACACATTTCAGAACTGAAGTAGGAACATTAGAATCATATGAAATTCGTATTTGAACAAATAAACTAAGCAATTATGAGTGGCGTAATGTTTAGCTTCAAGGGTGGAGTGTTGGTAGTGCGACACAAAGCAAGTAGGCAGATTGTATTTCATGTAAAAGATTGAAACCTATGTAAAAGCTGGAAATGACACTTTCTTTCTATACAATGCAGTGTTCGTTACCCACACATGATGGAAGAGATCACATAGAAAAATACTATTCACTCAGGTCTACGGTTCCAGTATTTAGAAACAGGGTGGTCCACCCAAAAAGAATATTGACAACAAATATGACAAGGCAAGCATAGATGTAGTGAATCAATCATTTACTTGTGAGCTTATTTGGACAAGTATGCAGAATTGTAACTGCAGTAAGAGACCGTCCAAAATCTGAATGAAGAAGTTTGTCTAGCACTTATTGTTTGCAACTAATCGACGTGAATAATTGGATATTATATTGAATGTGTAAGAAAGACAAGTAAAATTGTCAACAAACCTGGCTTGCAGTAGTAATCCGGGTCAATGTCACTATGACCAACAATCAAAAATCACTAGTTTCTGTTCCGAGGGCCGGAATTTTGAAAACCCTGTGAACTTTAGAGGTACTAAAGATTACCGAAATACATCTGAACCATTAAGTGTAGGTAGCACTGAGCACACAACAAACCCTAATGATAGTCCTGCGTAATGAGTAATGAATCAATTAGAAAATCGGTGATGAGGAGTGGCTGCTGAGTGTTTTGGACGTATCTCAGGATAAATCGGGTTGGCTTGGTGGGTGCTGCACGCCTGAGCCCTGAACGGACTGGGAAGGTAGGCACGGTGGCGCGCCCATGCAGTGGTGACGCTGTTGGGAGAGCGGCTCCTGGCCTCCTGTTAGTCCGGCGTCTCCTCCTAGAGTCATGTCGTCCGGGGATGGCAAGTCGCCTGTGAGGCAGGTGGCTGGGGGCGAGTAGAGATCAGAAGCGCGCAGCAGAACAGATGGGAATCGGGGCCTGGGACGACCCAAAATCCCAGGGCGGGCCAGCCCACCGTGGGCACCCTGTAGAGATACACACCCGAGCGGTGAACATGCATTTTCGAAACTAATGTAGGAACATTTAGCTGACCAATTAAACAACTCTGTTTTAATAATATCAGATTTGTATTTGAACATCTAAGCTTGTTTAGCTTGATGCGTGGAGCAGTGTTATTATGACTCGAAGCACGTATTCTGATCGTACAGTGATCATAAAAGGGGGAAACTCTAAGCGTATTTTTTTGAGCAAAAGAGGGGTTTCCCTCCGATTTCTATTAAAGAAACCACCACAGAACCAACATGATCAATTAAACCCTAAGCACGATCAATTAAACCGTATTATGGTTGTGCCATGGCAGATTTGAAGCTGCAAACCGGAGAAATGATATTTAGCATCCATTGTTTGCTTTAACTAAGAACTAAATTCTAAGAGCTGAAAAGAAAGTAGAGTAACCAAGTTAAGATCTATTTTCTGGTTGAGTTCAAAAAGTTGAGGAGATATGAAGTACCACCTCTCTTGTAGCGCTGTGTAGGCATCGGGGGTGCGATGGCTGTCGGTGGTGTTGAAGCAGATCTGCGACGGTAGACGGGTGCATCGGGGGATAAGTCCCGTCGTTCAAAGAGAAGGTCGTGTGAGCGGCCCCGGCAAAGAGGACGACGGCGCCGATGAAGCGAGAGGATGCGATGCGGTCTTGGTAGGCACTCCGGCATGGTGGAGGACGATGGCGATGGATGTGGTGGAGGACGGTGGTGATGGATGGGGTGGCGGACGGAGGCTGGTGTGGGGATGGGGTGTTCTAGCACGGACGGTGTATGAATGGCAAAATGGAGGGAGAGGTACGGGGAACCATGTTTTTGGAACGTGCCTGTCTGAAATATGGGAAAGTTACGAACTTAGCCCCCGTTTAAAATTTGGACGTCTCGTCGGTTGGGGATAGGACGGTAATCTCGCATCTCATCAATATTTGCCCAGAGCGATTTCGGGCGACGAGAGGGTGGTTGGCGCCCATGGTTGGCACCCACGGTGTATGATCGGGGCTGACAGGTAGGGCGGTTGTGTCACGTCTGAGTGAAGTTACAAACCTGCCCCTATAGTGAAGTTACAAACCTGCCCCTATTGAAAATATTTGCCTACATCGATTTCGGACGAGTCGAGTTTGTTTTGCCGCCCACCATGTATGAATGGGGAATGGAGGGAGAAACAGAGGTCTTTCGGATGAGTTTGAATCAAATGTGTTTTGCCGCCCATGTTTGACGCCCACCGTGTCGGAATGGACTCAGAGGTGGTCGTGTCACGTCTAATTGAAGTTACTAACCTACCCCTATTTAGAGAAGTGGAAATCGGGCCGATGGATTGTCCGTGTAATGGGTAGCCAGTAATTTCCATCTCCCAAACACTTGGCTTCGGGCAGTCGACGTGGGAGTGGACACTTTGCAGCTTCTTTCGAATTTTGGGACAATAAGCATCCACGTTTACCCTGGCAACTAAATTCGAATCCATTTTGTATTGCTATATGAATCTTTATAAATCGTTCTATGTGTTTTTATATATCTTCAAAAGGACGACAAAGATGTATTCCACTGTCATATATGAATATGGTTTACAAATGCCGATACTCAAATTCAGAAACTAGTATCTAGTTTAAGGTGAATTCGAATATTTGGAACACTTCATTTCCAACTCAAATATCACACGCAGCATAATGTGTACTCCCATTTAGATATGTACACAAGCGATGTATCAAGATTCAAATACCGAGTCAATCAACGAAGAATGTACAGAACTAACAGACATATAAACACTTATAGAGTATATGGATCAATAATATCAACTAACATACATAAGCCAGGCCGCTGTACTTTTTTTTGGCTACAACAACATCTTTTTTTAGCCAGCATCTTGGCCCTTTCCAATGCGTGCCACTTATGGTCCATCTATACTACTACTATTGTTGAATGCACATTCAGCCCGATTGGCATATTTGTAGGTCTGGCACAACAATCCAAATGAAATGTCTCCGAGTCTTATCAATTAATACAGACTTGTGCTCAAATAAAATTACAAACCAAAAAACAAAAAAAAATATTACATGATCTCTAAAACAAATGGTTTGATTGATTACATGAACAGACAACACAAAGGTTATTCAACTATGGAAAGAACATTTCACCTATAATTTACCTAGGAATTTAATTTCCTTTTTTCCTTCAAGACCATAACAATATGGTCAGTCTCAGCTTGCTTCATTTTGAAATCCACCTAATATTTAATGGTTGTCTTGAGTACTGCTTGTGATTGTGCTGTTTGCTTCCTCAACATGTCAACTTCATCTCTAAGTGTAGAAGCAGAATCTCTTTCTACACTAGTTTAGCATCTAGAGCATCAGCAGTTGGCAATTCATAATGCACGATTGGGCCGGTGCCACTGCTGTGTAATGATGCAACGTCCACGGGGACCTTGCTCTTTGATCTTGGCTAACCTGTTTTGCCATTAAAGTTCCGATTGGATTCAGAAAAGTTGAAGTTAGCAAAACATCTCAACTGGGACTTATAACAGCAAACCATTTAAACAAACAAGGAATTAAACAGTTTCTATTGGATGCTGAAAAGTAATCCCTCCGTCCCATAATGTAAGACGTTTCTTAACACTATGCTAGTGTCAAAAAACGTCCTATATTATGGGACGAAGGGAGTAGTTATTAACATCATTGTAACCCACTGTCGCAGTAGCAAAGCAGTTAAACAAACAAGTAGATATTTAAGTTAAGGAAAACAAGTAATTCTTAACAGTAAGTATCAAACACATAGATAGGCGCAGTCTACAATATGATTAACAGGCTGTAACATAGATAGGTAATCAGTAGCAAACTAAGTTAAGCCAAGCAACATAATTGAACAATTTTGCAATAAGTGGCTAACTAAAATTCCGAGAAGCAGGTAACTGAACTTACGCTAGTTCTTTGTACAGGCACACTGCAACTTCTTTTTCGCTTACAAGGTTGTACAAAGGAGTCATGGCACCAATTGCTTGGATACGCAGTCCCAATACTTATTTCTTCCCACACTACATGGGTAAGTCGAATGGTTAATCTCATAAGATGGTGCGTCCTTGATATGTTATATGAGGACGTGTAGTCAGACTAGTTGTAGCCAAACACATCACACTGGCTTTTACTGTATATTTCATGCGATTACTTTTGGCATATCGAGATCTAAGCAATCTACAATAGGATGAAAAGACTGGCATCCTTCACATTATTGGCGAACTCAGTTCATAGAAACAAGCAATTCAACCATTCTGTGGGTAAATCAAAAGTGCCACTAGAATATTTTTCACTATCCAATCATACACGCAAAAAGGGGCGACGCCACCATAGGGGCTGGTATGGGCGGCCGCCTCAGGTGGCTGGAAAGTGTGCACCTAGTTTGAGTCGTCCAGGTTGGCCCACGCTAGTTTTGTTCGTCCCAACGCATGAGCATGCAATGTAAAAAATGAAGAAAAATGTTTCAATTTGGATGGGCCAATAACATAAGTGCAAGGCAGGCCCTATAGCAGGCTCGCGGCCCAAACGAGTGCCTCCCATATCGATCGACAGCAGGAAAAATCCCAATTCATTCGCTCCAGCATCCAGTCTGGTTCGCTCCTAACCTAGACGCCGCTGGACAGACCAACACAGCACTTCCTCGCGCCCTTGTTGGAGGGCGGTCGCCGGGCTTCAAGCGAACGGAAGGACAAGAAGATGAAGATCCAACCCTGGGTGTAGCCTGCATGGGAGGCAGCAGCGGCAGCACGGGCATGGCATCAAGCTTGCACAAACGGACAGTCGCAGCTTGCAAGAGTAGCATGCGCAACGAGCAGGTACATCACATCCCTGATTATATCTAATTCAACTCTTCGATTTCTGGCCAACAGTTAAACCTGACGGTGTTGTAAAACTGCTTGTATGTAGGGAATCTATGAGAAAATGAAATCAATTTCTACTTATTTTATAACTCCCCCAATTAATACTGAACTAACTGAATCTGATGTATCTAATCAAGTTTCCGGTGCAAACATACAAGCTCATGTTGTTCTTGAGCCTGAAGTGTCTAATGAACAGACTGCTAATGAAGGATTTGATGCAAACATTTTACATGCTCCTGGTGATGAACATATAGTGTCTAATGAGGGATCTAATGCAAGCATTTTGCAAGCTCATATAGTGTCTAATAAGGATTTAGTGTCTAATGATGATCTACTATGTTGAGAGAGACAAAGATTTGCAGGCACTGATGACAAGCAAATTATAGTGCATTTTCATAGCTTGAGGAAACGTTGAGGCCATCTACCAGAAAGTCCCCGTATCATGACAACATAGCATAAATACTTTTCTTATCTGTTGTTTGAAACTATTGGCATACTTGTGCAGGATAGATATATTGATATGCAGTTTGCACACTGGTTATACGTGCAATTACACTTCGATATTTTCAACCAGAGAACGAATAATTCAGGCAGGTACAAACCATGTTTGTAGTCCTTGTGCACCATGTTGCATTTTGTGTTTTTTGGTGCTTGCATCATTTAGTGTTTATAATCTGAACTACTTTGGATCATTAGCTGGTTTTCAATGTGCATGTAGCTTCACATTTCTCAAGTTATGTTGATTTCCGAAGTGCAAGTGCTTTCATCTTTTTTAAGTTAAATGTTCGCCCCTGGTAACTTGAATTCGTGGATCAGCCACTTCACACAAATCATACACGAATGCCAGTACGAATTAAATGAAATGCAGGGACTTACGCTAGCTCGTTGTACAGGCTCGCTGCAGCTCTTCTTGCGCTTGCGATGTTCCATGTACAAGTCCATGTTACCACTTGCTTGGATGTGCAGGCCTTGTGCTCCTTGCATCCCCCTCTGCATTTTTGACATGGCGAATGGTTGATGAAATAAGACGAATCGACCTTGATGTTGTACCAGAGGACAGATACTTACAAGGTTATACGGGTGTGCAGGAGGTGTACCAGATACCGTAGCCCCGTCAAGCTTCGCTAAAAGATGGATTTGCTTGTTTCAGATGATATCTCTAGAAGAAATAAGAGTTAAAGTCAGAGTTGCATAGGCGTGTAAGCTAAGAGAGCAGTGAAAGGATATCCAAACATCGTCGGAACAGTGCACAAGGGAGTGATGTGTGGATAGCTAGTTCGGGCCGGCGTTTGGGCACCCTCGCCTAGCTAGAGTGCGGGTCACTTTAGAGCCGTTGAGGGTGATGCGCTAGCGTTGGCTGGCCGTGCACGGATGCAGAACTTGAGTGGCAGTGGAGCACTACGATGCGGTGGATGAGACCGTTGGTGAAGCCTCAACGACCTCGGGGGGCAGAGGTGCGACGATGTGCTCGGTGAAGTAGCCCGGGTTAGCTAGGAGACGGCGTTGGTGAAGCGCACCTGATGCGGTGGAACTCGGTGTCTGTGAGGCACGTCGGTTGCGGCGGCCGACGTTGTCGGTGGACCACCCGGTGCGGCGGACGAGGGCGAAGATGAGGAAGCTCCGGTGTGGTGGTGAAGCACGACCATCATCTTCGTCGTCGTCGTCCGGCACAGAGGTGGGCAGCGGTGGGGAAAGAGACGAGACGAGGGGCGATTCGAGGGATGGCGGCGAATTAGGGATTTGAGCAATCTGGGAGCGGAAGGGGACGATGGAGAAGAGAGATTTTGCAGGGCTGGAATTGGGGCCGCCAGATATTTCAATCCGACACATGGAAGCGCGAACTTATATTGTCGTCGTCTTTTTGGGGGGAGGGGGTGGGTGGCTGGGTGCTACGTGTCCGTCTGACACACGCGACCACCCCGATAGGACTATGCTTCGGTGCCTTAAGGCACCTGCCTTTGTGTCCATGACATGTGGGCCCAACAGGTGGTTGGCCCACATGTCAGTCACCCAAGCGATGTTGCCTTTAAGGCACCGAAGCAGCGTCCACCCCGACACGACCCTGGTCTGCCTAGTGCGCCTACATTTGAGAATGCAAACGAATCTTCTCTCATTTGCAAACGAATCTGTATGTATTACCATGCTCGTGTTTTCCTTGCAATAATTAGTCATTCGAAACGAGATACTCCATCCGTTCACTTTTGTAAGTCGTTTCAGACAACTTAAAATGAACTGTTTTGCACATTGTCTGAAATGTCTTCAAGGTCTTATAAAAGTGAACAGAGGGAGTATGTCACGACCGGTTTTCCAATAAAAATATTTATTGAAAAGCCAATCTTTTAAGTCCAGTATGAGAGAAATCCTCCACACTGGCAGACAAATTCTTGATACAATAAGCCAGTAGCATAAAATATATTACAGGGTCGAACTACGGTTGCTCAACCAAATTATTACAAGCATGCCAATAATTATACATAATGGCGGACACGACACAGGGGTGTGGAGGCATACTACTGACTCGAGGATAGGACGATGGTGGAAAAACACAGCGGGGAGAGAAATACAAGACTCTACGTCTGTCATCTCATCGAGCGTCGAGGAGAGGCTCGATGAATTTATTTGGTAGCGGAAGCGGATATAATACAGTGACCAAATCTAGGGTCGCACAAGACTGACTGGGACTCCTCTAGGTGTCGGACTCGCTATCAAACTCTTCATCCATGAGATCGCCTTCATCAGCATCTGGCCAAATCAACAAGCCAGTGAGTACTTTGAAAGTACTCGCAAGACAGTTCGGACGTAAGATATAACAAATGCATGCATGGATGCGACATGATTAATTCATCAATGCACATTAAAATAAAATTAGCATAACGGGGTAAGAAAAAGGGGAAACGGCGGTAGTCCGCCTGAAATCCCAACATAACACAAATGAAGACCGATCGGGTGTCTGAAGCGACGCCTCGAAAGGTGAACAAATAAAAATAAGGAAAAAAAAGATGCCACAGTTGGGCGTCTTAGCGACACCACATAAAGGGCTTTAAAAGAAGTACCACAGTCGGACGTCTGAGCGACATCGCAAAAAGGGCTTTAAAAGAAATGCCACAGTCGGGCGTCTGAGCAACATCACAGAAAGGGCTTTAAAAGAAATGCCACAGTCGGACGTCTGAGTGACATCGCATAAAGGGCTTTAAAAGAAATGCCATAGTCGGACGTCTGAGCGACATCGCAGAAAGGGCTTTAAAAGAAATGCCACAGTCGAACATCTGAGCGACATCACATAAAGGGCTTTAAAAGAAATGCCACAGTCGGACATCTGAGCGACATCGCAGAAAGGGCTTTAAAAGTTCATCAGTAAATAATACTCATAATAAACATTCAATCCATGAGAATAAACGGGTTAGTCCATCCACAGGGATAATCATTCAACCGGACTTAGCACTCATGCGATTCACCGGAGTCTCTGTCATCAAAGCTGACAATCGATTAGGATAAGATGGAACGAAACTTGACATGGAAGAGATGATTTGGAGGAATATATGACTCTGCAGAGTTTGTACAAAATTTTTCCCACAGTCAACGGATTTCCGTAGTCACGAAGGACTAGTTCCGTTTACGGTATTTCGGAAGAAAACACAGTTAACCGGTACACACCCATCCTACCTCCCGATGCTAGGAATCACCCTAGTCATCGTCCAAGAAAAACTTTTGAGACGGGGAGATCACAATCTCGAATAGCATGGGATCAAATTTATATACGCGCGCTCTAAGGGGTGCCCCCCTCTCGGTCCCAACCGGAAACACCCATGCCCCCTGACCGGATGACTGGCTTTAATCCAGGGCCATGGAACCATCATCACGGCCTCTCCTCTTTGGTGTGTACCATGAAAGTGGTTTGCAACTTACTAAACCATATTCCTTCCGGAAAACATGTGGTAGTACAAGGAAGGAAATGATAGGTACTGGACCGATATGGTTTGACACTGAAGTCACATAGTCTGGCGTAAGACTGGCATGCTACAACACTGCCATCGTACCCATCCTCATGCCAACACATGGCCATTCATATTCACATTCATCCACGTATGGATCATTGAACTCACTCACCTTATTTTCACATAAAATAACGTTCATCGGTATGCTTACCAACATGCCATGAAACTAACTAAATGCAAAACATGCCGAGACACTCATCATATCAAAAGTTCAAACATGCTTGCCTGGTTCAGAGTAGTCGGAGCCTAGCTCGGTGAAGTTCGCGGCTCCGTCACCTCCTTCGGTATCTACGGTTTAAAGAAAATATATGCGCTAACGTAAATACCAAGGAGTGCACAGAAGGTAAACCAAATATTTTTCAAATAAACCTGATAAAAAACTAGACAAAATTTTAAAGAGAACAGAAAAAGAATCAATCAAAAATACTTTTCTGATTAAAAGTTATAAGGGTTTTTGTCCAGGGACTTATCTGTAATGAAACAGAAGATTTCCAGGGGCTAGTTTATAAAAACAGAAAACGCTTCGGTAGCGACTACGCCAGCCCGAAGAGAAGACGCATTCTGCCCGAAGGCGCTTCCAGAAAACGATTCGAAAGAGAGAGCGGAGAGGCTGACGGTGGGGTCCCACCCGTCAGGTTCAAATGTTCAAACGGGGCGGCAGAGTTCGCCGGCGCCCGAGAGCCGCGGTGGTCGCCGGCGGCGATACACGGCGAGGCAGAGAGATCGGAGAGTACCTCCGTGCTCAGGGTACCCTTCCGCGTCAATTGATGGTGGTGGAGTCGGTCGGCGAGCACCACGTCGACGGCGAGCTCTGCTCCGGCGGACGGCGGCTCGGGTGGTCGAGGGGCTCGTCGGAGAGGGCTGCAAAGGTTAAATTGAAGAGGGGGTTATGCTCCTGGCAGCTAGAGAGGGTAACGAACGGGGTTTGAGCGCCGGAGATGGCCTCACCAGAACGAATCGGGCTGGAGGCCGAGGCGGGACGAGGCGGCCGGAGCTGGGGGAGGAGACCTCCTCGAGGTCCCCCTAGTGGCCTGGCGGGGTGTTGGTGAGTAGTGGGGGTGCTGCGTGCACGAGAGTGAGCTCGGGACCCCTTTATATAGGCGGTCCGAGGCGGTTGCCGTGAACGAGGATCACCGGCGAGCGATTACGGTGGCGCAGTGCTCGGTCGGGGTGGTTAGTGGGTCGAGCGTCATCACGGAGGTTCAATGGGTCCGTTTTGGTGTTAAACTGGCCGGGGTTTGGGTGTTAAGGGCGAGCTCGACGGAACGGTGATGGCGCGGGCCCGTCGGCGGCGGAGAGCGCGTTCCGTGCTTGCCGGCCACGGTGGCTGTGCTATGGGCGTGCGCTGGCGTGCAAGAGGCCACGCGGAGGGCCAGGGAGTGATGGGCGGCGCGGAACGGCGTTCTGCCGTGGTGTGCCTCCTGTCGGCCGCCACGGGAGGTCCCGACGCCGCAGAAGACGCCGGCGAGGGCGAGCCAGCACGCTATCGACGCCAGGAAGGCTCCACGCACGCGTGTCCAGCTTCGGACAAGAGGAAGAGGCGGCGAGGAACGTGCCAAGGGCACTGTGGCCGCGTGACTGAAACTGACGGACTGAAGATGACACTGAAACTGAATTTTCTGAACTTTGAACAGTAACAGTGCCCACCAGGTGTTCGACCGAATGAAATTGGCCTCTGGTGATTTTTCCTTGAGCTGATTTTTGGTGGAGTGGCTTCTCCTTGCTCAAGTAGGCTGCATGATTTTTGGTGGAATTTTTGGAGCAGTGTGGATATGAATTTCACCAAATTTGGCAAATCAGGTCCAAACTTGCAGAGACTGCATTTTGAAAAATTTGAAAAGGGGAGGAGTGGATCAAGATGGTTCTGGGTTGTGGGTTCAAAGGACAATCGAGGAGAATTGGTTTGAGGTCAAAACTCAAATGAAAAAGTGTACTTGCTTTGAAAATCCCTCAGGCTCCAAATAATTTTCAGAATTGAATTGAGGGGAAAAATAATTAGAATAAAAATCCAAAACCAGTTTGGATTAGTTGGGACAGAGAATTTAGGTTGATCACTAGGGGGAGGGGAGGTTTTGGAGGAGTTTTATCTCATGGGCAAAAATACAAAGCCAAGGGTGGCTTCAAAGATAAGAAAAACCCAAATTTTCATAGAGCTTCACTAAAAAAAACAAATTAAAAACTCCCAAAAAAATTTTAGATTTTTAGAGGGAACTAACAGAGAAGAAGTTTGCAAAAGATCAACCACCAAAGTTTGAAAGAAATAAAATCTTTGCCAAGGCAAAAGGAGGTTTTTAAGAGGAAGGTTTTTCTGAAAAAGAAATTTTTTTAAAAAGGTCTCTCCTCAAAACCACAAAGTTTTGATAAAAAACCAAATAAAAACTTTGGAGTGTCACAGAGTACTATAAATTAATTAATGAGGAGTTATTTGAAAAAAAGATCAAAATGGTACCCACGCTAACGTGGATTAGAGTGTGTCGCTGTCGGGGAAGCTGATCCACGTACACCTATGGGACCGGCGGACCGAGCCCCTTCCGGTTTGGCGGGGGGCGGAGATCGCACGAAGAGCGGATCGAGGCGAAGCACACGAGCAGTTTACCCAGCTTCGGAGCTCTCCGGAGAGATAATACTCCTACTGCTGCTTGTCTGGTTGTATTGAGTTCTTGCTCAGGAGCGCTGAGTGCTACAGTACACTCTAGCCGCTAACGAGACCGAGCGTGAGTGTTTTTCTGGCCTCTCCCCCCCCTCTACGTTGCGCATGGGCCTCCTTTTATATGCTGAAGGGGTCACCGACAGGTGGCAATGTAGACAAGGGTAAAAATGGAAAAGGTGTTGCGGTTGGTACAACTACCTGCACAGTGTATCATACCTAACCCTGACGGTAGGGGACAAAGGCAATAAATGCCCGTCTGCGTCGCCCAAATAGTGAAAAAGGACCGTCAGGGGTGCCACCGTTCGCCACGATGGCGGTCTTGTCAGCGTCGCTTGCCACCGTGCACCGCTGGCTCCACAGCCTCTTGCCACGCACGCTTGGAAAGGCCCCAGGGTGACACGTTGGTGGATGTGCTAGAGCGCGGGTACAGAGTGGTAGCCTGCCGCGGCAAGCGCCTTGCCACGGGTGTTGTCTTGTCACGTCCGGGAGCTTGTCACTCGCCGGGCCTTGCCGGGACGCGTGGCGTGTCGCGGCAAGTTCCTTGAGATGCCTTGGTCGGCCTTCCCGGCAAGCTCCTCTTGCCGGGGCCTAGTCTCCTTGGCTTGAATACTTTGTTCTTGAATGGTTCCAAAGGAACCACGGAGGACCTTGGCGGTCACCCGGCAAGCCTTGCCACGGGGTGTTGCGATTGCCGGTGCACAAGTTCGGGATACTAGGGTACCCCTACTCTAGTACACCGACAGGAGCCCCCGGGCCTGGCCACACATGGCGCCGAGCGCTGTTGGGCCAGGCCCAAAACAGGGCACGGGCACATGCGGCCTGGGTTACGCCGTATCTTACTCCGTATCCACCGCGCCCTCCCCGAACGGCACGCGTTGAATGCGGCATCGTGGGAGAGATCGTGGGTGGTTTCTTTATTCGGAATAACAGAACGCCCGCCCCCTCCCTTTTTATAAACAGGGGAAACAGGGGCAGTTCGCCCATCTCGCCGATTGCCACTCCAATCTCAGAAATCTCTGCCGCTCCCCCCTTCTTCCCAAAGCTGAAAGAGAGCAGCGCTCCGCCCCCCATCGCCACCAGCATCACCAACGCCGCCGATCTCCCCCAGCACCTTCACCATGGCTCTGAAAGCCGACAAGGGGAAGGTCGTGAAGTCGGCCGAGGCACAGCGGCTCGCGGCGCTGCGAAAGGAGCGGGCAATCTCCCCCCCCCCCAGCTCGGCACGAAGGAGCTGAGGGAGTACTACTACCTCTTCTGGTCGACGGAGATGCGACCGCATCCGCGTATGAAGGTACTCCCAGCTGCCGCTTCGGAACTGGCTCCGAATGGATACCCTTTCTTTGCGCTGTTCTTCTACTGCGGGCTCTGCCCGCCTTTCTCTGAATTTTTCTGCGATATCATGAACACCTATGGGTTCCGCCTCCTTGACTTCACCCCCAATGTCGTTCTGACCATGGCAGTTTTCGCACATCTCTGCGAAAACTTTGTCGGAGTCCATCCAAATGTCGCTCTTTTTTGCCACTTCTTTATGCCCCGAGTTGAGAGAGGAGAACCTTTATCCGGCGGAATTGCCTGGATCTCAAGAGCTGGCAAGAAGGAAGCTTATCTGGAGGGAGAGCTCCATAGCAAGTGGGAGGAATGTTGAGCAGAATGGTGCTAGATTGTCGAGGAGAACCCGCAGCCATTCACCGCCCAGTGCCATGTCCCAATAGCGCGCGGCAACGATTGGAGCAACATGGCCCCGAAAGACGATAGGCTGAAGATTGCCGTCACCCGGATCTTACACCTCAGGCTTGCCGGGCTCACCGTAGGCGCCGTTGGCGCAGATTTTCTTCGCCGCCGCATCGATCCCCTGCAAGAGAGGAGGAGACCCGCCTGGGAGTTCCAAAACTCGGCGGATATCATGAGGCTGCGCCCGGGCCTCAACTTCAACTTCACCGTCCTGGAACTGGACACGATGATCCTGGAGCTGTTCAAGCGTGATCCTCAGGATCCCAAAGCGTTCATGTTGCCGAGGGGTGTCGTTCCGCTATGCAACAACTCCTCGCTCGACCGCATCCGTGACATGATGCCGCTGTGCGACTCGCATGGAATTGTCCCAACTTGGCAAGAGCCTGCAGACGTCGTCGTGCAGGAGTTCTTTGACGGCCTGGTAGAAGTGCCGGTCCGCCCCGATGAACAGAAAAGCCTCACCCGCGACACTACCGATGCGGAGATGCAGCGCATCGCCACTAGGCTGGAAGAGGCGGCAGCAGCCGCTGCCACGGGTGAGTTTGGATTCACCGTGGAGGAGGCAGAGGCAGCAGAGGCGGCAAGCCTTGTCGAGCGAGAGGAGTTTGCCGGCGAGGAAGAGCTTGTCGGGCCTGAAGCTGAGTCAAGCGAGCCCGCCGAGGGCGCGAGCGACTCGTTGAAGATCGGCTCCTCCTCCTCCCCACCTTCAGCCAGCTCGCCACAAGCGGAGCCCCCAGCTCCACCAAGAAGGCGTCTCCGCAAGGCTGGGGACGTAGCGGGGCGGCAGACGAGTCAACAGCCGCCGTGCCACGCGACACGCTCTACCGCGGCAAGCGCTGTTGCCGCGGGAGCGCCTCACGCCGCTGCGGCAACTGGAGCGGGGTCTTCCCGGTCCACCGCTACTGCCCCTGCCAAGCGGATAAGGGAACCTAGTCCTCCGCCTCATCGCACCGGAGGCGAGCCGGACTTTGATCTCTCCGCGCTCAGCTCCAACGAGGAAGAAGAAGAGTAAGATTCTTTGCTGTACTTGTAGTTCTTCAATTCTTGCTGTTTTGTCTTGTATCTGATTTGCTTTACTCTGAATCCATTCCTTTTCAGGACTCTGGCCCAGAGAGCGGCGAAGAGAGCCAAGGTCCCGGTGATTGTCATCGAGGACGAACCCACCGCGACAGCAGGGGGTGTGCTCAAGACCACCTTGCCGGACCTGGCAACTATTCCCCAAAGCAGCCCCCAGCGCAGCCCCCAGCGTAAGTATATGGTTTACTTCATGCTGCCAGGTGCGCATGGGAGCTCTTTCTTTGCTGATATCTAACTGTTGGTTTGTGTAGGAGCAGAGCAGCCTCACCAGGAGTGCCCGGAAGCCGCTCCTGGAATGCCATCTGCTTCGACTACACCACCAAGGGAGGATTCCCCGGCAAGGGAGCGTTCTCCGGCAAGGGAGAATTCTCCGGCAAGGGAGCGTTCTCCAGCAAGGGAGAATTCTCCGGCAAGGGACAGTTCTCCGGCAAGGGACAGCACTGGCGACACTCCGGTGGTTGAGACCATGACTGCAGATCCTAGTACAGGTAATCTTCTTGCTTGAAAATTTCCCTTTGGTTCTTCTTCTTCTGATTTTCTTATTGAATATTTGCTTAACTTTTCTCCCTTTTTCGTTCGTCAGATCCATCTATCACGGAGCTGATGGAAACCGAGGTCTTCAGCGAGGAGGACGCGCGCGTCAATACCGACGACGCCATTGCCGCCGAAGGAGAAGCCGGCGCTGATGATCCCGCCGGCGAAGAGGCCGCCAAAGCTGCCGCTGCAGAAGCTGGCAAGGGATCCGGCGATCGCACTGACGGCCCCGAGGCCGCAGGAGCATCAGGCGCTACGCCGACCGCCGATCCCTCCGCCGCTGCTGCAGCGCCAGGCTCCGAAGAGCCCCAGCCCGGCGCCTATTTGAAGGCCAGCGACGGCATCTTCATCAAGCTCCCCTGGGCGTCAAGCTCCAGGGCGCCGGTCGAAGGAGAGATCTTGGATGGAGAGGTGCTCGCCTCCGCTGGGCTGACGCTGGTCGACGCGCCAAGCAGCAGCAGCGACGAGCCTGAGGAGGAGCGGCTGCTGCGGAAGCTGTTGTCGCTTTACCGCGCCCGACAAGCCAAGTTGGAATCCCGAGAAGCGCTTGTCGCGAAGGAGGGAGTGGACATCGAGAAGCGCGCGGAGGAGCTCCGGGGTGTCAGGCAGGAAGCTCTCCGGGTCCTGGCAGAGGAGCGGGAGCAAGTCGCTGAGGAGCGGAAAGCCTTCCTCCTCGAGAAGGCTGAAATTGAAGAGCAACAGCGGCTTGTCGCCGAAAATCTATCTGCGCAAGAAGGCGAGTTGGTGCAGCGCAAGGTCAACCTTGACAGCCACGAGGAGGAGCTTGTCGCGCGCGAGCAAGCAATTGGGGGGGATCTCAAGGAAGCAAAGGATGCTGCCGCAGCTGCCGAGGCCGCCAAGAAGGAGCTAGAGACGAAGATGGCGCAGCTGGAGGCCGATCTCAAGGCGAGCGGCGAGGAGCTTGCCACGCTCAAGCGTGAGCGCGAGAAGGACGCCGCCTCTCATGGCGAGCTGCAGGGTCATCTCGCTGAGAGGAGCAAAGAGCTTAGCGCCACCAAGGACTCCAACGCAGATCTTGAGTTGAAGCTGGCCACTTTGACCAAGACGCTGGACGGCGCTAGGGAGCAGGAAGTGGCCTTGAAGGAGAAGATCAAGGCCGATGAGGCGCTGCTGGTGAATGCTGCTGCCGCCCAGAATGCTTTTGGGAGACTGTGGAGCACTGGACCGAGGGTCTTGTGAATGTTGCCGCCGCCATCGACGGGGAGCTGGCGCAGCTGGGGATGGAGGACCTCGGGTATTCTTCCGACGAGCACCTCCAACCCAGCGCCAAGCTCGGCTTGTTCTTCAAAGGCGTGGTGACGGCCCTCCAGCGACTCCGGGAGAAGATCCCAAAGCAGCTGGCCGACGAGTCGCGCAAGATTTGCGCGGGAGTTCTTCAAAAGGTGCTGGTGAAGGTGGCCTTCCGCAACCCAGGCCTCAACCTCACCAACGTCCGCAGGTCCCTGCTGCCGGATGCTGATCTGGAAGCGCTCAAGGCCCTTGTCGCACCCATGGTGGACAAGGTGAGCGAGATCAAGAGGGTTGAGGGTGATCGCGTAGATTAGGCTGCCCGTTTTCTCTTTCTCTTTGTCGCTGTCGGTCATGTCATGAGAACAATCTGTTAGAGCTGCGATAAGCTATCTTGTAATATAACTCTATTTTGGGTAGAGATTGCTGTGTTATTTCCTTTACTTGATTCCTTCCTTTGTATGTTTTTGCCCTACGCTTTTAGGGAACTTGTCGGCGCAGGCACCTTAGCCGCGAGCGCTGAGTGCAGGACATCAGCAGCCTGCTGGCGGTGCCGCTTCCGACAAGAAACCTTGTCGCAACTAGTCGCAGCTCACTTAAGTTGTTGAGCGGACTCGAAACAAAGTAAGGGCGCAACTAGCTACGAGTTGGTTCCTCCGCGCACAGGTTTTCCATACAAAGCACGGTCGTTCGAGGAAGATAACTTAGAAATTAAAACTGATTGCTCAAACTCTGGCAACTTAGCTTTTCTGTCGTTTGCTTTCCGGTAAGGTGAAACTTCCTTGAACGATGCCTGGTCCACACCATTATCTCCTCCTTTCCCGCCGGCAAACTTGTGGGCGAGGGAACCTTCCTTTCCTTTTTGAGAAAAAGAAAGAAGAGAAAATAAAGATATGGAGCCTTATGGCTCGTTATTGCTTACCGGGGGTAGGCGCTGCACAAAGTGTCAGATAACGCATGCCAAAAAATAGTATAAAGCATGAAATTGACAAGATGTGCGGAGCACATGAGCTTTACTTATGCACGGGTTCTGCGCCCGGCTTTGTACAAAGGATTACATGCAACATCGGCAAGACTTGTACAAAAGGTGGTTGCCGGAACAGGTTCCGGCAACCGCGCCCTACGGGTAAAACTTACGAAGGTGTTCAATGTTCCAGGAGTTGCTCACCGGAATGCCATCTTCGGTCTAAAGGCGGACAGCGCCAGGCCTAGTGACTCGTTTCACCCGGTAAGGGCCTTCCCACTTCGGCGTCAACTTGTTGGAATTCTTGTCGGACTGAACGCGCCGAAGAACAAGGTCGCCTTCCTCGAAACTTCTGGCATTAACTTTGCGGCTATGGTAGCGGCGCAAAGCTTGCTGGTATCAAGCAGCTCGTACAGCAGCCTGAAGACGGTCCTCCTCAAGGAGCAGCGCGTCATCTTGTCGCAGCTGCTCTTGCTCAAGCTCATCATAAGCGAGCACTCGAGGTGACCCGTATACGAGTTCCGTGGGGAGAACTGCCTCAGCTCCATAGACTAAAGCGAAAGGTGTCTGGCCAGTGGCTCGATTTGGCATCGTCCTGATCGACCAAAGAACCACCGGCAGCTCCTCAATCCAGTTCCTTCCGCAATTTCGCAGCCTGTCGAAAGTCCTGGTTTTGAGCCCGTGCAGCACTTCAGCATTTGCCCTCTCCGCTTGACCGTTGCTTCTCGGATGAGCAACAGAAGCGAAGCAGACCTTGGCGCCAAGGTCTTGGACGTACTGCATGAAGGCGCGGCTCGTGAATTGCGTGCCGTTGTCGGTGATGATCCTGTTAGGGATCCCGAAACGGCAAACAATCGACCTGAAGAACTTGACTGCTGACTGTGCTGTCACCTTCCTCACTGGTTCCACTTCCGGCCACTTTGTGAACTTGTCGATTGCAACATACAAGTACTCAAAGCCCCCGACAGCTCAGGGAAAAGGGCCGAGGATATCGAGCCCCCAGACCGAAAATGGCCAGGATAAAGGGATCGTCTGGAGAGCTTGAGCTGGCTGGTGTATCTGCTTGGAATGGAACTGGCACGCTTCGCACTTGGTTACTTGTGGAGTTGCATCCTGGAGGGCTGTCGGCCAAAAGAAACCTTGCCGGAACGCTTTGCCGGCAAGTGCTCTTGCGCCAATGTGGTGACCACATATGCCTCCATGTATCTCTGCCAACAGCTTTTGTCCGTCCTCCCGGTGAATACACTTCAATTTCACGCCGTTGAGTCTTCTTCTGTACAGTGTGTCATCGACAAACTGGTACATACTTGACTGCCGGGCTAATCTTTCCGCTTCTTCTTGCTCTTCGGGAAGTTCTCCTGTCTGAAGGAAACGGACAATCTGCTGTGCCCATGCTGGAGCTTGCGGCTCGACAACAAAGACTAAAGGCACATCTGCTGCTGCGGGAACATCCGCTTCTACGGCGAGAACCTGCGGCTCAGCCGGAGCTTGACGTTCCCCAGCAAGCTTGCCGGAGCAAAACTTGTCGGGAGCGTCTGCTTCAACGGAAAAAACCCTAGGGCTTGCCGGAGCAGACTGCTCCTCAGCGCCCTTGGTGTTGATCTTGAGGACCTTCTTGGCGGTGGCTTCGGGGAGCTCTGCCGGAAAATAGTCACCAGAAATCAACTTCCTCTTCTTGCTCTGTCCAGTTGATGGCGTTACAGACGGTTGAGTCAGCTTGAGCACAAAGACTCCTAGTTCCATAGGTAACTTCAGTGTGGCGCACTTTGACAGGCCATTGGCAATGTCGTTCTGAGCTCTTGGAACATGTTCCATCTGTAGGCCGTCAAAGTGCTCTTCTAGCTTTCTCACTTCATCAACGTAGGCTTCCATCAACGGACTCTGATAATTCTTGTTCACTTGGCGAACGACAAGCTGTGAGTCACCCTTGACAATGATCTTCTTGATCCCAAGGTCTGCTGCGATCCTGAGACCGGCAAGCAATCCTTCATACTCTACGGTATTGTTCGTTGCTTGCTCCTTGGGAAAGTGCATCTGGACTACGTACTTGAGTTGCTCTCCAGTGGGTGCAACAAGTAGCACGCCTGCACCGGCGCCTTGCAGCGAGAAGGCACCATCAAAGTACATCAGCCACTCTTTGCTTGCTTCCTTGACGGGGATGCTCGTTTCTGGAACTTCTTCATCTTGTGTTGGCGTCCACTCTGCTATGAACTCTGCCAATGCTCTGCTTAGGATAGTTGAAGTGCTCTCAAACTTGAGGCCAAAGCTTGACAGTTCCAGTGCCCACTCGACAATCCTGCCTGTTGCTTCTGGATTTTGCAGTATCCTCTTCAGCAGAAAACGAGTGACGACTGTGATCTCATGTGCTTGGAAGTAATGGCGCAGCTTTCTCGAGGCCATGAGAAGGCCGAAAAGCAATTTCTGCACACCAGAGTACCTTGACCTAGCCCCTTGCAGAAGGGAACTGACAAAGTAAACTGGGCGCTGCACCATTCTTTTCTGCATCTTCTCACGCGCCTGCGCGGATCCATCTTTGTCGGGACCAGAGCTTGTCGGTGAAGTCCCCTGCTTGTCGCTGGATGCATCTGCCGTGGTTGCTGGCTCATCATCTGCCTCCCTCTCCGCTACTAATGCAGCACTAACCACTTGATTGGGTGCCGCTATATACAGCAGCAACTTCTCTTGTGGCTTAGGTGCGACAAGTGTTGGAGTGGAGGACAGGTATCTCTTTAAGTCCTGCAGCGCAGCCTCCGCTTCCGGAGTCCATTTCATTGGTCCTGCCTTTTTCAATATTTTGAAAAATGGCAGGGCGCGCTCAGCAGACCTAGAGATAAACCTGCTGAGAGCAGCTATGCAACCGGCAAGTCTTCGTACATTCTTGACGCGCTTTGGTGCTTCAATCTGCTCAATGGCCTTGATCTTGTCGGGATTGGCTTCAATTCCCCGCTGAGACACGAAGAACCCGAGAAGCTTGCCGGAGGGGACTCCAAACACACACTTCTCGGGGTTAAGCTTGAGGTTGATCTTGCGCAGATTTGCAAAGGTTTCGTCTAAGTCTTGAATCAGAGTCGCCTTGTCCTTGCTCTTGACCACTATGTCATCCATGTAGGCTTCCACATTTCTCTGTATTTGCGGCTTAAAAGCGTCATGGACTACCCTGGCAAATGTTGAACCAGCATTCTTTAAACCGAAAGGCATCCGTACGAAACAGTATGTGCCACATGGGGTGATGAATGCGGTCTTCTCCTCATCCTCTTCCGCCATGAAGATCTGATGGTATCCTGAGTATGCATCAAGAAATGAAAGCAAGTCACATCCGGCCGTGGAGTCAAGAATCTGGTCGATGCGCGGCAAGGGAAATGGGTCTTTGGGACAAGCTTTATTGACATCGGTAAAGTCGATACAAAGCCTCCATTTCCCGTTTGCCTTGCGCACAACTACAGGGTTGGCCAACCATGTAGGATGGAGCACTCCTCTGACGAGGCCTGCTGCTTCCAATTTCTTGATTTCTTCTGCGATGAATTCTTGGCGCTCCACTGCCTGTTTCCTGATTTTCTGCTTGACGGGCCGCGCATGAGGACAGACAGCAAGATGGTGCTCGATTACTTTCCTGGGAACACCGGGGATGTCAGATGGTTGCCATGCAAATACGTTGATGTTCGCCCGCAGAAAAAGCAACGAGCGCGCTTTCCTATTTAGGGTCGAGAGTGGCACTGATGGTGAAGGTACCACCAGTGCCATCCTCCTTGGCAGACACCTTCTTGGTCTCAGGTGGAGCTACCATTGTTTTCTTACACTTGCCGGTGGAGCTCGATGGTGCGTCCTCGACGGTAGCGCAGCACTCCGAAGAGGTGCGCTTGCCGGAGTGGGCATCAGAACTCTTGCCAGACTTGGTCTTCTTCTTCACCCTGGGAGCTTAAACAGCAAGTGACTTGCGATCGATTGTGGCTGCTGCTTCCCGGTAGATCTTGTCGGCGCAGATAAGAGCATCCTTCTTGTCGCCAGGGACAGAGATGACACTTATCGGGCCTGGCATCTTCAGCACGTTGTATGCATAGTGAGAGGCTGCCATGAATTTGGCGAGCGTTGGACGGCCGAGTATCCCATTGTAAGGCAATGGAAAGTCAGCAATGTCAAAAGTGACCCTCTCAGTCCTGAACTTCAACTCGCTGCCAAACGTCACCGGCAACGTAATCTTTCCCTTCGGTTTGCTCCTTCCCGGATTGATTCCTTGGAATGTGCCGGTCTCTTCGAGCTCGCTATCAGGGATCTGGAGTTTCTGGAGTACCACGCAGGAGATCAAGTTCAAGCCGGCCCCGCCGTCAACTAGCATCTTAGTGACCTTGAGGTTGCGGATAGTTGGTGAAACCAACATCGGCAAGCACCTGACCGTAGTTATGCGATCAGGGTGGTCCTCAATATCAAAGATGATAGGCGTGCTGGACCATTTCAGAGGCTTGCGTGACTCAATGGGTGGTTCTGCCACATTGACTTCCCGCACCCACTTCTTGAGCTAGCGGTGTGAAGTATGCAGAGAAGCACCGTCGTCAACGCACAAGACCTCTGTGGCTCATCGGTCTCGTCATCATCCATATCTTCATCGTCGTCGTCATCTTCATCCTTGTCACGGCCGCGGGGAGGTCTGTCTCCTTGCCGCTGCTTAGCCTTGCCGCGGCGTCCTCCTCGGCCGGGGCATTTCTTGCTAGCTCCTCCAGCACCTTCCTGGGCTTTCTCCTTGTCACGTCGCTCGTATTCAGCCTTTTGCTGCTCGACAAGCTGCTCGACCTTCTTGCAGCTCTGGAGGTCATGGCCCTTGGTGCGGTGGATCTTGCAGTACTGCTTGTTGGTGCCGTCCTGCTTGTCGGCGACCGCCACAGCCTGGTAGTTGGTGCCCGCGGCAATCTCCTTGCCGGAGCTACCAGTTTTGGCTTTCTTGGCGCCACCTCCGTTGCCGGACTGCTCAACGACTAGCACATCTTTGCCTTTCTTCTTCCTATTGTTCCGCCGCCGTTTTTTCTTTGCCGGGGCAGTCTCCTCACCATCAGACCCTCCTGCTTCTGTATTCTCTCCGGGGAGTTTCCTCCCTTCCTCAGCACGTGCACACTTGTCGGCCAGGGCATATAGCTCACTGACGTCTCTGATCTTGCACATCGCCATCTCCTCCCGCATCCTGCGGTTTCGCACGTTCTGATGAAACGCGCTGATTACCGCGGCGGGGTGGACATCTGGGATGTTGTGCTGTACACGGCTGAATCTCTAAATGTATTTGGGCAGGGGCTCTCCTTCCTTCTGGGCGAGCAGATGAAGGGCACTTTCTTGGCCATGAGGCTTGTGGCCGCCCATAAAGGCGCCGACAAACTGATGGCATAGGTCTGCCCAGGAGGATATGGAGTTGTCCGGCAAGTGCATGAGCCAGGATCTGACATTGGGCTTGAGCACCAGCGAGAAGTAGTTGGCCAGGATCTTGTAGTCCCGCCCCCCGGCAGCTTGCACCGCGATGGTGTAGATGCTGAGGAACTCCGACGGATGCGACTTGCCGTCGTACTTCTCCGGCGCATCTGGCTTGAAATTCTTCGTGCTGGGCCACTGGACTCGCCGCAGCTCATGAGTGAACGCAGGGCAACCTACCGCGTATGGCAAGTCGCCTGGTTCCCCTGGTGCATGCATGTCGACAGAGGGCCCAGCGCGCTGGTCGGATTGACGCCGCGCTTCTCTTCGGCGCTCGATGTGAGTACGAACGTCTTCTTGCTGTCATTCGTGAAGAACTTGGCGCTGATCGCGACGAGCTCATGGATCTGATGATGCGGTGGAGTCGCTCTCGAGGTGGATCCGGCGAGTCGGCGATCTTGGCCTTCGGGGTGGAGAGTGTATGGTGGTTGCACCCCCACCGGTTTCGTCGCCATCGGCTCGTGCCTGGCAGTCCTGCCGCGGCAGCGATGTACTCGGCTGCCGCGGAGTGTCGCCGTTGGCGAAGCCGATGAGACTCTGAATGGTGGCCCTCCATCCGTCGATCTTGTCTTCCGTTGGAGGGTAATCCAGGAGCAGTTGAGCTCGTGCCAAAGCTTCTGTTGGAGTGGTGGGCGGCAGTGGCTAACGGTGCGAGGAGCGGGATATGCTCGGACTTCTAACAATGTTAGAAGGAGCATTATCCTGTCCAGGCGACCGTGTCTCGCTCGTGCCAGCATGTCGGCATGCATGCCGGTCTTGAGCGCCCCGAGATCCACCAGCTCGATCTTGGTCCAACAAACGTATGGTACTGCGAATACCATGACGCTGTCGATCCTGCGCCTCCTGAGACGGGCGCGGTGCATGTACGGATGCCGAGGTCTGTGCAGCCTTGTCCTTGGACCTGGCAGCACCGTGAGCTCCCTCGTCGACGCCCGTTCTTCCGCCGGTGTCTACCCCATCACTCGTTTTCTCCGGTGGTGGTGGGATCGGCGTGGACGGAACAGCTGCCGCCAAAGTCTTCTTCTTCGGTGGCATGTCGATGTAGAAGATGAAGATCTAGCTCGTGTGAACACCGGATCAGGTTAACGCAACCTCGACGTCCCCTACCTGGCACGCCAAAGATGTCGGGGAAGCTGATCCACGTACACCTATGGGACCGGCGGACCGAGCCCCTTTCGGTTCGGCGGGGGGGGGCGGAGATCGTATGAAGAGCGGATCGAGGCGAAGCACACGAGCTATTTACCCAGCTTTGGAGTTCTCCGGAGAGATAATACTCCTACTGCTGCTTGTCTGGTTGTATTGAGTTCTTTCTCGGGAGCGCTGAGTGCTACAGTACACTCTAGCCGCTAACGAGACCGAGCGTGAGTGTTTTTCTGGCCTCTCCCCCCCCCCCTCTACGTTGCGCATGGGCCTCCTTTTATATGCTGAACGGGTCACCGACAGGTGGCAATGTAGACAAGGGTAAAAATGGAAAAGGTGTTGCGGTTGGTACAACTACTTGCACAGTGTATCATACCTAACCCTGACGGTAGGGGACAAAGGCATTAAATGCCCGTCTGCGTCGCCCAAATAGTGAAAAAGGACCGTCAGGGGTGCCACCGTTCGCCACGATGGCGGTCTTGTCAGCGTCACTTGCCACCGCGCACCGCTGGCTGCACAGCCTCTTGCCACGCGCGCTTGGAAAGGCCCCAGGGCGACACGTTGGTGGATGTGCTGGAGCGCGGGTACAGAGTGGTAGCCTGCCGCGGCAAGCGCCTTGCCGCGGGCGTTGTCTTGTCGCGTCCGGGAGCTTGTCGCTTGCCGGGCCTTGCCGGGACGCATGGCGTGTCGCGGCAAGTTCCTTGAGATGCCTTGGTTGGCCTTTCCGGCAAGCTCCTCTTGACGGGGCCTAGTCTCCTTGGCTTGAATACTTTGTTCTTGAATGGTTCCAAAGGAACCACAGAGGACCTTGGCGGTCACCCGGCAAGCCTTGCCACGGGGTGTTGCGACTGCCCGTGCACAAGTTCGGGATACTAGGGTACCCCTACTCTAGTACACCGACAGTCGCATAATTAGTTATTTGAATTAGAGTGTGTGTCACGTAGTTAGTTATTTGAATTAGAGTGTGTGTCACATAGCGTTCTCCAATTCTAACGTGGATTTCACTGTATCCACGCTACTTTTTTAATACAAATTCATATGTATATGATGAACACCATGGTAGTGAGAAAACTTTTGGATGGATTCAAACATATGACCTACAAAATAGCACAACAAATTGAGCCAATGTCAACTTTTCTGAACTTAGTATGGCACGAATTCGAAATAATTACCCGTATGTCTGGTCCTCAGTTCAAATCTTACAATGTCCACCAAATTGAAACATCGATATTAAGTCTCGTACTATGTACATTCAAATGTTGTTTTTAGTCCCCCCCCC
>NC_041381.1:286095323-286119623 GCF_002162155.2 Triticum dicoccoides | reverse complement strand
ATGCATTGCCTATCTAGCCCCCGCAACCTCTCGTGCGCGCGAACGCACGTTGTATATCTAGGTCACTCCCTCGAGACTGTCTCACACTTTCTTCCGCATGACGGGCCACACTCTCTCAATCTCGCTCTCTTTATCTGAGTCTCGTTTAACCTCGTTTTCTTTCACACACAAATGATATATCTCCCTGTTCGGGCCTCGATCGACACACTCTATACACTCTCACGCAGATTGTCTATCTAGGTCAGTCCATCCAAGCCGCCGCCAATCTTTCAACCTCATGGTGGGCCAGGCTCACTCAATATCTCTCTCTCTCTCTGTGTGTGTGTGTGTGTGTGTGTGTGTATGTCTCGATTTACCTCGCTCTTTCTCGGACAAAAATGATATATCACCATGTTTGAGCCCAATTCGACCTATTCACATTGTATACTCTCTCACGCACATCGTCTATCTAGGTCATTCTCTCCAACCCGTCTCACTCTTTCGATCGCACGGCGACCCTATGTGATCGGTTGACCTTGCTTCCTCCCACGCATAAAATATATCTACACGTCTATGACTGGATCATCTCTCAAGCTCTATCTTACAGCCCTCACCCTTACCAAAAGATCAATCGGACAATATCTCTCAGGAGCATATATATTTGTTCAATGAATGTCGGACCACACTCACTTTGTCTCTCTATCTATATGTCTCTCGATTGACCTCACTTTCTCATACCGTATCTTACACGCGTTGAAGCCACTACCTCTCCATCCCTCGCAAAGCCGGAGCTATTTACATTGCGAGGGGCACTCCAACCTTGGATTAATTTGTGTAGGCATTTATTCCGATCGGTTTAGATTATATTTTCGTAGCATTCGGCCCACAACTACTCCAAACGTCGATGCAACCCACGCAACTCCCCTAGTTGATTTCCCTCTGGCTCAGTCATCGCTCTCTCGCACGTCCTTTCTCACCTTCAACTTCGGACCATGGTATTATTGAAAAAACTATGTTGTTCGCTTTAATTATTATAAATAAGCTACAAAACTACACACCGATAGTCCACTTGGAATGGAACAAATTTCGACCCACAAATTAAAGTGCTACAAACTACACACCAAGGGGCCCACATGTCATGAAACAAATTTGGACCCATATACAAATTAAAAAATAAAGGACGAGGATCGAACATGCGACCGGGCCTTCAAGCCGCACGTCAATAGGCAACATACGTAGAATAGCAATGTTTGGTGTACCCCCTTTGTTCACATAATGTTTTTATATTACCACAGCCTAATTAATGGATAACATGTAATATTATTTTTAGTACTATTCGCCTTCACTTACTGGTGGGTTCCATGTGTGCTCTCTCTCTCTCCTCCCTTTCTGTGTTTAGACGCACGGGCAAACAGGAAGAACTCGCGGGTGATGTTGCCGTGAACCATATCTGGACGCGTTCACAAGTCACGGCACCAGTTTCACGTACTAGAAGCACTAGTCAGTGTGTACGTGCAATGCACGTTAATTTGGAAGTATATTAAGTGCATGCGGATATTAACTACTAGGATATTATTTGCATGTTGTCATGTGATTAGCACTATTTTTGGCATGAAATTAACTGCACGCTAAATGTGTTGAGCGCTCGAGATTGAAGCAGTCTAGGTCGTTGGATGACAAGGAATACATGTGGCTTGATGATGTTTTATATTTAATTTGATATGGCTCTAGCAGAACATTCAATCAATCAAACCATACATTTCGTTCAGTCTGACTCCGACTTTAAATTATTCGACGATCGATATAAAATAAACGGAAATGATAAACGTTCGGATTTTAAGCATGGCAATCCGAATGTTTTTCATGGCAAATTTAGATTACACGGCGGCAGCGGGGGCGTCTCGCGGTGGGAAGCGGCTCCTCTGCCGTGCTCTGTATGTCCTCGGGCCACTGACCGACGGTGGCGGCGATGTCTTGCGCTGTTGTTGGCGTACTCCTGGACGTTGGCCTAGCTTCAAGGAAGGCAAAAATGTTCTGGACTTCGGAGCGAGTCAACTGGCGGGAGGAGGCGACTGGCGTTGGTGCAAGGAAGCGGTCGACGGCGGCCATCCATGCCGCTGAGGGGGGCACTGGCACCCGCGCGGGGACGTGCGCTGTCAACGGTGCAGCAGAGACGTTCGTGTGCATGGGCATCGGCACAGGCGCGCACGTCAGTGCGCACGCAGGCGCATGCGCTGGCAGGTGCACGGGCACCAGCACGGGCGTGCGCCTCAGTGCACGCGCAGGCGCATGCGCTGGTAGGTGCACGGGCGCGTGAAAGTCGCTGGGGACCTCGTGGAACCCCGTGGCATCAAGCTCGGCGACAATGTGCGGCTCCCAGCCCATCAATGCCATGGGGATGGGCGCTGACGCAGTCGGGGAGAAGGGAGCCGGAACGGGAGCGGGGACAGGCGCAGCATCTTCCCGCAAGGCCAGTTCAAGCTCGTCCCAAAGCGCCTTATGTTCTTGAGACTCCGGCTGGGTGTCTTCCTCATGAAGCTGGAACACTAAGGGCAGACAATCGTGATGCGGCATGGTGTACGTTTAGGTCAGGCTAGTTGGGGGTAGACGACAGGAGAATCGGAGAGGAAGAGAGAGGATTGTAGCGATACCTGGTAGTGTGGGGTTGATTTTAAACTGCGGCGCGGGCGACATTAAAAGTGGGAGTAGTTGGGATGACGGTGGGCGGCGGAGGCTGGTCAAAGGGCTCGCCTCCCGATGAGTCTGCACAGCGGTCTGCTCGCACGCCTCCTTGACAGCCGGCGTAGCGGTCTGCTCGCACGCCTCCCGTCGACTCACACGCTTGCTGGGACGGCACCTGCCGATGAGAAGCGGGGACTCATGGCGGCACGTAAACGCCCACGGTTTCAACAGTGAAAGTGTTCGCCTTAACGTGACAAGTCTTTGTTCCAAAATACCTTGGCTCTTCATTTGTGCAACTTTTCATAAGCAGCTTGTCTCGAATTGAAGAAAAAAAACTTACGAAGTAATATTTGTGCCATATCACGTGACTATGCTCAGTTTCAAGAATTTATGCTCCCTTTTGGATTTTCTGAAATTTAAGACCCAGGATTCGAAACAATACCATAACCTGCATCATGCAATAAATTTTCAAGTCGTACATCTGTGCTGTTGTATTTCTTAAGAAAGGATTTGGTCAAACATTTTGCTTAGTTAAACCTCCTTTCCGGTTTATAGGGCTCAATTCAAAAATCTCACCAACCAAGGTAGATGGTGAGTGGTGGAACAATTGTTGTAGTTTGCAAAACCACTCAATTAAGGCGCTTGTTTTCCTCAAAAATTGTGTTTACGAATGCATTAATTGCAATGCATGCATGCATAATGTACATGCATTGGTCAATTTTCTTTTAATACTTGCATGTAATGATTTATTGCACCTTGAAATCTGAACATGTGATGGGGAACAACCAAATTGAGACTTATAAATTGGGAAAACTAAAATTTTGAGATAAGCCCTATAAACCGGAAAGGAGGGAGTAAAAGGATAATCCCTCCATACCAGTGCATTGCCTGATATATTAACTCAAGTACTAGGCAGGAACAAATGGGCTCAATTCTGTGCTCATCCTGGTGTAGTAGTAGTAGTACTAGTCAATGCAGTTGACGGGTGACATTGACGAGCGGCGACCGAGGGAATTGAACCGTGCTCAGCACGGTAGGTAACGTTGTCTAGTTACTAAAGCATCCCTCCGTTGTTCATCGGTAGTCATTATGGAACGGGGACATGAGGGGAATTTCCTAGGGCTGAAATTCTGGCCGCCAGATATTTTGACTTGAAATGCTGAGGTTCGACTGGTTGGGGTTGCCTAATGTGCGTACCACGCACGCCACCGAAGGACACGAGCCCGTTTTTTTAGGATCAACACGTGCCAAGGTCTGGCTGGTACGCCGTTGGGTCCTACCATTTGAGAATACGAAAGGAACCTTTTAAATTGCCGAACGATTACCTGTATTTTCCTTGCAAATACTAATCTCAACATGGTAATTGATTTATGACGAGTCATTGAATTAGAGTGAATTTGTGATATAGTGATCTCAACGTGGATTTCACATTTCATGGTATCCCTAGTAAGTTTTCCAATGCAAATTCAAATTTAAAAGATGAACAATATGGAGGTGAGAAAACTTTGTATGTATCAAGCATATGACCACACACACACACACACGGAGAGGCACACACGCAGGAAACCTTGATGAGTTTGAGAATTTCACACAATTTGTACAAAAACTACTTAGATGCCCTTTCATCCCATATCCAACGACCTCGAAGCTCATATCACCGTAGCATCTAAGATGAAGGAGGACATCATATTCTCTTGTATGTAAGAATATCATGTGCCACAACACCTTAGATGCTTTGGTGATACAAGCTGTTCGGAGGCGTTGGATTTGTGACCCAACACCTCCTCGGTGGTTCGAATGGTTTTTTGCAGAAAAGCCCCAAAAGAGTTCAGCCACTGCTTACAAGCACAAAGAATGCTCAGATGCCATTGGATCTTAGATCAAACGACCTCCAAGCTCGTATCACCGTAGCATCCAAGCTGCGATAGCACCTTATGTTTTCTTGCACGGGAGAGTATGAGGTGCTCCCGCACCATAGATTCTATGGTGATACGAGTTCACTGACATCTAATGCCCCACAGTAGGAGGTTTGAATGTTTTTGCAATATACGGCTGATAGATTTTGGGAAATGTGCAGAAAGTACAAGTACTATGCATGTGCCATCTGATGCTCATATCATCGTAGCGGGTAATTAAGCTACGGGGAGCACCTAATATTAGCACCGGGGAGCCGTTGGATCGAAGATGCAGCGGCACACACGAGGCCTGAATGTTTTATTTGCAAAAAGAAAAAACTTTGGAGAGTTTGGAAATTGCGCATAACTACAAAGACTACTCCCAAGCCATTGGATCTCACTTCCAACGTTGTAAAAACTCGTATCACCATAGTATCTAAGCTGCAGGGTGGATGTGATATTCTATGCCACTGTCATTTTTGTTCATAAACTTGCAAAATACGTGTAACTCGTGCCGTTACTTGTCTAACCGCGCAAAGTGTTTGTTCAAAAAAACCATCCTACACTGAAATATCGGAACAACACACGGGGGTCCCACTTGTCATTAATCAAATTTGGACCTAAAACTAACAAATATGAAAGACGAGATTCGAACTGGCAACCTGGACTACAAAGCGTAAGTCGATAGCCTGAAAAAACGAACGGTTGTTGGCTGTGTCCCATAACTTGATTTTACACAGTACTTGCGTTGAGTAGAGTAGAGGGAGTGCCTCGTCAACACGTGCATGGCCATTGTCTCACTTACGGGTGGGTCCTAGGTCTGCGATCTCAATCTCTCTTCTCTCCATCGTCTAACCTTTGCACGGGCACACACGAAGAGCAGCGCTAGCTTGCCGTGGTGTTATTACAACTAAAAAAAAGCTTGGAAAATAGAAGAATCGCCTAGAACAAGAGACGTTGCGGCTGGTCGAGACGGAGCTAACCGTGCCATGTTTGCATGATGAAGCTGTGGGGCTAGTGGGGTGTTTTCGACTGACTGGCTGGGTCCCAAGGTCGAACCATAGGTACTACGTCTGACACAGTATATTTTTACACAGACATTTTTCCTCCATGCCGAGACGTGGCACACCCTACCGCGCGGTTTCGGGGTCCTCCCGGGTGGTGCACGCATATATTCTTCCTCACGTGGGACGCCCTACTACGCGTTTTCTGGGTCCTCCTCGGTCGTAGCGCCGAAGCAAGTAAGTGAGTCGTCAAATCACGAAAGACCACCTTCCCCGCCGAGTACATCAGTGAAGCATGGTGGCTAGCTAGTTGTGCTAGTTCGACCGATTAGCTAGGCCGCCGCCACATTTGTTTTTTCACCCCTTTTTTTATCTACTTGCCGACAGGTAAATTTAAATATCCACCGCGGCGTTGCTCTGGTGTTTGGGTGCGGCAGGATTTTAAATTTTTTGATTGACGGGAGCAGGCACGGCAGGATTTTTAATTTTTTGATTGACGGGAGCAGGCGCAGTAGCAATTAGTCACGATGACTCCGCCTGTAAAAACCCACTGCTCCCTGATGTGAGAATTCGTCGACTGGTGTTTCACCGTGGTGAAAACCAAAAGATTCCCCGCTCCTCGGCTGGCTTCCTCCGCCTTCCCGTAGATTGCATTGCCTTTCAGCCATTTCGCCCCCTTTGCTTCCTCTCCCCATTGCTTCTACCTGGTGCCATGGCGGCGCAGCAGATCACGGAGTCCGAGGTGAGGCGCCTGACACAGGAGCTCCATGCCAAGGATGCGGAGCTCAGGGCCAAGGACGTGGAGCTCCGTGAGCTCAAGGAGGAGAGGAGTGCCATGCTCCTCCGTTATGTGCGGGAGTTCATGGAGCTTCAAAAGCGGCAGGCGTCCACCACAAAGATGCTCGAGGCGTCGGCGGCATTGCTGCAGAGAGCGGGAGATATGATAGGCCATCAGGGCAGCCGGCTGGAGTGCGAGCGGGCCGATCGGGACGAGGTCCAGGATCGCCTCAGCCACTTGGTGAACCAAGTTGCCATGCACGTGTTGCGGCTGCGCCATGCATACCGTCGTGCCAGCGGGACGATGCCGGCTGTCGGGCTAAACCTGTTTGACCTCCCGGTCGACTTCAATGAGCTGCGGCTTCCTGACATGGTCTCCTTCTTTACCTATATCTCCGAGGAGCTGAGCCGTCTCTGCGCGATGGTGGGGGCTGAGCTGGACAAGGACGGGTTGCACGCTGCCGTCACCGTTGCCGGGCGAATCCTTTCAGGGCTCCGTCACTGGAATCCATTCGTGCCATTGGATGCCATCTTTGACGAGCTGGCTCCCATCGACCGGGCGCGGGCTCTGCGGGCGGTTGCACCCTGCATCACCAACGTCATGCGCCTCGAGAAGCAGAGGGACTTCGGTGGTATTTAGGCGCCCTCTGCATGGGCATGCCCATGTCTCGGTGCAACATGACCGTTGGATCAAACTCAGACGGTGCAGATCCGTCACTGTAGCACAAAGCGTGTGGGTGTGTTTGGTTGCATTCTCATCTCAATATAGTTGTTTCCTCTTCGTGTATTTTTGTCAACCTACTAGTGTGGACTCATGCACCCTTCATGCACTCTGCCAAACACCCAAAAGTGGGTCGATAAGGGAACTTTTGCTCCCATCCCATGCACCCTTCATACACCCTGTCTAACACTATAGGATGTGCTTCATATGGTTCATGTTTCGTGGAGTACTGTAGCACCGTACTCTCCGTGCGGTGTGGACCTAGTTCTGTTAACATTGATCTCACCGTTCATTCTCGACTGGACAGTCGAAAAAGCGGTACTATGTTACATATAGGAGTAGTTGACATGCGCACAACACTAGCAACAAGATTGTGTAGTACTGACGTATGAACCACTGCACATGCCTAGTAGTAGGAGCACTGTGTATGTTCAAGTGGCTGCCGTGTTTCGCACTCCTCCGTCGTAAGAGTGGAAACGCTTGCTGTAATATTTTTTTTCTTCAGAAGGAAAAACAGTGGACACGCTCTACCGTGTGGATCCTCCTCCAGCCATGCACTAAATTACTCACTTTCACCGACGTGTGGGACAGCCAGCACCTGGGTCCACCAGCCATGCACTAAATTACTCCGTAGTAGAGTGATGGTAGACTACCCCGATCGAACCACCGCAGTAATGCCCAATGAGCCGTCAAATCACAAAGCCCCCTCCTTTCCAGCAGTAAGTTGGACGGATGAAGCAACCATCATTTCACTCTTCTCTCTCAGCTTCCTCTCTTGAAGAAAACCCCCACTCGCTTCGCTTCTCCCTCATCCCGTTCCTCCTTTCACTCTTCTCTCTCAGCTTCCTCTCTTGGATGGACACCGGAGCACCGATCGACGTGATGTCTATGGCTCTGGCCAAAACCGTCCAGGCTCATGGTACAAAGAAGCGCAAGCACCCCGCCGAGACTACCGCAGACAAGCTCAAAGCCATCGCCCTGTCCAAGCCCCCTCTCCGGGATCCCTCATTAAGCAAGTCCAGGTAATGTCTCTTGTTGACGATCTTTTTCTCGATGTTGATCGTGTTTTTTCATCTAACACGCAGTACTAGTACTGGTAGTACACATTTCTGGGTGATCTTGCATGTGATTTTAGTGTGCCAAATGACGGTTCTAAATTCCTCTTTTGACCAAAACATGCGAGAGGTTGACACTGATTTCTTATAGATTACTTTCAACTACTCCCTCTGTCCCAAATTTCTTTTCTTAGATTTGTCTAGATACGGATGTATCTAATACTAAAATGTGACTTGATACATCCGTATCTAGAGAAATCTAAGACAAGAATTTTGGGACGGAGGGAGTACTTTATGAACATCAATGCTACCTTTTAAGAGGTTATATTTGCCTCAGTAACTTGTGTTATGGATATTGCATGTAATCCCTCTGCTCTCATGCCTTTGAAGACATGTTCTAGTGTCTTTGTTCACTCATTTCTGTGCGTATATGTAGTCATATATGGAGTATAATATCAAAAATCATCTTATATTTCTGAACGGAGGTAGTAATGAAATATGGTTTCTGTTTGAATTAGAACCAGGTCCGCGGTGGAGATGAAGTTCTCAAAGTCATGCCGTGTGAACTGGAAGACCTGATGATGATTTCTACTGCTGAACTATCCAGCTGTTGTGTCCTTGTTGCCACGTGTCCTGAACTAGTGTTTTCCTGTAGCATTGTTGTTAGGCGTGTTCTCAAGGCTGTACTTGACCACAAAAATTTCCTGGCTGTGCCTTCGATTACGAAGGGTGTGGTTCCTGTAAAGCTTCCCAAGAAATCTGATGCGGCCTGTCTTCATCATCTTTTTATGAGTGGAAAGACCACTCTGTTAGGTTCTCCAAGGTTGACAAGATGGTGATGGTGCATGTAGACATCTCACACGAAGTCCATGGCCTAGTTAGTTATGCGGGGTTCATCCCGTAGGTCGGTGGCAAGAAATAGTGTGCAGAGTTTAGTTAGTGCAACTTTGCTTGTCTGTAGTAAGTACTATTGTTCAGTACTTGATTTGTGTTTTTGAACACTGTATTGTTTATTAGTACTGAGAACGGTCTATGTTAATGTTTGTCCACTCAATTCAGTCTGTACATTTTGAAGTATCTAGATCATATTTTTTGTGAGGACGGTTCATCAATTATGGTTACACTCCAATATCTATATGCATTGCAGGGTTTATCGCACCCACCAGGATTTCTAGTCCCATGGATATTCGGTCCATACGATTTTTCACGACCTTTGGACTATCCTGCTTGTGGGAGTAGGCAGGGCCCCTGCATGCCACACGTAGTTGGACGATCAATCTTCTGTTTAGTACTTCAACATAGTGATTTCCTGGTAAGGATTCACTCGTGTCACATCAAGTAAATCTTATTGATTTACTGTCTAAATCTTATTAATGCAGTGTCATGTTTTCTTTCTTTTCCTGCAATTTTACGATGCAGGTTTTGCCATGTGACATTCATCACAGAATAAACCGTTTGGTTTGCTCTACGATGGCTATTTTTGCAGGTTTCACTTCTTATGTCGTGTCAGTAACGAAGGCACTGTCCATAACTTATATTACTGGAAAAAATTGGATCAGTCTGTTGTTTGAGTACAAGCTGAATCCCTATGATGAACTGTAGTTTGGTTTAACAAAAACGCCACAATTAGTCCTTCTCGCGTTTAAAAGAAATGAAGAAAAAAATTGGATCACGGTCACGGATCCTAGTCAAGTTAGAAAGCAGATCATAGCAGACCAGACACGATCGCCGCTGTCTCGCACAAATCAAGCACTGATAGTTGCTCTAGCACTAACAGCGGCAGCAGCTCAGTCTGATCCAGCTGAGGATTGGACACCGACCGCGTCAGCGGATCAGTCTGATCTACCGGAGGATAGGGCATCGACACTGGCACCAGCTCTAGAAGGAGCACCATCTCCGGCACCAGCAGCGGCTTCGGCACCTGCACCAACACTTGCACTTGCATTTGGTCCGGCCCGTGTAGTTGCACCGGCAACAGACTGGGCTGCAGTTCGCACTTCATATACCAAATTCCTTACAAAAACCGACATGTCCAACTTCTTGGTAAGCATTGGCCGCCCAAGTGCTTTGTTATTTTTTCTTTCCATGTTGTTTCACATGATTCACTGTGTTGATCTAACTATTTGGGTATGTCTTCTTGTTTTCAAACAGAGAATTCCTAGAGCAACGGGGGAGTCGTTCAACAATCCGGGCAACCGCGGCCAAGTTTCTCTTACCATGTGCAGCCTTGGTGTGAATGAACCTGCTCAATATACCGTAAGTACAAAGGATGGTCGCATGATGATTGATGCTAAAGGATGGTCAAGGTTCAAATCTAAATCATATCTTGCGGTAGGGGATGATGTCAAAATCGAACTTTCTCGGCAAGGAGAGCTGGTCCAAATCAACTTTGAAATTCTTCAGTAGCAGCACGCAACTGCCGAACTGATCTATCCTCCGAGAGATTTTGATGTAATAATATGGCATGGTGAAACAAGTGTCCTATGTGTATAAGTAGTATGACAATATTATTTATCACATGGTATATCATTGATAGAATTGCAACTCTGATTGCTGGTTAGGAACTGTCGTTCGATTTCATTCCAACAGCTGCCGTGCTTTATTCAATTTTGTGTATTCGCCTTGCAACAACATCTAAAACCAGCGCAGTACCGATGGCTTGCAATATGAAAAGCACTAAGGTAGAACACATGGCCCCCCAAACATGCAGGGTCGGCCTGCGACCCAAAGTCCAGAACCGTGAGCCTATCTGAGTATTATATTCTCAGCTGAACCCCCATAAAAAAAGCTGAACCCCCATAAAAAAAGCTGAACCCCCATAATGCCCGTGCGTTGCAGAGGGAGTATATTTCTCGGCAAGTAGAGCCTGTGATATAAAATATTTGTATATTTCTTTACAGAGGGAGTATCTCTCTATCAAAAAATATAGTTATGTGTAACTAGTTACTCCTGTCTTTCTACTTCCTTTCGCTGATATGTGGGTGCAACCGGCAACGGGGTCCACGTGCCATATGCACAATTAGAGTGCACAACTTCACAGTAGGCACACCCCGGTCGTAGCGCCGCAATAATGCCCAATGAGCCGTAAAATCACAACCCCCCGTTTCCAGCTTTAGCAGTAAGCTGGACGGACGAAGCGGCAATATTTCACTGGGCCTGAATCCCCTTCTCCCTCGTCTGCTTGTTCAGAGAAAACCCCCGCTCGGCGATTGCATAGGGTTTTCTCATGGAGAACCAGGTATGAATTCTTCATCCATCCCCGATACCCCAGGTACGAATTCTTCATCCATCCCAATAAATCCAAGTCCCTTGGTCGCAGGTAATCCTAGGATGGCAGCCGCCGCCGTTGATGCATTTTTCTTCGTACTGAATCTAGTGTGTTTCAGTTGTAGTGCCCAAAGTGCGAGTACCCTATAGATTTCTGTGCCCACGGCGAGATGCCACACTTGTTCCTTCTCATCCTACCACAACATTTTGAAACGCGCACAATATGTTCCTAGAATCCTCTTCTCTATCCGGGAGGGTGGGGATTTTTTGAACATGTTGTGTTCTCATATTATTTTTTCTGCAGTGTATTATTTGCTCTGCCAGAACACATGTACTCAAGATGCTCGGCCTTGCCATAACTGAATACACTATTTTAATGGTCACAGTGAAGATAATCCATGGATATTGCTTCCGAGTTGGGTTCATGAACCAAGAAGATCACTGCTTTTTTATGGCCGAACTTGGATAAACTTTCTCAAGTGTTACGGACTGAAAGTTGACACACGAATGTTGATGGAAATAGCAGAACCTGGTCTCACCTTCACTGCGATCTTCCACCCCGACGTCGTTCCAATTGTTCATCCATGTTAGTTTTGTATCTGGTTCTTGCTTGTTGCCTCAATTACTTCTTAATCCACCTATTCTGTCTAACTAATCACAATTTAACTTTAGAAGTAGCAACGAATCTCTCACGAAGATGCTACTTCTAACTAATATTGTCTTATAATTGGTGGCACGTGTAGGTTTTTTTAGAGTTAAGCAGTCTGCTCATTTATTACTCTGTAATAACTCGGCTGTTACTAATGGCACTGAAGTTGACTGGATCGACATCCACATGTTCCTACACTTTATTAATCGTCTTGAGGTCCTTGTGGGGCGTTTCAATGGTGGAAGGCCACGTGGGATATGTGTGCCACTGCTGCACTCATTGAACAGGTCCAACTGTGTCGAGAAACTTATGGTACGAGCTGTTTTCTGTTATATATGTTGTTCATAAACTATTGCTTATACACAGTTTTACAGCTGTGATCTTCTTGAAACAGGAACTGCCAAGTTCTGTTGTTCCTATACAGATGCCTGACCATGGTCGGGTTAGACTTGCGCCTGGTCACAACATGATGTTTATGTCGACCTGCTCAATTCCCCTTGGAGGTGAAAAGATACTTATTCGTGGGTGGTCTCAGATAATGAAGGCCCGTCCATCTTGGAGAATAGGACAGAAGATTATGTTCATGCTTTTCCATGGCTCTAAAGCGAATATCCTGTTTATTGACCACGTTGCGAGATGAAGCCGCTTTCAGAAGGTTGTGGATGCGCGGGGTGGCGCCTGGGCCTTGTCCTGGGGCTTGGCGGCCTCACCCTTGGTTAACTGTGGGCAAAGTAGCACTGTTCGAGGCGTGCTTTGTACGGTTGAACCAGTATAAGTACTGATACTGCTTTCAGCTTTGGTTGTTAAGTGCCCCTGCTGGTTTCAGTTAAGGTTGTTAAGTACTCCTGCTGCTTTTACAGTCTGTCGTGTTTCTTCAGTCCTGTCTTCCTCCAGCTGCCAAAACTAAACCAGCGCCGGCGGGGCCGCCTGCTTCCTCCTCCCACGGCTGGCTGCGCCTCAGCGCATGCATCGCCGCCCCACCGTCTCCTAAATCATTAACGCTGACATCCTCCGCGCGCTTTGGTGCGCTCGCTGCGGCGCCGCCCTCTCGCGTTGTGAACATCATCAACAAACAACAGGAATCGACAGAAGTACGTGGAGAGGATGATAGTAGGGGCCCACCACGTCAGCATATGGAAAAATAAAATGCTTCCTCCTAGTGTTTTCCTAACATCTGGGACCCACGACATTGTGAGCGTATATAGTCAATAGACAAGATAACAGCACAAGATCGGCTGACACCTGGGACGTAGCTACTCGAGCAGTATTTTTTTGTTTGGTATTGTTGAGACGGAGCAGGGTTTGAACTGGGCTGTGGCCCGTCTAGCCCAGGCTTATATTTTATGTTCACCATATGACCAGCCCAGCTATTTTTTCTTTGTGAAAATGAGCCCAGTTTATTTTCTTTTGAAGAATACCCCATCCAGGCCTACTTATTTTTCTACGCCCTGATGGGCTGCAACTCTTTCAAGACGCCTGCCAATCTTGAAAGTAATATGAAATGGGTTGTAAATATAAAAACAGATGACAAATTGGCAGTTACTTTATAATTTCTGATTTTTTTTCACATTTTCAGATTCCTATTTCACTGGGCATTAACCTAATTCAAATATATCTTCAAAGTACTTTAAATATGGCTCGACATTTTGGTATTAAAAATAGTTTGGAACCCACAGAAATATGCGAAATTGGCCCTGGCCAACCAAAAAAACGACTGCAGTAAATTGCATAAGAAGTTGCCATGAGCTATATATAAATTATTAAAAAAAAGAGGGAGTGGTCTGACTTGTGGGCCTGTTTAGTTGACGCGTATGCAAGATTTTTTTAGTTATTATATACTATGCCAACAAACAATTCTAGCAGACGTAATCGTTGGATGTCAATCCAACGACCGTCGTGTTTCTTCAATCTCTGATCTTCTTGCTCCAGCCGCCAAAGCAGCGCCGGCGGGACCGCCTGCTCCCGCCTCCCATGGCCGGCTGTGCTGCCGTGCAGGCCTCAGCGCCCCCTACTACTCCCACCACTGGCCAGGGCATCCCTCTACTCACCCACACCCCCTGTTATTCTGCGGCGACGGTAGCCTCACACCGCAGCCGAACCGGTGAACCCTCGTACTCCTCTCTGTGCGGGCTTCCACTGCCGTGTCTTCCCCGGCTCCGCATCGTCCCCTTCTAGGCCTCGCCGTCGTCCACCGCCGTGGTGCTCTCGGCGCGGCGTGGTCAATGTGGTCAACGACCGACTTCCATCGGAAGAGTACTGTACGTGGAGAGGCTGACAGCTGGGTCCACGACAGCCGCAAGGAAGTGCCTCCTTATTATGCGGAAAATAATTATTCCTCCACCTGACAGCTGGGACCCGCTGCACGGGCCACCAGTATTTCACGAAAAAAACATTTCCCCCTGACTGCTGGGACCCACAGGTCGGGCCACCCTATTTCGTGAAAAAAAACGTTCCCCCCGCTGTTAGCTCGGACCCACCGAAAGTGCCTCCTTATTACGCACAAAAAAATGAATACCCCCTGCTAGCTAGGACCAACCTTGGTGGGAGGATGACTTGTGGGCCTACTAAGTTGACTAGGACGGAGGCCTTTGTAACCTTTAGTCAATATATGAACGATTCTAGCTCCAGTGACCATACGATGTCCATCCAACAGCCGTAGTGCTTCTTCAACCTCTGGTCTTCTTGCTCTAGCCGCCCAAAGCAGCGCCGGTCGTGCCGCCTGCTCCTGCCGCCCGTGGCCAGCTGTGATGCCGCGGAGGCCTCACCGCCCCCTACTACTCCCACCACTGCCAGGCCATCCCTCTACGCATCCACACCCCCTGTTATTCTGTGGCGACACCCGCAACCCCCACTCGCACCCACTCCTTCCCCCTCGTCCCACTCCTCCCTCTCGTCCTTCCCCGATCTAGATCGGGGCAACCCCCGATCCCATCGCCCCATCGGCGCCTCACGCCCGAACCTCCCCCTCGCAGCCTTTCCTCCCTCTGTTCCCTCCTGCTTCGCCCATCATCGCCCCTGCTGCCCTCACCGACGACCTGCTCGCCTCCCTGTCCGGCCTCGACCGGTGCCCGCCTCCGCCACCACTGTTGCGCCGGCGTCGTCGCGTCTGCCGTGTCTCCCCGTGGCCCCGGCGAGCACGCCTGCGCCCGGGGGCTACCGTCGCCGCCACACAGCTTCTCCATCGTCCTCGCGCCGCGCCTCCCCAAGCCTCTACTCTGCCTCACGCCTGCCGGCCCGTCCGGCCGCCGGACCTCACCGGTAGGGTCCATCCGGCCTCCCCGAGCCCTCCTCCGCAACGATGTGAGCAACCGGCTCCCCCCTGGCCTCTCCCTTCTTCTCCCTGTGCCCTCCAGCGCCAGTTGCTGCTAGCTCCGCCGTAGTCGTCGCCTTCCGTCGCCCCCGACGATGTTTCGGCCGCTCCTAGCTCCAGACGACGGCACAGCTCGATGCGGCGCATCACGCTTGCCCGTTTGACGCCCGAGTTGGCCCTTTTGGTCACCGGAGCCGCCGGCTCCACGCACGCGCCGTCCTCTGAACTCACGCGCACGCACGTTCTAACACTAGGTTGACCCACTGACGTGTGGGCCCGCATGGTTTAACCATTCCCTTAACCACCTAATTAGAACCTAATAAAATTGTTTAGTTGAGTAACTGAAAATGACATGTGGACCCATTTCATTTAAAAGCCTGTTAAAAAAAATATCTAAGTCAATGACATGTGCCCCCCACTTAATCTGTTATATTAATTAAACTGTTAATTTACCCTGTCTCTATGACAGTTGGGTCCCACCAGCCAGTTTGACCAGTCAACGTTGACCTAGTCAACTGCTGACTGGACTATTGACTTTGACCCTAACCCCACCCGTCATACACTGTGGCTGGCACTGCATTATGTGGCAGAAGTATTTACTGATTAAATTTGGAATATAAATAAATCCATAAATTGAATAAACCTTTGAAAATTAATATAAAATAATCCGTAGCTCAAATGAAAATACTTTGTACATGAAAGTTGCTCAGAACGACGAGACGAATCCGTATACGCAGCCCGTTCGTCAGCCACACATCCCTAGCATAGCAAACTCGCAACTTTCCCCCTCCCGTTCATCTATCCGAAAACGCGAAACACCGGGGATACTTTCCCGGATGTTTTCCCCCTTCACCGGTATCACCTACTACCGTGTTAGGGCACACTGAACACCACATATTGCGTTATTACGCTTTGTGATGCTTTGTTTGCTTTGTTATTTATTGTGTTCCCTCTCCGTTACTTCTTTCCGGTAGACCCCGAGACTGCCGGCGACCCCCAGTTCGACTACGGTGTTGACGACTCGTCCTTCTTGCCAGAGCAACCACGCAAGCCCCCCCCCCTCGATCACCAGATATCGCCTATTCTCCTCTATACTGCTTGCATTAGAGTAGTGTAGCATGTTACTGCTTTCTGTTAATCCTATTCTGATGCATAGCCTGACATTGTTGCTACATCTGTTGATACCTTACCTACAATCCTAAATACTTAGTATAGGATGCTAGTTTATCATCATTGGCCCTACATTCTTGTCAGTCTGCCTTGCTATACTATTGGGTCGTGATCACTCGGGAGGTGATCACGGGTTTATACTATACATACATACATAATATGCAGATGGTGACTAAGTTGGGTCAGCTCGATGAGTACCCGCAAGTGATTCTGATAAGGGGGCTGAAAGGACAGGTGGCTCCATCCCGGTAGAGGTGGGCCTGGGTTCCCGACGGCCCCCGAGTGTTACATTGTGGCGGAGCGACAGGGCAGGTTGAGACCACCTAGGAGGCAGACGGGCCTGGCCCTGTTCGGCGTTTGCGGATACTTAACACACTTAACGAGATCTTGGTATTTGATCTGAGTCTGGCCACTGGCCTATACGCACTAACCAACTACGCGGGAAAGATATGGGCACTCGACGTCGTGGTATTAGCCGAAGCCTTCTAGACGTCAACGACTGAGCGGCGCGCACCGGATTGGAACATAAGCCTGCTCTTGTATTAAGGGGGCTAGTTCTGCTTTCGGCCGCCCACGCAACGTGCAGGTGAGCAATGGGCAATGGGCCCAGACCCCTGCGCCATAGGAGTTAGACCGGCGTGCTGACCTCTGTGTTAGGCCTAGCTGGGGCTGCGACGTGTTGATCTTCCGAGGCCGGGCATGACCCAGGAAAGTGTGTCCGGCCAAATGGGATCGAGCGTGTTGGGTTATGTGGTGCACCCCTGCAGGGAAGTTAATCTATTCGAATAGCCGTGATCTTCGGTAACAGGACGACTTGGAGTTGTACCTTGACCTTATGACAACAAGAACCGGATACTTAATAAAACACACCCTTCCAAGTGCCCGATACAACCCGGTGATTGCTCTCTAACAGGGCGACAAGGAGAGGATCGCCGGGTAGGATTATGCTATGCGATGCTACTGGAGATGCTACTTGGAGATGCTACTTGGAGGACTTCAATCTACTCTCTTCTACATGCTGCAAGACGGAGGTTGCCAGAAGCGTAGTCTTCGACGGGATTAGTTATCCCCCCTCTTATTCTGGCATTCTGTAGTTCAGTCCACTGATATGACCCTTTACACATATACCCATGCATATGTAGTGTAGTTCCTTGCTTGCGAGTACTTTGGATGAGTACTCACGGTTGCTTTCTCCCCCCTTTTCCCCCTTTCCTTTCTTTCTGGTTGTCGCAACCAGATGCTGGAGTCCAGGAGCCAGACGCCACCGTCGACGACGACTCCTACTACACCGGAGGTGCCTACTACGTGCAGCCCACTGACGATGACCAGGAGTAGTTAGGAGGATCCCAGGCAGGAGGCCTGCGCCTCTTTCGATCTGTATCCCAGTTTGTTCTAGCCTTCTTAAGGCAAACTTGTTTAACTTATGTCTGTACTCAGATATTGTTGCTTCCGTTGACTCGTCTATGATCGAGCACTTGTATTCGAGCCCTCGAGGCCCCTGGCTTGTATTATGATGCTTGTATGACTTATTTATGTGTTAGAGTTGTGTTGTGATATCTTCTCGTGAGTCCCTGATCTTGATCATACACGTTTGCGTGCATGATTAGTGTACGATTGAATCGGGGACGTCACAAGTTGGTATGAGAGCCGACTGCCTGTAGGAATCCCCCTTTCCAACTCCTTGGCCGAAGTTGAGTCTAGTCATTGCAAAACTTTTACTAACATGGCTGTGTGCCTTACGGGCCCACGTCACCATTGGGTGGTATTAGGATCTTTTATTCCTCGGCCTATACTCTGGGACTCTGATCTCTCTTCTATTTGGGTTAAATGATTTTTGCTAAATCTAACATTAGGATCTCGTTATCACTTTCACCCGAAGAGCCCCTTATTAATGATGATCGTTTGCGGCACGTGAAGACCCTGAAGATACTCTCCGCTGTTAACCCGAGAACTTATGTTCATCGCATTTGCAATTCCCCTTCCACCGTCAACCCTTATGGATAACTACTTGCAGTTGTTATTCTTACATTCATCCCCAGTTGGTCTTGTTATTACCAGATACCTCGAAACACTCATCGTTGTTTCGATAATCCTTTGAGCTTACCACCTTGCTGTTCTTTGTCACCTGAATACCCCTATGGATAATTCTCACACTTATCGAGTATCCGCTCATCGCCCAGTTGTTCATGTGTTTCACAATGGTCTTCGAAATACTATTCGATCCTCCAAAAATCCTTAGTAGCTTATTGCTCTGTTATACTTGTCTACTTGCATGATGGATGCTTTCCATATGTCTGGCAATATTCGTTAGTATCCTTAGGCATCATCATTTTGATCCTTTTGATTCAACATGAGTGCGAATGCACGCAATCATCAGTTGATCCTTTTAAATTATCTTTCCGGCTCAGACGTCATTTTAAACATGAGCTGGTTCTCAACCAATCCAAATGCCGTCGATAGTACCCCTAAGGCTATTCAACTTATCCACCCCTAATCAGAACATTGCTTCTGTTCCCTTAATTTGGAAATCATAATTCCTTTGCATTTGAGCTCTGGATTAGTCAGTTGTTTCTATAATCCAATGCCCTTGCATTGTTACTTCCTCTGATTGTGTGCCGATGCTCACATCAGCTCTGTTATGGACCGACAGATCCTTTAATGGATTTTATCCGACATTGTCCTTCATATTCAATAACCTTGTGAGCCTTCCCTGGGATACATAATGCCTTTGGTAAATTGTAGCATCTACTTTCTCAACCTTGCTCTACTTTCGAGCTTGTGATATTTACTCTTGAAACTTGTGGTATATGTTTCTAAGAAGCCCCTATGGGTTGAACCTATACCTTCCTTAAAAACCGTATGAACCGGAAGGTTTTGACAAGTCAACCCTTCTAGTGTTTAGCAGATAATTTTCTACCATACAACTTCTTTGAGAACGAGAAGTGAATGGAAGGTTATGCATTATGGAAGTGGGAGTCGACCTTGAACTTTGTGTTCATGCCCATGGACACGATGTAGATCTTATCATTAAAGCTTCTCTTAAATTAATTATCCCTTTGGTATAAGTTCATCTTATATCTGGGATCTGGCCTTTTGCAATCGTGGTTCCGACCATGTTCTCTTTTAAATACCATTTCTCGTGCAAGTTTAAGCACTTGTCTTCTATAGAGCAATACCCCAGTCCAACCTCTACTTTGATCTGTCATCGAGTATTACCCCCCTGGTATCTCGAGATTATCATGGAACTGCGTTACTTCTTATGAGTTCTTCATCAAGTGCTACATTCCCACTGATTCTAATTTTTCACGGGCTCTGAGTTTTTAAACACTCAAAGACACCAATAACTGAACCGAGTCTGCACTACGGTTCAACAACTCTTCAGTAAGCTTTTATAAGTACGAGTTTGTACCCGATCACGCCATTCCTAGCCTATTTGACTATATCATTGTCGTGATGATTCTAATTGGGCTACCTGGTCCTTATTCCCGAAGCACAATTTTCGACGTTGAGCTAAGCTTACATCAACTTTCGTTGTCATATCATTTTGCCTTGAACAACAAGATTGATTTCGAGTTGGCGTCGTACCCTTGGTTCCAATAACATTTCACTTCATCATTCCTTTGATTAGATGTCAATTGTGTTCATGATGAGAAATACCCTCCTTGCCCTCGATGATTTTTATTATCATTGACAACACCCTTGACTTCCTTTTATCGCGAACTTGTCCACATTCTGAATACAACTTGCTCTCCAGCTAGTGTTGTGTTCTGCCTTGAAGTATTACTGTCTTTTATGTCGAGAATGTTGTGGGGATTGCTCCACCTCTTAGAAATTCTTGATATGATGATACTTCTCACCATCACCATTCTTCCTTGGTCCCCGTGTTGTTTTTAACCAGCATACCAATAGATGTTGTTTGAGTTATGTACTTCTAGAAACCCTATTGCTTTGAATTTAACGATCGATAGTTCGTTCTTGGACCGTTGATTATGGAATCATCACTCTAACATTGATCTTGCTGCCTAAGGTCATATTTCAGGCACACCTTTCAACTAATGATTGATGGTGTATGTTTTCCTAGAGCATACAACATTATATCATTTGAATTGACAAGTGTCATCTTCTTGTTCACATTATTGTGGAAATCCATCCGTTTGGAATTCTCGATGAATTGTCACTGAGCCCATCAACCACCTTCTCATCCCCTCCTTGGTTTATTGATGAACTACTGTTTCAAGAACTCGCTCCCATAGTTCATTTCCCGAGAATCTTGTAATGTCATTTCATCGATTTGTGTTGCACCTTTTCTTCTCGGACATCCCGTGTCTGAGGTATCATGACACCAATCGGATCTGAATCTCGGTCAGATATGATGGTTGGGACCACTTTCCAGGAGTTATGATGTTGGTCCTTTGATGACCCGGTAATATGATGTCATGCCTAGCACCCTAGCTGGAGGACCTACCATTATAATTTCTTTTGCAAGGATAACCTTTCTTCCTCGAGGAAATTGTAAGACTTATTTTATAAGTTGTTCCTGATGGATCCTTCATGTATTCAAAGTCTGACCTGGCTTGAAACATCATATCATTGCTATCTCGAAGCATGTCTATGGTACTCTGATTTTTAACAAGAACATTTGCAGCACAATGCTAAATTTTCTTTATCAAAATTTATCCAAACACTGTTGTATGGGTAATGTCATGAAATTTCTCTCCTCTTACCTAAAGAGTTTTCTACATTATATCCTTTGATGGATATTGTGCTCTGCTTGTCCTTGGGAAGGATATACCCTTGAAATATGTGTTTAAACACATTTTCCTTTCCATTGTTCTGTTTAATCTAATAATCATATTTGCCTTTCCATTGGTTGGTTTAGCGTTTCTTGTGATCTATATGATCTAAGTAGTAATGTTTTCCTGCTTATGTAAACACCTCGGTGTACAATTCTGTCAGCAAGACCCTGTTACCATTGTTGATGACATTCCGGTAGCCACCGACGGACGAGAACTTTGCCTATTAGTCCGCCTCGTTCAACGAGCAGGGAAAAGGTTCTCTTCGTCCCTCGCCCTTGGTACCGACGATGTTGCCGACATAATCGACATGCTACCCTTTGACCTGCCTTGCTATTATAACCATACAAGATGTCAGCGCCTTTCCTATTTTAAATCCACATGGTGGGCCCATAACCCACAGTTCCACAGGATCAAAACTGACTCTCCTATACAACCTTTTGTCAAAGTTATTCCTCGCGCTTGACTTCATATGTAATTCACGGGCCACCTGCCTAGTGATCTATTATGGTATCAGACGCAATACTTATTCCCATTGCTCTGAACCCCTTTCACACTTTGTTTCAGGCAACGAACGATTGCCTATGTGCTTGAAACTTCTATTTTGCACCTTCTTACTTTGCTCTCGATATTTTCTTAAGTTTCAATTCGAGGGTTACTATCCACCACCCTCCCTGATGTTCTCTACTAGATACGTGACCTTGTAGAGGTCAGTTCTTCTGAAGATACCCCTTATCATTTTTCATAAGGACGATGGAGATCTCAAAGAAAGGATGACGACTTGATCATGGTGACTTGAAACAGAGAAATGAAGACATCAACAAAAGGGATCAACTTCTTCGAAAGGGCAACCAAGACCGAGAAGACTCGTTAGGTTGTTTGCTACCAGCACCTTCCCCCGTACTCCACCGCTTAAATCTCGGGACGAGATTTCTTGTAGTGGAGGAGAATTGTGACGCCCGGATAATCAAGCTACAGTAAACCTATGCTAATGATGCCACGTCACCTCGATTACTGTTGCTAATCTCCCGTTAGTTCGAAACGAGTTCGAATTCAAATTCAAAATCAAGCAAACATTAAAAATAATTCAAATGTTAAAACTAAAATGTTCGGAGTGAGCCAAATAATGCATAGGTAATTATGGTGGAGAAACCCTACATCTTTAGAGGTGTTTGAATGTCCTAACATAAATAAACACTAGCCGGAACAATTAATTAAATGCCCTTTTCAACTAATAAAATATTAGGCTAATTTATTTAGATGCCCTGAGTTACGTGGCAGTAGTATATTTGTTTAGGCTGATATAGGAACCAGTTAGGTATTTATTTCAGACTAAATGAAAACTTAAACAAAGAAAAATGAAAACAAAAAAACCATGGCCAACCGGGCCGCGACCCAGCCGGCCGGCCCACCGGCCCACCTGCGCCCCTTGGCCTATATGGCATGCCGTGCCCAAACCCTAGCCAGACCGACACCGGCAACCCCCACTCGCACCCACTCCTTCCCCCTCGTCCCACTCCTCCTTCTCGTCCTTCCCTGAGCTAGATCGGGGCAACCCCCGATCCCATCGCCCCATCGGCGCCTCACGCCCGAACCTCCCCCTCGCAGCCTTTCCTCCCTCTGTTCCCTCCTGCTTCGCCCATCGTCGCCCCTGCTGCCCTCAACGACGACCTGCTCGCCTCCCTGTCCGGCCTTGACCGGTGCCCGCCTCCGCCACCACTGTCGCGCCGGCGTCGTCGCGTCCGCTGTGTCTCCCCGCGGCCCCAGCGAGCACACCTGCGCCCGGGGGCTGCCGTCGCCGCCACACAACTTCTCCATCGTCCTCGCGCCGCGCCTCCCCAAGCCTCTACTCTACCTCACGCCTGCCGGCCCGTCCGGCCGCCGGACCTCACCGGCAGGGTCCATCCGGCCTCCCCGAGCCCTCCTCTGGAACGATGTGAGCATCCGGCTCCCCCTGGCCTCTCCCCTCTCCTCCCTGTGCCCTCCAGCGCCAGTTGCTACTAGCTCCGCCGTAGTCGTCGCCTTCCGTCGCCCTCGACGATGTTTCAGCCGCTCCTAGCTCCAGACGATGGCACAACTCAACGCGGCGCATCACGCTTGCCCGTTTGACGCCCGGGTTGGCCCTTTTGGTCACCAGAGCCACCGGCTCTGCGCGCGCTCCGTCCTCTGAACTCATGCGCAGGCACGTTCTAACACTAGGTTGACCCACTGACGTGTGGGCCCGCATGGTTTAACCATTCCCTTAACCACCTAATTAGAACCTAATAAAATTGTTTAGTTGAGTAACTGAAAATGACATGTGGACCCATTTCATTTAAAAGCCTGTTAAAAAAATATCTAAGTCAATGACATGTGGCCCCCCACTTAATCTGTTAAATTAATTAAACTATTAATTTACCCTGTCTCTATGACAGTTGGGTCCCACCAGCCAGTTTGACCAGTCAACGTTGACCTAGTCAACTGCTGACTGGACTATTGACTTTGACCCTGACCCCACCCGTCATACACTGTGGCTGGCACTGCATTATGTGGCAGAAGTATTTACTGATTAAATTTGGAATCTAAATAAATCCGTAAATTGAATAAACCTTTGAAAATTAATATAAAATAATCCGTAGCTCAAATGAAAATAATTTGTACATGAAAGTTGCTCAGAACGACGAGACGAATCCGTATACGCAGCCTGTTCGTCAGCCACACATCCCTAGCATAGCAAACTCGCAACTTTCCCCCTCCCATTCCTCTGTCCAAAAACGCGAAACACCGGGGATACTTTCCCAGATGTTTTCCCCCTTCACCGGTATCACCTACTACCGTGTTAGGGCACACCGAACACCATGTATTGCCTTATTACGCTTTGTGATGCTTTGTTTGCTTTGTTATTTATTGTGTTCCCTCTCCGTTACTTCTTTCCGGTAGACCCCGAGACTGCCGGCGACCCCAGTTCGACTACGGTGTTGACGACTCGTCCTTCTTGCGAGAGCAACCAGGCAAGCCC
>NC_041381.1:286081903-286094925 GCF_002162155.2 Triticum dicoccoides | reverse complement strand
CCAGATATCGCCTATTCTCCTCTATACTGCTTGCATTAGAGTAGTGTAGCATGTTACTGCTTTCCGTTAATCCTATTCTGATGGATAGCCTGACATTGTTGCTACATCTGTTGATACCTTACCTGCAATCCTAAATACTTAGTATAGGATGCTAGTTTATCATCATTGGCCCTACATTCTTGTCAGTCTGCCTTGCTATACTATTGGGTCGTGATCACTCGGGAGGTGATCACGGGTATATACTATACATACATACATACTATGCAGATGATGACTAAGTCGGGTCAGCTCGATGAGTACCCGCAAGTGATTCTGATGAGGGGGCTAAAAGGACATGTGGCTCCATCCCGGTAGAGGTGGGCCTGGGTTCCCGATGGCCCCCGACTATTACATTGTGGTGGAGCGACAGGGCAGGTTGAGACCACCTATGAGATAGGCGGGCCTGGCCCTGTTCGGCGTTCGCGGATACTTAACACGCTTAACGAGATCTTGGTATTTGATCTGAGTCTGGCCACTGGCCTATACGCACTAACCAACTATGCGGGAAAGATATGGGCACTCGACGTCGTGGTATCAGCCGAAGCCTTCTAGACGTCAGCGACTGAGCGGCGCGCGCCGGATTGGAACGTAAGCCTGCTCTTGTATTAAGGGGGCTAGTTCTGCTTTCGACCGCCCACGCAACGTGCAGGTGTGCAATGGGCGATGGGCCCAGACCCCTGCGCCATAGGAGTTAGACCGGCATGCTGACCTATGTGTTAGGCCTAGGTGGGGCTGCGACGTGTTGATCTTCCGAGGCCGGGCATGACCCAGGAAAGTATGTCTGGCCAAATGGGATCGAGCGTGTTGGGTTATGTGGTGCACCCCTGCAGGGAAGTTAATCTATTCAAATAGCCATGATCTTCGGTAACAGGACGACTTGGAGTTGTACCTTGACCTTATGACAACTAGAACCGGATACTTAATAAAACACGCCCTTCCAAGTGCCAGATACAACCCGGTGATCGCTCTCTAACAGGGCGACGAGGAGAGGATCGCCGGGTAGGATTATGCTATGCGATGCTACTGGAGATGCTACTTGGAGATGCTACTTGGAGGACTTCAATCTACTCTCTTCTACATGCTGCAAGACGGAGGCTGCCAGAAGCGTAGTCTTCGACAGGATTAGTTATCCCCCCTCTTATTCTGGAATTCTGCAGTTTAGTCCACTGATATGACCCTTTACACATATACCCATGCATATGTAGTGTAGTTCCTTGCTTGCGAGTACTTTGGATGAGTACTCACGGTTGCTTTCTCCCCCCTTTCCTCCTTTTCTTTATTTCTGGTTGTCGCAACCAGATGCTGGAGTCCAGGAGCCAGACGTCACCGTCGACGACGACTCCTACTACACCGGAGGTGCCTACTACGTGCAGCCCGCTGACGATGACCAAGAGTAGTTAGGAGGATCCCAGGCAGGAGGCATGCGCCTCTTTCGATCTGTATCCCAGTTTGTGCTAGCCTTCTTAAGGAAAACTTGTTTAACTTATGTCTGTACTCAGATATTGTTGCTTCCGCTGACTCGTCTATGATCGAGCACTTGTATTCGAGCCCTCGAGGCCCCTGGCTTGTATTATGATGCTTGTATGACTTATGTATGTTTTAGAGTTGTGTTGTGATATCTTCCCGTGAGTCCCTGATCTTGATCGTACATGTTTGCGTGCATGATTAGTGTACGATTGAATCGGGGACGTCACACACACACACACACACACACACACACACACACACACACACACATATATATATATATATGTCATGAAGCGAATTGAGTGAAACAGTTATGAACTAGAAGCAACATATATAGTAAACATAGTTAACAAATTTCATCGTACCGAAAGTAATTAACTAGAGCGCGGCACTAGACATCTAATAGTTTCGTCATACAGAGAAAGTAACAAGTAACTAAACAGACACATTGTTTTTAAGCAGTGCACTCTTCCCATCTGTCCATATCCGGGAGAACGGACCCAAGCTTAGTGAAAGGCGTCATGTCCTGACGTTGTAGGGAAATGCGGGTTCAGATGTTAGCTCGCGATATTTGGCCACTTTAGAACATCCCATTCTCTTCGAGGACATCTTTCATGATGATGGACGCAATTTCCTGGTGGATCCAGTAGAAATCATTGCAAAGTCGATTACCTGGCACAGCTCCAAAGGCTTTGGCCCATCTTTGGATATGGATATCGGATGAAGATTTCATGCAAAGTGATTGCACATCCCTTCTGTACTCCATCATTAGATGGATGACGTAGAATCCATCGTTCTAACTTCTTGCCGGTTGCTGAATACAATAGGAGTCAGTCTTGTGGACGAAACAGACCCCGGCCTTATTTGTTTTTTTGCTTTGGATGTAGCCACCCCGCATGCTGAAGCCCAGCATAGCTCTGTCCAGAACATACTTTATGTGTGTGTAATCTTTCTTCTGTATGTTCTTCGACGGGTCCAAATATAGAGAGCGATAGTAACAAGGGTAAAGAACAATGAGAACGGCATGACACCCCCCGCTGCACAAAATACACGATCAAGTTAGCCTCCATGCGTGCAAAGTAATTATTGAAATGCACGAAAGGATGTATGTGTTATAGTGCTATCCGCGAATGACTTACCCGGGATGATAAGGTAGGAGAATCGTTTCTTTGCCTTATTGCTGAAAAAGAATTCTTCGATGTACTGACTCGCATATTGATGGTTGGCATCATTTATTGACAAAAAGCCCTCATGCATGTAGTATGGGTCCGCAACCGCAAGACCGGTGACTTGCTCTCTCCTGGCGATGTAGTTCATGTGCAGCGCATATAGGCGGATAAATGTAAAATCGAGTGTCCTCATTTGAAACATCTGGAAGATGTAATCAAACCTCAGGAACAAGAGGTCTGCGGAGCATGTATGGACGTACATCTTGCAACTGCTCGGCACATGAACTGTATAAAGTGGATATCCTGGATCATCCGAGGCGAGGAGGCTTCTCTCTGTCGAAAGCACATGGTCATGGAGTCTCCTGAGATCCCCTGTTATGACAGCTAGTGCATTTGCCGGTACCATTGGCTCTCCCGCGACATTGATTAATGGCGCATGATTCATCGATACACTGTCAACCTTGGTCGAAGGCAGCTGGCTGCTAGAACCAACATTGCCAGCTTTATTGGGTTTTCCTGCCGTCCGTCTCTTCCTCTGCTTCTTCTTGGTGGGCTAAGGTGCTGGTGGGTCTGTCAGACCCTCCCTGAGCACCACCCCTAGTGTTTCCGGGCTCAGCATTGGACGACTCTGGCTAAGTAGTTGAGCTTGAGTGGAACCGGCATCTAGATGTGTGTCCTGCGAGGATTGCGTGAACAAAGACTTCTTGCACTCCCGAGGATGTTCTGGCTCTGGTACATGCATCTCATATCCATATGGTTGACTTAGTGTTACTTCAATGTCATAGCCGGTATTGATATACTGGAGAGGGTCCTTGGCCTCCTCCATGTCATCATCCATATCCTCTTCCATGGGGCAGATGGCATCATTTGTTGGAACGGTTGGCCCTCCTTCCTCGTGTCTCTCGATCTCAGCAAGCAGCACAGATGATGGTTGTACTTGTGTAGGAGGGGTTGTGGTCATACCTTCCTGAGGTCCCGTTGGTGTGCTCTCGGCCACCTCGACACGAAGAAGATTTTTTGGCCATAGGATCGGCCAATTTTTGCATTGGCAAAGCTGCGTGGGGGTCTCATCATCCTCTCCATCGGTTTGTATCGGAAGAGGAAAACCCTCATAGCCCGCTTTCACACTCTCGACGGAGACCCTTAAGGCATTACCAGGCATCTGCCGGCGGTGGAACAATCGATCCTTGGGCTTCACTATAGTACCCTTCCCCACATCCACCAACCCACCCTTCATGTGGTAAAGGAGGGTGCACGGAGTGGAGTCGGCCTACAAAGACATATATATGCAGCGTCAGAGATCCAAAAAGAACGGAAACTGAAGATTAATTAATTAGTTGAGTTGATGAAGGTGCGACGCGTATTTACCGTGAGGGCTTCAAGCTCAGCCAATGTTGATGACCCGGCGTTCAAGCCAGAGATGGAGCTAGGGTTGCTGTGACAGTTGGGTGCAGGAGCAGGTGCTGGAGGAGGTGCGGGTGCGGGTGCGGGTGCGGGTGCAGTTGCCATACTAGGTATGGGTATGGGTCCGGTGTTCATTGAGTTGCTCCCGGTGAAGCTGGGCATGGGAAAATCAATTGGTGGCGCGTTTGGGTTTTGTTGCGCCCATGTGACTGATAACCCACAAGTGTAGGGGATCGCAACAGCTTTCGAGGGTAAAGTATTCAACCCAAATTTATTGATTCGACCAAGGGGAGCCAAAGAATATTCTTGAGTATTAGCAGTTGAGTTGTCAATTCAACCACACCTGCATAACTTAGTATCTGCAGCAAAGTATTTAGTAGCAAAAGTGGTATGATAATAATGGTAACGGTAGCAAAAGTAAAGATAAATGTTTTTGGGTTTTTGTAGTAGTTGTAACAGTAGCAATGGAAAAGTAAATAATCCAAGAACAATATATGAAAAGCTCATAGGCAATGGATCAGTGATGGATAATTATGCCGGATGCGATTCCTCATGTAATAGTTATAACATAGGGTGACACAGAACTAGCTCCAATTCATCAATGTAATGTAGGCATGTATTCCGTAAATAGTCATACGTGCTTATGGAAAAGAAGTTGCATGACATCTTTTGTCCTACCCTCCCGTGGAAGTGGGGTCCTAGCGGAAACTAAGGGATATTAAGGCCTCCTTTTAATAGAGAACCGGAACAAAGCATTAGCACATAGTGAATACATGAACTCCTCAAACTACGGTCGTCACCGAGAAGTATCCCGATTATTGTCACTTCGGGGTTGTCGGATCATAACACATAATAGGTGACCATAGACTTGCAAGATAGGATCAAGAACCCACATATATTCATGAAAACATAATAGGTTCAGATCTGAAATCATGGCACTCGGGCCCTAATGACAAGCATTAAGCATAGCAAAGTCATAGCAACATCAATCTCAGAATATAGTGGATACTTGGGATCAAACCCTAAGAAAACTAACTTGATTACATGGTAAATCTCATCCAGCCCATCACCGTCCAGCAAGCCTATGATGGAATTACTCACGCACGGCGTTGAGCATCATGAAATTGGTTATGTAGGATGAGTTGATGATGACGACGGCGACGAATCCCCCTCCCCGGAGCCCCGAACGGACTCCAGATCAGCCCTCCCGAGAGAGATTAGGGCTTGGCGGCGGCTCCATGTCGTAAAACACGATTAAACTTTCTCCTGATTTTTTCTCCCCGAACGTGAATATATGGAGTTGGAGTTGAGGTTGGTGGAGGTCCAAGGGGCCCACGAGATAGCAGGGCGCGCCCTAGGGAGGGGGTGGCGCCCCCCTATCTCGTGGATAGCCTGTGGGCCCCCTGGTGTATATCTTTCACCCAGAAATTCTTATTAATTCCAAAAGGTGCCTCCATGGATTTTCAGGACATTCCGAGAACTTTTCTTTTCTACACATAAAACAACATCATGGCAGTTCTGCTGAAAACAGCGTCAGTCCGGGTTAGTTTCATTCAAATCATGCAAGTTAGAGTCCAAAACAAGGGCAAAAGTGTTTGGAAAAGTAGATACGTTGGAGACGTATCAACTCCCCCAAACTTAAACCTTTGCTTGTCCTCAAGCAATTCAGTTGCTAAACTGAAAGTGATAAAGAAAACATTTTACAAACTCTGTTTGCTCTTGTTGTTGTAACATGAAAAGCCAACATTCAAGTTTCAGCAAATACTATGAACTAACCATACTCACAATAACACTTAGGTCTCACAATTACTCATATCAATAGCATAATCAGCTAGCGAGCCATAATAATGAAACTCGGATGACAACACTTTCTCAAAATAATCATAACATGATATAACAAATGGTATCTCGCTAGCCCTTCCCGAGACCGCAAAACATAAATGCAGAGCACCTTTAAAGATCAAGGACTGACTAAACATTGTAATTCATGGTAAAAGAGATCTAGTCAAGTCATACCCAATATAAACCAATAGAAATGAATGCAAATGACAGTGTGCTCTCCAGCGGGTGCTTTTAATAATAAGGGTGATGACTCAACATAAAAGTAAATACATAGGCCCTTCGCAGAGGGAAGTAGGGATTTGTAGAGGTGCCAGAGCTCGATTTTAAAATAGAGATTGAATAACATTTTGAGCGGCATACTTTCACTGTCAACGCAACAACTATGAGATGGCTGTATCTTCCATACTACATGCATTATAGGCAGTTCCCAAACAGAATGGTAAAGGTTTATACTGCCCCATCCACCAACAAGCATCAATCCATGGCTTGCTCGAAACAACGAGTGCCTCCAACTAACAACAGCCCTGGGGGAGTTTTGTTTAATTATTTTGATTTGCTTTGATCTTTTTGGATCATTGGACTGGGCATCCCGGTTACCGGCCCTTTCTCGTGCATGAGGAGCGGAGTCCACTCCTCTTGAGAATAACCAACCTAGCATGGAAGATATAGGCAGCCCTAGTTGTAACATGACCTGCTCGAGCATACAAAACAGAATTTCATTTTAAGGTTTGGAGTTTGGCACATACAAATTTCCTTGGAATGACAGGTAAATACCGCTTATAGGTAGGTATAGTGGACTCATATGGAACAACTTTGGGGTTTATGGAGTTTGGATGCACAAGAAGTATTCCCGCTTAGTACAGGTGAAGGCTAGCAAAAGACTGGGAAGCGACCAACTGAGAGAGCGACAATAGTCATAAACATGCATTAAAATTAATTCACACCGAGTACAAGCATGAGTAGGATATAATCCACCATGAACATAAATATCATGAAGGCTATGTTGATTTGATTCAACTACACGCATGAACATGTGCCAAGTCGAGTCACTCAATTCATTCGAAGGAGGACACCATCCCATCATATCACATCATAATCATTCTAATAGAATGTTGGCACGCAAGGTAAACCATTATGACTCATAGCTAATCAAGCATGGCACAAGCAACTATAATCTCTAAATGTCATTGCAAATATGTTTACCTCATAATAAGCTGAATCAGAAACGATGAATTCATCATATTTACAAAAACAAGAGAGGTCGAGTTCATACCAGATTTTCTCATCCCAATAAGTCCATCATATATCGTCATTATTGCCTTTCACTTGCACGACCGAACAATGTGTATAATAATAAGAGTGCACATGCATTCGACTAAGATGGAATCTGCAAGCATTCAACTCAGGAGAGAAGACAGGGTAATATGGGCTTTAAGTTAAATAAACAATCGTGCATATTAGAGCCACTAAGCATTTTCAATATAGTCTTCTCGACCCCCAAAAGAAAGAAAATAAAATAAAACTATTTACACGGCAAAGCTCCCTACAAGTAAGAAGAAGAACTAGAAATCTTTTTGGGTTTTCATTTTAATTCTACTACAAGCATAGAAATTAAACTAACTAATTTTTTTGGTTTTTCTTAAAGTTTATCAAACACACAAGAAGAAAACTAGAAAAAGAAATTTAAACTAACATTGATAATACAATGAAAGAGTATGAGCACCGACGACTAGTGTGTGAACATGAATGTAAAGTCGGTGAGAAATACGTACTCCCCCAAGCTTAGGCTTTTGGCCTAAGTTGGTCTAGTACCAAGGACCCCTGCTACTCTCCCCGGTGTAATGAGAGGTATAATCAGGATCCCACTGGCTGGTCATCTCCGGATCCCACTGGACACATGATGCACGATAAGGGTCCAGCTCGGGTTCCGGCTCAGGTTCAGGTTCTGGAGTAAAAGCTTGAGCTCGATGGTTGTTCACCGCTTCCGGCGTGACTAGACGATTTTCTGCAAGCAAATCAAACAACAGAGGCGCAGGCAAAATAATAATCTCAAAGTGTTTCTTATTAAATCTAAGTTTATACAAGAGCATCTTTTCTTCGTTGTCAACAATAAACTTGTGTGCTACCATGCTCTTGTAATCTAAAATGTGAGGAGGCAATTTTATCTCCTCCTTCTCATGGTGCCTAATGGGTATCTGAAAATATTTAGCAAGATGTGCAGCATAGATACCTCCAAATATGGGGCCTTTTGTATGATTAAGGGCTAGCCGTTTAGCAACGACGGCACCCATACTAAAAGTATTGTCTCCAAGCAAGGCATGTTGAAGAATGATATATCAGTAACGCTCAAATTTCCACTATTTCCACGACCAATCAAGCATCTACTAGCAAATATGGCAAAGTAGCGTAAGATAGGAAAGTGTATGCTAGAGACATTTGCCTCAGAGCCCTTCTTTGGCTCCTCTACTGCTATAGTATTAACGAAGCCACCCACATCTTCATGATGGGGTTCCTCTAATTCTCCCTCATAAGGTATCCTACATACCGCACAAAAATGACGTAAAGACATTTCTTTGAATTCATCATATAAATGAAATGATACTGCAGGCGGTGACTTCTTAGGATAATAATAAAAGTTTTGCATGAAAGTATTGGTAAGTAAGAGATACTAATCGATTCGGTCATTGATGAAACCGGTGAGGCCTGCAGTTTTGATCAAAGCATAAAAATCTTCATGAATTCCAGCTTGTTTCAAGAAATCCTCACATGGCCATTCACGCGACCGTACTTCCGCTAAGCGAGGAAGATTATACTAGGCTTTTTCCTTCTCTTTGGCTTGTTTATCCTGAGAGCTTTGGCTAGAAGAGCCCCTCAAAAGTTTCCTCAACATTTTCTGAAAATTTCTGAAATTTTAGTAACTTTAAAATAAAAGTGAATAAAACTAAACAAGACTGATAGCAACTACTCCTACAAGTGCCTAGAGCCTATATCATGCATTGGAATTGCTTGGGACCTCAAAAATTTAACATGCAAGCTCAAGAACATGGTCACCTATGCATCAAAAATTTGCAATGAATAAAGCACTAGAACAAAAACTATTTGGACCAATGGGAGACTCTCTTCTTTGATTTGCACAAAATTATATATTTCCCACAAGGCAGCTTGTTTCTTATGAGCAGGGAAATATTTAGCAGACAAGTAATAAATCATATCCTGGGGACTACGCACACAACCAAGAGCAAGAGAATTATACCAAGTCTTAGCATCACCCTTTAATGAGAACGGAAATATCTTAAGGATATAATATTAGTGAGACTTCTCATCATTAGTAAATAGGGTGGCTATATCATTCAACTTGGTAAGATGTGCCACAACAGTTTTAGATTCAAGGCCATAAAAAGGATCAGATTCAACTAAAGTAATAATTTCAGGATCAACAGAGAATTCATAATCCTTATCAGTAACACAGATAGGTGAAGTAGCAAAAGCAGGGTCAGGTTTCATTCTAGCATTAAGAGGTTGCTGCTTCCATTAAGCTAATAATTTCTTAAGATCATATCTATCATTGCAAGCAAAGATTTCCCTAGCAGCTTCAACATTCATAACATAACCCTTAGGAACAACAGGCAATACATAATCATTGGGAGAACCTTCATCATCACTATCATCAGTAATAGGAATTCAGTAATTTCATTCCCCCTAACTCTAGCAAGTTGTTCATCAAGAAATTCACCTAATGGCAAAGTAGTATCACGCACAGAAGTAGTTTCATCATGCCTAGCAGAAGTGGCATCATCAATAACATGCGACATATCAGAATTCATAGCAGTAGCAGGTTTAGGTGTCGCAAGCCTACTAATAACGGAAGGAGAATCTAGTGTAGAGCTAGATGGCAGTTCCTTACCTCCCCTCGTAGTTGAGTGAAAAATAGTAGTTCAGTCGTCTTTCAAGTTCTTCATAGTGATCAACAGATATAAATCCCAAGTGACTCAGAGAATAGAGCTATGCTCCCCGGCAACGGCGCCAGAAATTAGTCTTGATAACCCACAAGTGTAGGGGATCGCAATAGCTTTCGAGGGTAAAGTATTCAACCCAAATTTATTGATTCGACACAAGGGGAGCCACATAATATTCTTGAGTATTAGCAGTTGAGTTTTCAATTCAACCACACCTGGATAACTTAGTATCTGCAGCAAAGTATTTAGTAGCAAAAGTGGTATGATAATAATGGTAACGGTAGCAAAAGTAAAGATAAATGTTTTTGGGTTTTTGTAGTAGTTGTAACAGTAGCAACGGAAAAGTAAATAAGCGAAGACCAATATATGAAAAGCTCGTAGGCAATGGATCAGTGATGGATAATTATGCCGGATGCGATTCCTCATGTAATAGTTATAACATAGGGTGACACAGAACTAGCTCCAATTCATCAATGTAATGTAGGCATGTATTCCGTAAATAGTCATACGTTCTTATGGAAAAGAACTTGCATGACATCTTTTGTCCTACCCTCCCGTGGAAGCGGGGTCCTAGCGGAAACTAAGGGATATTAAGGCCTCCTTTTAATAGAGAACCGGAACAAAGCATTAGCACATAGTGAATACATGAACTCCTCAAACTACGGTCATCACCGAGAAGTATCCCGATTATTGTCACTTCGGGGTTGTTGGATCATAACACATGATAGGTGACTATAGACTTGCAAGATAGGATCAAGAACACACATATATTCATGAAAACATAATAGGTTCAGATCTGAAATCATGGCACTCGGGCCCTAGTGACAAGCATTAAGCATAGCAAAGTCATAGCAACATCAATCTCAGAATATAGTGGATACTAGGGATCAAACCCTAACAAAACTAACTTGATTACATGGTAATTGACATCCAACCCATCACCATCCAGCAAGCCTACGATGGAATTACTCACGCACGGCGGTGAGCATCATGAAATTGGCGATGGAGGATGGTTGATGATGACGACGGCGACGAATCCCCCTCTCCGGAGTCCCGAACGGACTCCAGATCAGCCCTCCCGAGAGAGATTAGGGCTTGGCGGCGGCTCCATGTCGTAAAACGCGATGGAACTTTGTCCTGATTTTTTCTCCTCGAACGTGAATATATGGAGTTGGAGTTGAGGTCTGTGGAGGTCCAGGGGGCCCACGAGATAGGAGGGCGCGCCCTAGGGGGGGCGCCCCCTGTCTCGTGGGCAGCCTGTGGGCCCCCTGGTGTATATCTTTCGACCAGAAATTCTTATTAATTCCGGAAAGTGCCTCCGTGGATTTTCAGGACATTCCGAGAACTTTTCTTTTCTACACATAAAACAACATCATGGCAGTTCTGCTGAAAACAACGTTAGTCCAGGTTAGTTTCATTCAAATCATGCAAGTTAGAGTCCAAAACAAGGGCAAAAGTGTTTGGAAAAGTAGATACGTTGGAGACGTATCAGTGACCACAGTTGGAATCAAGCTTGTAAAGGCAGCCACCATATCATGTCTACAGGCAGCCATTATCTCAGCTTTGGTATGAGCTTTTGCTTGCTCCACCGCCCACGCCACCTTCTCATCGATAGTCACTTGGTTGAACTTCTTTCTCTGTCTTTTCGCCTCGGGGTCCTCGCTATAATAGTACTTCCACGTGGCGCCTTCCCCGGCACCGTGCACTCGTCCATATTGCAGCCGCCGGCCGGGTGGGTGTCCCATAGTTTTGTTCATGGCACGGCTGAAAGGAGTGTCCCACTTGTACTTCGCCGATGACTGAGTCGATTGAGTCAACGAGTCGCTCTCGACTTCAAGCTTGTGTTGCTCTCTCTGCAAAATGGACCATGAATCATTTACGAATGCGACTAGAATGTAGTAGACTTCATTGATCAGAACCTAATATGTAAGGTGGTAAAAGGATAATTACCAGTATTCTCATGAATTTCCTAGTTGGCCCGTCGGTGAAAAAAATCTTTTTCTTGGGGTCCCGCAAGAATCGGGCCCTGATGAAGTCATGCTCCTGCTGGTCGGCGAACTTAGCCAATGGATCTGGGATCCCCTGATGTTCACGTTCTTTGTCCTCCTTAACCCACACGGGCTTCTTTCCCATGTAACCACGACTTCCAAGGCAGTGGTTCCCCATGTTCTTTGCCTGCAGCTGCTTACCTCTCTCCGACCTGGCCTTGGCAGCTTCTTCATTGCAAGTCTCCTTGAACTTTTCAAAGTCCTCTATCGTAATTTTCGGATTGTCTGCAACAATATCGGCGTAGGTTTCAAGGTCTACTTGAATCACCTTTTTCACCCTAGTTTTCCAAGCGCTCAGTGCGTTGCTGAACTTCGCTAGGGCTTTGTTGTTAATTTTTTTCATGGCATCATAATCCCATGGGTCGACATTGTCATTCCGACCGGGGAACAGGAATCTTGCGTGCAACCTCGTTAGGAGCAGCTTCTTCAAATGTTCATTCTTCCGTATTTTTGTGGTGTTGATCTTAGCGGTATCCCGTAGGGTGCATGCTAGTTGGTTGCCGTAACACGCTACCACTTCTCGCGGCTCTATTGGCCTTTGCATTTTCGACACGGACATAAAACATCCTTCAGTCTTTTTTCATACATGTCATCCACAGCGGATTGCCAGTATCTTTCCACCATCCTTCCATCGACCTTCATGATCACCTGCGCGTGGAGCAAATATTATAACCACGTATATATGCATGCATGGATCAAATTCATACAAAAATTCGGCATGACCTTCCCTAAACATAGGACATATTGAGTTTGCATGCCCGAAAGTCGAAACAGAATTGAATCAACATTTCGGCAAAACATAGGCAACTCATGTCACCTACATTATTTCATCAAATACACAATGTAGGCAACTCAAATCATGCCACACACAATTCGGTATATTCTCATATCGCCCATATATATATATAGTTTTGGTCCTATCCACACAAACACTCTTTTTGCTCACCTATATGTCGAGAGGGATATCGAGCACCTTTCTTATTAATTACCTAGTAGCTCTATAGATATATAGCTCTAACTAGATATCTAGCTTGGGAGAGAGTGGGAGGAGAGGGAGAGGAGAAGAGGGAAGGCATTAATGGAAGGGGGTGGTAGAG
>NC_041381.1:286070640-286081541 GCF_002162155.2 Triticum dicoccoides | reverse complement strand
AAGAGGGGGTGGTGGAAGGGCAAAGAAGAGGGGAAGGGAGGGCTCTAATGGAGGAGTGGTGGAGGGGGAGCATTGGAACAAGCAAGGTGCATGGAAAGGGGGAGAAAGGAAGGGGGAGGAAGAAGAAAGGGGAGGAAGGAGGGGAAAGGTGGTAGGTGGCTGGCGGGCACAGCAGTAGCGCGGGTCACCTATGCGCGCTACTGCTATGGCGGCCTGCAAAATATCTATGGCTGGTGGTGCACTACCTATAGCGCGGGCTAAAAAACACGCTACTGGTAAAATGTTATAGATAGAAAAAATAGTAGTTGCACGTTTATATCAACAGGCGCTATAGATCCAAAACTAACAGTAGCGCTGGTTGGGCGACAAGCGCTGCTAATATTTATTGATCGGATATTGTGGTGTGTTACAGTTAGAAGTAGCGTAGGGTTAGATAACAAGCGATACTGCTAACTGATACCAGTAGCGCTCTTTCTAGCCAGCGCTGCTACTAACTACTAGTAGCGTGGGGTCATAAACAAACGCTACTGGTAAACTTCTATCTATAAGCATTTTCCTAGTAGTGGTGGAGGCTCGACTAGTTGGGGTTGCCTAATGTGCGTACCACGCACGCCACCAGAAGGACACGAGCCCGGTTTTTTTAGGATCAACACAAGCCAAGGTCTGGCTAGTACGCTGTTGGGTCCTACCATTCGAGAATACGAAAGGAATCTTTTAAATTGCTAAATGAATCTATGTGTATTACAATTCCCGTATTTTCCTTGCAAATACTAATCTCAATATGGTAATTGATTTATGACGAGTTCTTGAATTAGAGTGAGTTTGTGATATAGTGATCGCAACGTGGATTTCGCATTTCATGGTATCCCTAGTAAGTCTTTCATTGCAAATTCAAATTTAAAAGATGAACAATATGGAGGTGAGAAAACTTTGTATGTATCAAGCATATGACCACACACACGCGCACGCATACACACACACACACGAACACAATAACAATCCAATAAGTATAGTCCATCTATTTCTCCAAACCATGCATGTATGACATGAATTCCAAAATACTCCTTCTATCCTAAATATTAGTCTTTTAGAGATTTCAACAAGTGACTACATACGGAGCAAAATGAGTGAATCTACACTCTAAAATATGTCTATATACATGCGCATGTGCCAGTCCATTTGAAATCTCTAAGAAGACTAATATTTAGGAACGAAGGGAGTAAAATGTAATACATGCATGGTCCTCAATTCAATATTTAAAATGAACAGGAAAATGAAACATGAATATTAAGTCTAGTACTACAGTACATGCAAATGTTGTATTTAGGCGGAGCTATGATTGTCGGGGGTCAACCCCTCGACCTTAGATAAAATTATGAAGCTCTGTTTAGGGTTGTTTAGATTATATTTGTCCCCACCCTCCCAAACACCGATTGGTTGTGCACCCCCACCCCTCCTCCCCAGGAGAATATCATGTGCCCCCATACCTTAGATGCTATATGCCGATACAAGTTGCTTGGAGCTTGTAGATCTGAGATCTAGCAGCTCACATGATGTTTTAATATTTTTACAGGAAACCTTGATGTGTTTGAGAATTGCACACAATTTGTAAAAAAACTACTCATATGCCCTTGGATCCCATATCCAACGACCTCGAAGCTCGTATCACCGTAGTGTCTAAGATGAAGGAGGACATCATATTCTCCTGTATGTAAGAATATCATGTGCTACCACACCTTAGATGCTTTGGTGATACAAGCTCTTCAGAGCCGTTGGATTTGTGACCCAACAACTCCTCAGTGGTTCGAATGGTCTTTTGCAGAAAAGCTCCCAAAGAGTTCGGCCACTACTTACAATCAAAAAGACTGCTCGGATGCCATTGGATCTCAGATCAAACAACCTCGAAGCTCGTATCACCGTAGCATCCCAGCTGCGAGAGCACCTTATGTTTTCTCGCACGGGAGAATATGAGGTGCTCCCGCACCGTAGATTGTATGGTGATACAAGTTCACGGAGATCTAACGGCCCACAGTAGGAGGTTTGAATGTTTTTGCAATATATGACTGAGAGAGTTTGGGAATTGTGCAGAAAGTACAAGTACTCCGCATGTGCCATCTGATCACTGATCATACGACCTAGATGCTTGTATCACCATAGCGGGTAATTAAGCTACGGGGAGCACCTAATATGAGAAACGGGGAGCCGTTGGATCCAAGATGTAGCGGCACACACGAGGCCTGAATGATTTATTTGCAAGAAAAAAACCTTTGGAGAGTGTGGAAATTGCGCATAATTACAAAGACTACTCCCAAGCCATTGGATCTCACTTCCAACGATGTAAAAACTTGTATCACCATAGCATCGAAGCTGCGGGGTGGATGTCATATTCTATGCCGCTGTCATTTATGTTCATAAACTTGCAAAAACGTGTAACTTGTGTCGTTACTTGTCTAACCGCGCAAAGTGTTTGTTCAAAAAAATCATCCTACACTGGAATACCAAAACAACTCACGGGGGTCCCACTTGTCATTAATCAAATTTGGACCTAAAACAAGCAAATCTGAAAGACAAGATTCGAACTGGCAACCTGGACTACAAAGCGTAAGTCGATAGCCTAAAACAACAACGGTTGTTGGCTTTGTCCCATAACTTTATTTTATACAGTATTACATTGAGTAGAGTAGAGGGAGTGCCCCGTCAACATGTGCATGACCGTTGACTCATTTACTGGTGGGTCCTAGGTCTGCAATCTCTCTCTCATCTCCATCGTCTAACCTTTGCACGGGCACACACGAAGAGCGGCGCTAGCTTGCCGTGGTGTTATTATAACTAAAAAAATCTTGGAAAATAGAAGAATCGCCTAGAACAAGAGACGTTGTGGCTAGTCGAGACGGAGCTAACCACACCTATCCTCCGTGCCACATTAGCATGATGAATCTGTGTGGCTAGTGGGGTGTTTTCGACCGACTGGCTGGGTCCCGAGGTTGAACCCTAGGTACTACGTCTAATACAGTATATTTTCACACGCGCATTTTTCCTTCGTGCCGAGACGTGGCACACCCTATCGCCCGGTTTTGGGGTCCTCCCAGGTGGTGCATGCATATATTCTTCTTGACATGGGACGCCCTACCGCGTGTTTTCTAGGTCCTCCTCGGTCGTAGCGCCAAAGCAAGTAAATGAGTCGTCAAATCACGAAAGACCACCTTTCCCGCTGAGTACATAAGTGAAGCACGGTGGCTAGCTAGTTGGGATAGTTCGACCGATTAGTTGGGCTGCCGCCACATTTGTTTTTTCACCCCTTTTTTATCAACTTGTCGGCCGGTAAATTTAAATATCCACCACGGCATTGCTCTGGTATTTGGGTGCGGCAGGATTTTTAATTTTTAGATTGACGGAAGTAGGTGCGGTAGGATTTTTCATTTTTTGATTGACGGGAGCAGGCGTGGCAGCAATTTGTCATGATGACTCCACCTGTAAAACCCACTGCTCCCTGATGTGAGAAGTCGTCGACTGGTGTTTTACCATGGTGAAAACGAAAAGATTTCCCTCTCCTCGGCTGGCTCCCTCCGCCTTCATGTAGATTGCATTGCCTTTCAGCCGTTTCGCCCCCTTTGCTTCCTCTCCCCATTGCTTCTACCTGGTGCCATGGCGGCGCAGCAGATCACAGAGTCCGAAGTGAGGCGCCTGACACAGGAGCTCTAGGCCAAGGATGCAGAGCTTAGGGCCAAGGACATGTAGCTCCCTGAGCTCAAGGAGGAGAGGAGTGCCATGCTCCTCCGTTATGTGCGGGAGTTAACGGAGCTTCAAAAGCGGCAGGCGTCCACCACAAAGATGCTCGAGGCGTTGGAGGCGTTGCTGCAGAAAGCGGGAGATATGATAGGCCGCCAGGGGAGCCTGCTGGAGCGAGAACGGGCAGATCGTGATGAGGTCCAGGATCGCCTCTGCCACTTCGTAAACCAAGTTGCCATGCACGTGTTGCAGCTACGTGATTCCTACCGTCGTGCCAGCGCGACCATGCTGGCCGTCGGGCTAAACTTGTTCGACCACCCGATCGACTTCAACGAGCTGCGGCTTGCTGACCTAGTCTCCTTCTTCACCTATATCTCCGAGGAGCTGATCCGTCTTCGTGCGATGGTGGGGCCGGAGCTGGACAAGGAGGGGTTGCCGGCTGCCGTCGCCGTTGCCGGGCAAATCCTTTGAGGGCTCCGTTACCAGAATCCATTCATGCCATTGGACACCGTGTTTGACGAGCTGGCTCCCGTCGACCGAGAGCGGGCTCTGTGGGTGGTTGCACCCTGCATCACCAACGTCGTGTTCCTCGAGAAGCAGAGGGACTTCAGTGGTGTTTAGGCAACCTCTACATGGGCATGTCCATGTCTCAGCGCAACATGACCGTTGGATCAAACTCAGGCGATGCAGATCTGTCACTTTAGCATAAAGCACGTGGGTGCCTTTGGTTGCATTCTCATCTCAATATAGTTGTTCCCTCTTTGTGTATTTGTGTTAACCTACTAGTGTGGACTCATGCACTCTGCCAAACACCCAAAAGTGGGTTGAGAAGGGAACTTTTTCTCCCATCCCGTGCACCCTTCATACACCCGGCCTAACACTGATTCGTGCTTCATATGGTTCATGTTTCATGGATTACTGTAGCACCATACTCTCCGTGAGCTGTAGACCTAGTTCTGTTAACAATGATCTCACCGTTCATTCTCGACCGGATAGTCGAAAAAGCGGTACTATGTTACTACATTACTGTTCATATAGTTGACATGCGCACAACATCATTTGTTATCATCATATCTTACTACACTAGCAACAAGATTATGTAGTACTGATGTATGAACCACTGCACATGCCTAGTAGTAGGAGCACTGTGTATGTTCAAGTGCCTGCCGTGTTTCGCACTCCTCCGTCGTAAGAGTGGAAACGCTTGTTGTAATCATTTTTTTCTTCAAAAAAACAGTGGACATGATCTACCGTGCGGAACCTCCTCCAACCATGCATTAAATTACTCACTTTCGCCGACGTGTGGGACAACCAGCATCGGGGTCCACCAGCCATGCACTAAATTACTCCATAGTAGGGTGATGGTAGACTATCCCGATCGAAGCGCCGCAGTAAAGCCCAATGAGCCATCAAATCACAAAACCCCCTCCTTTCTAGCAGTAAGTTGGACGGACGAAGCAACCATCATTTCACTCTTCTCTCTCAGCTTACTCTCTTGGATGGCCGTTGGAGCACCAGCCGACGTGATGTCTATGGCTCTGGCAAAAACTGTCGAGGCTCATGGTACGAAGAAGCGCAAGCACCCCGTCGAGACTACCGCAGACAAGCTCAAAGCCATAGCCATGTCCAAGCCCCCCTCTCCGGGATCCCTCATTAAGCAAGTCCAGGTAATATCTCTTCTTGACGATCTTTTCTCAATCTTGATCATGTTTTTTCATCTAACACGCAGTACTAGTACCAGTAGTACAACTTTCTGGGTGATCTTGCATGTGATTTTTGTGTGCCAAATGACGGTTCTAAATTCCACTTTTGACCAAAACATGCGAGAGGTTGACACTGATTTCTTATAGATTACTTTCAACTACTCCCTCTGTCCCAAAATTCTTGTCTCAGATTTGTCTAGATATGGATGTATCTAATACTAAAATGTGACTTGATATATCCGTATCTAGACAAATCTAAGACAAGAATTTTGGGACGGAGGGAGTACTTTATGAACATCAATGCTACCTTTGAAGAGGGTATATATGCCTTAGTAACTTGTGTTATGGATATTGCAAGTAATTCCTATGCTCTCATGCCTTTGAAGACTAGTGTCTTTGTTCACTCATTTTTGTGCATATATGTAGTCATATATGGAGTATAATATCGAAAATCATCTTATATTTCTAAACAGAGGTAGTAATAAAATATGGTTTCTGTTTGAATTAGAACCAGGTCCGCGGTGGAGATGAAGTTCTCAAAGTCATGCCGTGTGAACTGGAAGATCTGAGGATGAGTTCTACTGCTAAACTATCCAACTGTTGTGTCCTTGTCGCCACGTGTCCTGAACTAGTGTTTTCCTGTAGCATTGTTGTCAGGCGTGTTCTCGAGGCTGTACTTGACCACAACAATTTCCTGGTTGTGCCTTCGATTATGAAGGGTGTGGTTCTTGTAAAGCTTCCAAACAAATCTGATGCGGCATGTCTTCATCATCATGTTTATGAGTGGAAAGACCACTCTGTTAGGTTCTCCAAGGTTGACGAGATGGTGATGGTGCAGGTAGACATCTCTCACGAAATCCATGGCCTAGTCAGTTATGCGGGGTTCATCCCGTAGGTCGATGGTAAGAAATAGTCTGCAGAGTTTAATTAGTGCAACTTTGCTTGTCTGTAGTAAGTACTATTGTTCAATACTTGATTTGTGTTTGCGAACACTGTATTGTTTAGTACTGCCGCTTTTGGTGTGTGGTCAGTCCTGAGAACAGTCTATGTTAATGTCTGTCCAGTCAATTCAGTCTGTATATTTTGAAGTATCCATATCATCTTTTTTGTGAGGATGGTTTATCAATTATGGTTACACTCCAATAGCTGTATGCATTGTAGGGTTTATCGCACCCACCAGGATTTCCAGTCCCATGGATGTTCAGTCCATACGATTTGTCACGACCTTTGGACTGTCCTGCTTGTGGGAGTAGGCGGGGGCCCTGCATGCCACCCTGTCACGCCCAATATGCGACCCTATCCAAAAGGAACTCGAAGGTCCCACCAAGGATAGACCCGCATATTGAAACGCTTTTGCAAGGTGGATATCATTACACCAACATTACATAATAGATGGGGATACATACAAGAGGCATACAATGCCACATGAATACAACATCACAATACATAAGAGCAACATCCGACTACGGATGATCACAAACAGAAACTCAAACGACATCCACCCTGCTAGCCCAGGCTGCCGACCTAGAACCTATCCCCTGATCGAAGAAGAAGCAGAAGAAGAACTCCAATACAAGCAAACATCGCTCTCGCGTCATGATCATCACATAACTTGTACCTGCAACTGTTGTTGTAGTAATCTGTGAGCCACGAGGACTCAGCAATCCCATTACCATGGGTATTAAGACTAGCAAAGCTTAAAGGGAAAGGAAGGGTAAAGTGGTGCGGTTGCAGAAGCGGCTAAGCATATATGGTGGCTAACATACATAAATAAGAGCGAGAAGAGAGCAAAAGGAATGGTCGTGAAGCTAGCAATGATCAAGAAGTGATCCTGAACTCCTACTTATGTCAAACATAACCCAGAAACCGTGTTCACTTTCCGGACTCCGCCGAAAAGAGACCTTCACGGCTACACACGCGGTTGATGCGTTTTAATTCGGATCTGGTGTCAAGTTATCTACAACCGGACATTAAAAAATTCCCATCTGCCAATAACCGCAGGCACGGCTTTTGAAAGATTATACCCTGCAGGGTGTCCCAACTTAGCCCATGATAAGCTCTAGTGATCAACGAAGGATAAACCTTCTCCCAGGAAGACCCGATCAGACTCGGAATCCCGGTTTACAAGACATTTCGACAATGGTAAAACAAGACCAGCAAAGCCTCCCGCTGTGCCGACAAATCCCGATAGGAGCTGCACATATCTCGTTCTCAGGGCACACCGGATGAGCCATACGTCGGGTTGGCATAGACCCTGATTGCCCAGGGGGCGCCGGACATCGTTCGGTTTGGACCAACACTTAGACAAGCACTGGCCCGGGGGGAGGGGAGGGTAAAATAGAGATGACCCTCGGGATGCGCGACTCCCAAGGGGAAAAAGGGCTAGGTGAGGTAAATGGTAAAACCAAGGTTGTACCTTGCTGGAGGAATTTTATTCAAAGCGAACTGTCAAGGGGGTCCCATAAATCACCCGACCGCATAAGGAACCCAAAATCCGGGAACATAACACCGGTATGACGGAAACTAGGGCGGCAAGAGTGGAACAAAACACCAGGCATAAGGCCGAGTCTTCCACCCTTTACCAAGTATATAGATGCATTAATAATATAAGAGATATTGTGATATCCCAACCAAAATCCTGTCCACCATGGAGAAATCTTCAACTTCACCTGCAACTAGCAACGCTATAAGAGGGGCTGAGCAAAGCGGTAACATAGCCAAACAACGGTTTGCATAGGAAAGGTGTCAAAGGTTAGAGGTTCATGGCAATTTGGGATGGCTTGATAAACAGGTGATAGGTAGCGCGGCATAGCGATAGAACGAAGCAACTAGCATAGCAATGATAGTAGTGAGATCCAGGGTAGTGGTCATCTTGCCTGAAATCCCGCAAGGAAGAAGAACGAATCCATGAAGAAGACGAATGGATGAAGCCGAACCAAGCGTAGACGAACGAATCCTCACGATCGCAACGGAAACAGGAACTATCGAAAAGAAGCACACAACATAGTAAACACACCACACAAGAACAAGGCATGATGCTCAACCAAGTATGATGCATGACAAAGCTACATGAAGCTACTCATGGCAAGAGATTATGCAAACAAGAGCAACACATCAAGGCAAGTTTAAATGAGGCCGGAACAACATGTAACAATTCTGGTAAGTCCTCATATGCAAATTTCGAAGTCGGTCCAGATCTGAATAAACCTTATGTTCAAGTTGTTAAATAGCAAGTTAAGATGCACAAAGATGATCTACACAAGATTCTAGTCAAGATACATATAAAGTTCATTTAGTTCGGAGCTACGGCCTAGAAGATATGAGCAAAACAAGTTAAACATGGCATTGATGCAAAATGCACCCAAACATCAAGCAAACACCTCAAAACATGGATGCAACATGATAATATGACACTACATGCAATTCTAAGCAAGTTTCATATAGAGCACACTCAAAACGGAGCAACGGTTCAACACACACACACTAAACAAGTTATAGCAACAATCTGTCCAAAACAGCAACTAGGCATATTGCAAGCATCAAAACAACATGCTATAGCACCTCAACATAATAACAAAAGGCATGAGCATGATGTACAGGTAAAGCATAACAAAACATGAACACTGAGCTATCTCCAGAAATCACTAGAACATGCTCAAACACACATGGCAAGATTGCAAGTAATAACAATTCAGACTTTGCAGAAAATAACATCAGGTTGCAATGTTCAGAGCTATCAAACAACATGTTACAGGAACTTATAATGGAAAACAAAGTAATGGCATGAATCTACTAAATGCATAGATCAAAAGTCCCTTACTGACCATGAGCCAAGAAGGATCAGAAAATATGATGGCACCCATGTAAACATGGCAATTTATATTCTAGATTCAAACATGGCAGGAAAAGAATTATGAAGGCATGTTGGTGAGCTTGTTACACTCACCACAGAGCAATATATAGCATGGCAAGGCACCCAACAGTAAAAAGACATGTTTGTGAAGCTAAGCATGGCAATAGCAAGGTCATAAGGTGCATGGAACACTAGGAAAACACATGGCAACAACTGAACTTAATGTTAACAGGCTGACAGCAACATTATCAAGCAACTTTGGAACATGTTTAGTGAACATCTCCAGATTATGCATAGAATGATTAGTAGGAGCAGGTTTACATAGCATCATGAAATAACAGATTCAGCCTAGCAAACAGCAATAGCAAGTACCCTACTTAACAAGCTCGATTCACTCACCACAAGTCATTGCGTGACAAGATAAGCATAGCATCATCAAGAAGACATGTTTGTGAAACAAACCAAGTCAAGAACAAGTCCATAGCATGCAAGGATCAACTACAACAACCTTGGCAAAATTGAATAACAAGTAAACAATCTGCCAGGAAACATTTTGAAGCAAAAGTAGAGCACGAAAATGACATCCTAGACTACTCCATAATTGCAACCAAGGGCATGAATGGATAGACAATAACCACATGTTCAAAAAACCCTTACTGAAGTATCTCAAAATATGCATGGATCTCTCTGTAGCATCAAGTTTACATGGCATCAAAATAACAGCAGAACAGGGACAAAAATCAGCAACATCACGATGCCAAGTTTGCATGCTTGTGCTAGTCACCACATTCATCACAAAAATACATGGAATACACCTCTGTAAAGAAGACATCGCATAGTTCAAAACACATGTAGACATCAACCTCATAGGATGCACACATCAATCATGGCAAAAATGACAAAAGAGCTCGTTCTGTTAACTGACAGCAAAAAACATCATGAAGCACTCTTACAACGAAGACTCATGCATCTAGATGACCTCAAATGAATATGATGCAATGGAATGAAATGATGAACTCGTTGAGACGAACAATTTGACATATTACACGCACAAAATGGAGCTATGGATGCAGAGATATGACAGGTCGAACATGGCATGAAAATTACTGCAGATTCAGGGACTCAGACGAAAACAGAGGGGGGAAAGTCAACCTCGTGCACGGATTTTGAAGCAGCGACCGGAGACTCGCCGGAGAAGGATGGAGATGGCCGGAGAAGCACCGAAGAGGTCGGGGACGAGGTGCTCCTAGCCGGATCGGGCCGGATCCGGCCGAATCCCGGCAAGGCGGGGGCGCACGCGGCCGCGGGGGCCGGCAGCGACCGGACGGAGGCGGGGCAAGGCTGGCTGCGGGGGAAGAAGCAGGGCAGCGGCGCGGGAGGAGATCCACGCGGGCGGAGGCGGACGGGCGCGGGCGGCGAGACGGCAGCGGGGGCGAGCGGGGCGAGCGGCGGCGGGCGGCAACGGGCGCTCGCGCGAGCGGGCGGTGGAGCATGGGGCGCTCGGCCGGCCGCGCGGGCCTGGGCGGGCCGCGCCTGGGCCCGGCGGGCCGCGACGGCGAGGAGGAGGCCGGAGGCCACGTGGCGTGCTCCCGTTGGCCACGGGAGGTAGCGGCGCT
>NC_041381.1:286012493-286070210 GCF_002162155.2 Triticum dicoccoides | reverse complement strand
CTGACGTGGAGGCACGGGATTGGCCGGGCGATGGCGCGGACGTGTCCAGCGGCGGGGTGGACGCGTCTGGCGGCGGGAGGAGCAAGACTAGGGTTAGGGGTCTATTTCATCCGAGATTTCGACGGGGGAAGGCTTATTTATAGGTAAAGGGAGCTAGGAGAGTCCAAATGAGGAGCGGTTTTCGCCCACACGATCGTGATCGAATGACCGAGAGCATGGAGGGGAGTTAGATGGGGTTCGGGCCACTTTGGAGGGGTGTTGGGATGCAAAGAGAAAGGAGGGTTTCGGGCTACGCGGTTAACCGTTGGAGTACCAAACGACCTCCAAATGGCACGAAACTTGATAGGCGGTCTACCGATGCTATACCAAGGCCACTTGGCAAGACTCGGTCCATTCCGAGAAAGTTTAACACCCACTCACAACGAGAGGCAAAAGGGGAACGCCGGAGGGCATAGGAGCGCCGGATTGCAAAACGGACAACGGGGAAAATGCTCGGATGCATGAGACGAACACGTATGCGATGCAATGCAATGCACATGATGACACAATGCGAATGATGACATGGAAAAATACAACACGCAAGCAAATGACATGGCAACGACGGCGAATAACTGGCGGACACCTGGCGCATCGAATCCGGGGCGTTACACACCCGTAGTTGGACGATCAATCTTCTGTTTAGTACTTCAACATAGTGATTTCATGGTAAGGATTCACTCGTGTCACATGAAGTAAATCTTATTGATTTAATGTCTCGTTTTCTTTCTTTCCTGCAATTTTGTGATGCAGGTTTTTCCATGTGACATTCATCACAGAATAAACCATTTGGTTTGCTCTACGATGGCTATTTTTGCAGGTTTCACTTCTTATGTCATGTCCGTAAGGAAGGCAATGTCCATCACTTATATTATTGGAAAAAATTTGATCAGTCTGTTGTCTGAGTACAAGCTGAATCCCTATGATGAACTGCAGATTGGTTTAATAAAAATGCCACAATTAGTCCTTCTCGCGTTTAAAAGAAATGAAGAAAAAAACTGGACCACGGTCACGGAGCCTAGTCAAGTTAGAAAGCTGATCATAGCAGACCAGACACGATCGCCGTTGTCTCGCACATCTGTACCACCTTCAGCAACGGATCGAGCGCCGGCAGTTGCTCTAGCACTGACAGCGGCAGAAGCTCAGTCTGATCCAGCTGAGGACTGGTTATTTTAGAAACCCTAGGTTTTTTCATAGATCAGTTTTATTTTTTTCCCGTTTAGTTATTTAGTGAACACCCGTTCGTTTGTTTGTTTTAACCAACGAGTTTCATTGTATAGCCGCAGACAGCGAACATTCGTTCATTAGCCTGTTCGTCAGTTTTTCTTTTTCTAGGGTTTTTCCGTGATTATTTTCGATCGTGATTTCTGCCCTGATTTTCGTTTTAGTTTTTCTTTTCTCTAGTTTATCGGAATCAGGCGATTCAAGCGCCTAGAGTTTCGTCTCGAAGCCCTCTTTCTGTTTAACCAACTTAAAAAAGTTTTTGCTACTGTAAAGTTTGACTTCAGTACAGATTAGTAAACAAAGTTCATTTCTTTCGCCATTTGAGTTTCGTTGCTTCGTTTGATTTGATTCTTTTTGCAAACCGGAGTTCTTAAGTTGAAATTTCTGGTTAGATCTCTTATTTGAGTTTTACCTGTGCTAGTAGTTGAATGCTTATTGTATGCTTGTTTGTTTGTGATAGAGTACGCGGAGTGCGCAGCTTGCTACTACGAGTCTCTAGGTTTCACGGACCATCAGCAAGGCAAGTAACACTTTGATCATACCTCTTTACTACCCAGTTTTATTGCATTAGATCAATTCTCAAACATTTTGCATGGTTAGGATTTTTTAATATGTGGGTTCTGGGAAGTAGATGAGGTAGTACCTATTGTCCTGTTTATTATCAAACCTTGGGAGTTACTTCTACGTTTGCTTATATTATGCTATGCTTGTAGACGTGGATTGGGTGAGTGTATCCATGACAGATATGAGTGTTGTTAATTAATGGTTAACTTAAGGTGCCTACATTAATACACATCTGGGTGGATTGAGGCACCTGGGGAACCCAGTGTTGCTTGTATTTTTTGAAATCCCGGGGTACCGTGTGATTCTCCTATGGACAGCCACCCAGGCTGAAAGGGATAATAAGATTATTCATGCTAGAAACTTCCGTGTGCAGCCACAAGCTATTATGGGCTCTAGCATAGTTGATTAAGTCGTGTGAACTCTTACAGTGGTAGACTAGCAGATATAGGGGAAAGTAGGTGTAACTGTCTACCCATTGTAAGGTGCTAACGCTTCTGAAAGACTGTGTCTCGGTCATCCGTTTCTCAAACATCATGTAGTGCAAGAAATTCAACGGAGGAGATCGAGTCTTGTGCGGAAAAGTGTGCAAACCTCTGCAGAGTGTATAAACTAATCATGGTTAGCCGTGTCCCCGGTTATGGATGTTTTGAGTATCTAGTTCTTCGATTATCATGTGGATCTCAACATGTTACTTAATTTAATTTTGATTGGGTTAATGATGATGCTTAATTGAGATTGAGTTGGGTGAACCTTCTCAATGTTTAACAACCACCATGATAGTTAAATAAAATGTATTCCTTTGTTGTAGGAAAAAATTGGCTTTATGCAAAACTGTAACCATAGAGCTTTCCACCAGCCATATATGCATATAGAAATAGCATTATTCTGTTCATTACTCTCTATGTCTTACATTGCCAGCATATTCCATGTGCTGACCCGTTTCGGGCTACAACATTCATGTTGCAGACTTTTTAGACGACGAGTAAGGTGCCTTAGGTCGTGATCTTTCACTCAGTGATGCCGTTGGAGTTGATGGACTCACTTTATCTTCCAAGCCTTCCGCTGTTATCATTATTAGATGGCCTTAAGCCATATTTATTGTAATAAGTTCTCTTTTGAGACATTCGATGTAATAAGTGTGTGATTGCTACTCTGGTATAAATCCTTCAAGTACTGTGTGTGTCAGCATTAACGATCCAGGGATGACACTGATGCACAGAGATCAGACTGTTTGAGGTCTGGTCGCTACAAGATGGTATCAGAGCATGCTGACTGTAGGACACGACCACTAAGCTAAAGCCCTAGATCACTACTCTCTTCTCATTTCTGACTCCTCTCCTTTTTTCTACTCTTTTAGATGGTGGATGCAAGAAACAAGTTCACTCAACCGGATGAAGATACACCTTTCGGACGTCACTTGAAGGAAGTCACTAGAAGAGGAGCGTTGGATGATTCGAGTTCAAGTTCCAGGAAGGACGTTCATGCCCGTCACTGAGCCCATAGAGTTTTCCTTTGATGCACCAACCTGGAGTCTAGGAAAGAGCATGGAAGCCCACATCACCATGGGTCGCATTGGAGAAGTTTACAACAAGGATCTCAAGGATACTATCTACCAGATTTGTGGGCGCCGAGATGAGCAATGGGAGATGATCAGCACCAGGAAGGATAGATCTATTGCAGCTTTCATCCAGGAGTTAAACCAGCACATTCGACGCTAGGAGAACCAGATGTGCGCAGGCATGATAGATCTGAAGAAGGCTATGACCAGGATCATGGAACTGGAAGAAGAACTCAATACTACACGTGATGGATATGAGGAGGAAATGACGACACCGTGGAGAAGAATGATGACCTAAAGAAGAAGCTAAAAGTATTCATGGGATACCCCGCGCCAGGAGGAGGAGACAATGATTCCACTTGCCCGGAGAACTACATCATCATCGACGACACCGACTCAGACCCTGATGATAGTGATGATGACTATGTTGATGAAGCAGGAGCAGATATCATGGAGTCTTCGACCGGTCAATTTTTCTAGTCGACCACCATAACAGTAGTATTATTCCCCCTTGTATATAGCATAGTCCGAGCACTTTTGTAACGATAGCTAGACAAATGTATACCCTTGTTTCAAATTGATTGAAGTGATATGTTTGTGTTTGTCTCATGTGCATATGGGTAGTGTTTTCCCTTTAGACCACATTCTATTCTGTTTTCTCATCTTTTCTAAAGCCTCAGATGCCTCCGAGACGTGACAATGGATTTGCTTTCCCACCGGAGCTCACTCAGTTGATCCAGCAGCAGAATGCTTTGACACAGATACTAGTTCAGAATCAGAATCAGGGAAACAACAACAACAACAACAACCCACCACCATGACCACCTATTGGTCACTTAAACCGTTTCTTGAGTCTTAAATCACCGGTGTTCTCTAGTAGCACCGAGCCGATAGTTGCAGATGATTGGCTCCGCAAGATTGGAAGGGAGTTGACCACTGCAGGATGCACAGATGCAGAAAGAGTGCATTTTGCCGCACATTAGCTTGATGGATCCGCAACATCATGGAGGGAGAATTTCACAGCCACTTACCCCATCGACACTGTCACATGGGACCCGTTTCAGCAGGCTTTCCGTACTGTCCATGTTTCAGCAGGAGCTATGGCCATGAAGAAGCGTGAGTTGCACAACTTGCGCCAAGGAGGACGTACTGTTGGCTAGTATGTGGATGATTTTAGTAAGTTAGCATGTTATGCCCCAGATGACATTGCTACGGATGCAGCTAAGCAGGAGAAGTTTCTGGAAGGACTGAATGATGAGCTGAGCATGCAGTTGATGGTGGCAACCTTCAACACCTACCAGGAGATGGTAGATAGAGCTCTCATGATTGAAGGGAAGCAGTAGCAGATTGACAACCGCAAGAGGAAGTATGGACAAGGGAAGTACAATTCTAGAGCTCATCAGAAGCCCCATTTTACCCCGAACTCGGGAGGACCTTTTCAGCATAACAATGGAGGCCACAACCATAATGGAGGGAGTTCGCACAATCATAGTGGCCCCAGGAATGGGAATGGGAATGGAGGAAGCAACGGCCAGAACCGTTCCAACTCAACAACCCCAGCCAAGAAGGATCTGAGCCACGTCACTTGTTACAAGTGCCAGAAGACTGTACATTATGCCAATGAATGTCCTGAAGCTAAGAATGGAAATGGCAATGGAAGCTCTGGGAACAAGGCGAACCCTTTCAATAGGGGACAGGTGAACCACGTTAATGTGGAGGAGGTTGAAGCCCAGCCAGATGCAGTAATAGGTAAGTTTTTGGTTAAGTCATTTACTGCAATCGTTCTTTTTGATACTGGTGCATCGCATTCATACATATCAAGGGGATTTGTGGATAAATATAAACTTCCCACCAAAGTTCTTAGAACACCTATGTTAGTAAGCTCACCAGGAGTGGAATATATGGCATGTCAAGGATGTTTTCAGATGCCATTGACCATAGGGAGGCATGTTTTCCCCTTAGACCTGATAATCTTGGAGTCGCAAGGTTTGGATGTGATTCTGGGTATGGATTGGCTATCGATGTATGGAGGAAACATCGATTGCGCCAGTAAGTCAATTTTGCTCACCACCCCAGAAGGAAGGAGGGTTAAGTATGTATCTCGGCATGAGCCAAAGAGGACTCAAGGGAATTCCTTATCAGGAGTTGTACAGGAGGAAGTACCAGTGGTGAAGGATTTCCCTGATGTATTTCCAGAAGGGTTGCCAGGCATGCCACCGGATAGAGACATTGAGTTTTTGATTGAGCTTTTGCCAGGCACAGGGCCAATATCTAAGAGACCATATAGGATGCCCGCAAAGGATTTGCAGGAAATTAAGAAACATATTAAGGAGTTATTGGATAAAGGCCATATTCGCCCAAGTTCGTCACCTTGGGGATCACCCGTGCTTCTAGTGGAGAAGAAGGATGAATCGTTGAGGATGGTTGTTGATTATCGAGGGTTGAATGAAGTGACAATCAAGAACAAGTACCCACTGCCGATGATCAATGATTTTTTTGACCAGTTGCAAGGAGCTAAAGTATTTTCCAAGATTGATCTGCGATCAGGATACCACCACCTGAAGATTCGAGAGCAGGATATACCTAAGACAGCTTTTACCACAAGGTACGGGCTATATGAGTATACCGCTATGTCATTTGGTCTAACTAACGCACCTGCTTATTTCATGAACATGATGAACAAGGTGTTTATGGAGTTTCTGGATAAGGTCGTCGTGGTGTTCATTGATGATATTCTGGTCTACTCGAAGAATGAAGAGGAGCATAAGGAGCATTTGCGTTTGGTACTTGGAAAGCTCAAAGAACATCAGTTATATGCCAAATTCGGCAAGTGTGAGTTTTGGTTGAAGGAAGTTGGATTCCTCGGACATCTGATATCCGAAGAAGGAATAGTAGTAGACCCCACCAAAGTTGTCACTGTGACAAATTGGGAAGCACCCACGTCAGCTGGAGAGATCCGGAGTTTTCTTGGACTCACAGGATACTACCGGAGGTTCATTGAGAATTTCTCGAAGATTGCAAAACCCATGACGGATTTGTTGAAGAAAGACACCAAATTCAAATGTACTGAGGAATGTGAGGCCAGTTTCCAGGAGTTGAAGAAATGTTTGGTTACATCACCAGTGTTGATTCTGCCAGATCCGCGCAAGGATTATGAGGTATATTGCGATGCTTCTCGCCGAGGACTTGGAGCAGTGCTTATGCAGGAAGGAAGAGTTGTTTCTTACGCCTCACGACAGCTTAAGCCCCATGAGTTGAATTATGCTACACATGATTTGGATTTAGCAGCCATAGTGCATGCGTTGAAGACATGGAGACATTTTCTCATCGGAAACCATTGTGAGGTATACATAGATCACAAGAGTTTGAAGTATATTTTCACACAGAAAGAGTTAAATCTCAGGCAAATGAGATGGTTGGAGCTCATTAAGGATTATTATATGAGGTTGCATTATCATCCGGGAAAGGCTAACGTAGTCGTCGATGCATTGAGCCGCAAAAGTCATGTCAACACCCTCATGACTGGAGTGTTACCCAAGGAGTTAGCCGAGGATCTTCACGAGCTATGTTTGGAGATAGTTTCGAGAGGCTATGTAGCAGCATTAGAAATTCAGTCTACTTTGATGGATAAGATCAGATAGGCACAGAAAATTGACAAGGAGATTGCCGAGATAAAGGAGAAGATGAGCAAAGGAAAAGCTAAGGGATTTCATGAGGATGAGCATGATACCTTATGGTTTGAGGACCGTGTATATGTGCCTAATGACCCGGAGATCAGGAAGTTGATTCTGCAAGAGGACCATGATTCACCGTATTCGATTCACCCAGGAAATACCAAGATGTATCTGGATTTGAAGGATAGTTTCTAGTGGACCGGAATGAAGAAAGATATTGCAGAATATGTAGCAGTTTGTGATGTATGTCAGAGAGTGAAGGCAGAGCATCAGAAGCCAACAGGATTGCTACAGCCATTGTCGATACCCTAATGGAAGTGGGATAAGCTAGGCATGGATTTTATCACGGGATTTCCCAAGACTCTTTCAGGCTATGACTCGATATGGGTTGTAGTCGACCGTTTGACGAAGGTAGCTCATTTCATCCCAGTGAAGACCACTTATACCAGTGCTAAGTTGGCAAAGATATACATGACCAAGATCAATGTCTGCATGGAGTTACGAGGACCATTATATCAGATAGAGGAACCCGGTTTACCTCAAAGTTCTGGAATCAGTTGCACGAAACTTTGGGTACCAGGCTAGGGTTCAGTACAGCCTTTCATCCACAGACAGATGGACAGACCGAGAGAGTCAATCAGATTCTAGAGGACATGTTGAGAGCTTGTGCGCTAGATTATGGATCTAGTTGGGACGACAATTGCCTTATGCAGAGTTCTCTTACAACAGCAGTTATCAATCTAGTTTGAAGATGGCCCCTTTGGAAGCTTTGTACGGAAGGAGGTGCATGACACCGTTGTTGCAGGATGAAGTTGGAGACCGTCAGTTGTTTGGACCAGATTTGATTAAAGAGTCCGAAGAGAAGGTTAATCTGATTCACGATAGACTCAAGGTAGCCTAGTCCAGGCAGAAGAGCTATGCGGATTCTAAACGCAAGGAGACAGTTTACGAAGTCGGAGACAGAGTTTATCTTTGAGTATCCCCACTTCGAGGAGTGAAGCATTTTGGAGTTAAGGGAAAGTTAGCACCACGTTTTGTGGGGACTTACAAGGTTTTGGAGGGTATGGGAGAAGTTGCCTACAAGTTGGAATTGCCTCAAGGATTGTTAGGAGTTCACGATGTGTTCCACGTTTCCCAGTTGAGGAAGTGCCACGCAGAGATGGCCGATATCCCTCTGAGAGATACAGTGCCCCTGGAAGCAATTCAGTTGGATAGCGATTTGTCACTCTATGCGTTCGGTTTATTCGGTTTGCATGGTTCGGTTTATATGGGTTTCCGGTTTGTACGGTATTAATACTTCGATTTATACGGTATGATATTAAAATACGGTTCGGTTTTGGTATATATCAAATTATTTCGGTATGGTTTCGGTATATACCATAATAACCAAAGTTGACGTGAATTCAAAAATGACATACTATATTTTACAAACTTATAAATTCAAACACATACATTTTAAATACAAATGGTATATAACTTTATATAAGTATATATGCATGCCTCAATTCATGCCTTGAAAGGTTATGGACGATGTAGTTAGCATTTTTGCAAGAGAAAAATTACTATGTTACAAGAAAAATGGATGTTCTTTGCAGGAAATTTTACTCTTATACAAGAAAAATGACTATTTGTATCGTTGTTTGCCTTATGAAATATATTTTTTTTATTTCGGTTTATTCGGTTAACCATTCGGTTTTTCGGTATATACCATAAAAACCGAAATTCAAAACGGTATGAAAAGTTCATACCATATCGAAACCAGAAACCATAAAAACCGTGAATTCGGTTCGGTTCGGTTCATTTTCGGTATGGTTTTTCGGTTCGGTTTTAAAATGCACAGAGTGAGCGATTTGACCTATGAAGAGAAACGAGTGAAGATTCTCGAGTTTGCCAGCCGAGTCACGCGCAGCAAGGTTATCAAGTTCTGAAAAGTTCAGTGGAGCCACCATACCGAAGATCAAGCCACTTGGGAACAAGAAGAAGACCTAGGGAAGGACCACCCTCACCTATTTTCTAGCCAACCCGAATCTCGAGGGCGAGATTCATCTTAAGGGGGGTAGGTTTGTAACATCCCAAATTTTTAATTTGGAATGTTATATATTAGATCATCATTGCATATCATATTTTACTTGCATTTTGGCTTGATCATAGAAATTCTAAGAAACTCAAGGACCCACGAAGAGAGTTGGGGATTTCGTTATTTTCATATTTGAGTTTTCTCAAATTTTGAAAAGAGGATCAATTGGTTTTGATTATTTTTCTTCCTAATATTTCTAAAATAAAAATATATGAAAGGGGATAAAATGACTTCTCCAAAATAAATGAAATATTAGAGGAAAAATGTTAAAATAAATTTATTTATTTTATTTGGTTTTTATTGCAATTTTATTTGAGTTAGAAAAATTGCACGATTTCAAAATTGCATTTTAGGGCCAAGAAAAATGTTCATCTTGTTTTAAATATTTTATTTAGACGGTGAAAATTTGTTTTGGTGTTTTTTAGATTTTTATTTAATTTTCTAAGATTTATTTCAGTTTCGGTGGAATTATTAGAAAAAAAAGTTCGTTCGGACCGACCAGGTCGAATTCCTAGCCGGCCCAGCCGCCTCGCTCGCGCCCTGCCATGGCCGAGCCGGACTTCGTCTAGAGTCCAGGAGCCACCCGCCACCACCTTGGCCCCCTCCCCAAGCCGAGCGCCCCCCTCCTCCTTTAAATACCGTCGCACCCCGCCGCCTCCACCCCACCCCGCCCTGCAGCCGCACAGCCGCAGCAGCAGCTGCCGCGTCGCCGCCCGCTCGCGCACCGCATTCCGTCGCCGCCGCCGATGCCACCCTGCCCCGCCGGAGCCCCTTACCTTGCCGGATTCGACGAGGTAGCCACCGCCGCCGCCGCCGGTTTTCTTTAGAAAACCGATCCGTTTTTTAGAAACCCTAGCTTTTTTTATATAGATTGGTTTTATTTTTTTCTGGTTTAGTTATTTAGTGAACACCCGTTCGTTTGTTCATTTTAACGAACGAGTTTCACCGTTTAGCCGCAGACAGCGAACGTTCATTCGTTAGCCTGTTCGTCAGATTTTCTTTTTCAGGGTTTTTCCGCGATTATTTTCGATCGCGATTTCTGCCCCGACTTCCGTTTTAGCTTTTCTTTTCGCTCGTTTATCGGAATCAGGCGATTCAAGCGCCTTGAGTTTCGTCTCGAAGCCCTCTTTCTGTTTAACCAACTTAAACAAGTTTTTGCTACTGTAAAATTTGACTTAAGTCCAGATTAGTAAACAAATTTCATTTCTTTCACCGTTTGAGTTTCGTTGCTTCGTTTGATTTGATTCTTTTTGCAAACAGGAGTTCTTAAGTTGAGCTTTCTGTTTAGATCTCTTATTTGAGTTTTACCTGTGCTTGTACTTGAATGCTTATTGTATGCTTGTTTGTTTGCGACAGAGTACCTGGAGTGTGCAGCGTGCTACTACGAGTCTTTAGGTTTCACGGATCATTAGCAACGCAAGTAACACTTTGATCATACCTAGGTGGCAACTTATATTCACATCTGGGTGGATTGAGGCACCTGGGGAACCCAGTGTTGCTTGCATTTTTGGAAATCTCGGGGTACCGTGTGATTCTCCTATGGACTGCCCCCCAGGCCCAAAGGGATCATAAGATTATTCATGCTAGAAACTTCCGTGTGCAGCCACAAGCTATTATGGGCTCTAGCATAGTTGATTAAGTCGTGTGAACACTTAAAGTGGTAGACTAGCAGATGTAGGGGAACTAGGTGTAACTGTCTACCCATCGTAAGGTGCTAACGCTTCTGAAAGACCGTGTCTCGGTCATCCGTTTCTCAAACATCATGTAGTGCGAGAAATTAAACGGAGGAGATCGAGTCTTGTGGGGAAAAGTGCACAAACCTCTGCAGAGTGTATAAACTAAGCATGGTTAGCCGTGTCCCTGTTATGGACGTTTTGAGTATCTAGTTCTTGGATTATCTTGTGGATCTCAACATGTTACTTAATTTAATTTTGATTGGGTTAATGATGATGCTTAATTGGGATTGAGTTGTGTGAACCTTCTCAATGTTTAACAACCACCATGATAGTTAAATAAAATTTAGTCCTTTGTTGTAGGGAAAAATTGGCTTTATGCAAAACTGTAACCATCGAGCTTTCCACCAGCAATATATGCATATAGAAATAACATTATTCTGTTCATTACTCTCTATGTGTTACATTGCCAGCATATTCCATATGCTGACCCGTTTCGGGCTGCAACGTTCATGTTGCAGACTTTTCAGATGACGAGCAAGGTGCCTTAGGTCGTGATCTTTCACTCAGTGATGCCGTTGGAGTTGATGGACTCACTTTATCTTCCAAGCCTTCCGCTGTTATCGTTATTAGATGGCCTTAAGCCATATTTATTGTAATAAGTTCTCTTTTGAGACATTCGATGTAATAAGTGTGTGATTGCTACTCTGGTATAAATCCTTCAAGTACTGTGCGTGTCAGCATTACCGATCCAGGGATGACACTGATGCACAGAGATCAGACTGTTTGAGGTCTGGTCACTACACACCAGCTCTACAAGGAGCACTATCTCTGGCAGCAGCAGCGGCTTTGGCACCTGCACCAACACTTGCACTTGCATCTGGTCCGGCCCGTGCAGCGGCAACCGAACAAGCAGTTGCACCAGAAATAGACTGGGCTGCAGTTTGCACTTCGTATACCAAAGTCCTTCCAAAAACCGACATGTCCACCTTCTTGGTAAGCATTGGCCGCCCAAGTGCTTCATTCTTTTTTCTTTCCATGTTGTTTCACATGATTCACTGTGTTGATCTAACTGTTTGGGTATGTCTTCTTATTTGCAAATAGAGAATTCCTAGAGCAACGAGGGAGTCGTTCAACAATCCGGGCGACCTTACCATGCGCAGCCTTGGTCTGAATGAACATGCTCAATATACCGTAAGTACAAAGGATGGTCGCATGATGATTGATGCTAAAGGATGGTCAAGGTTCAAATCTAAATCATATCTTGCGATAGGGGATGATGTCAAAATCGAACTTTCTCGGCAAGGAGAGCTGGTCCAAATCAACTTTGTAATTCTTCAGTAGCAACACGCAACTTCCGAACTGATCTATCCTCCGAGAGATTTTGATGTAATAATCCGGCATGGTGGAAAAAGTGTCCGGTGTGTATAAGTAGTACGATGGTATTATTTATCACATGGTATATCGTTGATAGAATTTCAACTCTCATTGCTGGTTAGGAACTGTCGTTTGATTTCATTCCAACAGCTGTCGTGCTTTATTCAATTTTGTGTATTCACCTCATGACAACATCTAAAACCAGCGCCGTACCGATCGTTTGCAATATGAAAAGAGTTGAGGTAGAACACATGGGCCCCCAAACATGCAGGGTGGGCCTGCGGCCCAAAGTCCAGAACTGTGAGCCTGTCTGAGTATTATATTCTCAGCTGAACCCCCATAATGCCCGTGCTTTGCACGTAACATCAAGATGCATTTGTATGAGTATTTTATCTTGTGAGAGAAAAGGATGAACGAGGGAAGGCCTTATTTGCAAATGTGGAGAGGTATGTGGGTACCTTTTTGCAAAATTGCCATAGTTTCCTTCCTATCCGTCAGATATAAATCAGACGGCCTATATTGCAGGATGGCATGCACTCCATCTTCACCAACTCGTCTATACTGTGTTAAAAACAACTCTATTTTTTATAATTATATATGTTATATATATTCCCCTTGATTTTTCTTATGTATAAAGTTGTGATATAAAATATTTGTATATTTCTTTATAGAGGGAGTATCTCTCTATCAAAAATATATTTATGTGTAACTAGTTACTCCTGTCTTTCTACTTCCTTTCGCTGATATGTGGGGCATCCGGCAACGGGGTCCACGTGCCATATGCACCAAATTAGTGTGCACAACTGCACGGTAGACACACCCCGGTCGTAGCGCTGCAATAATGCCCAATGAGCCGTCAAATCACAACCCCCCCCTTACAGCTTTAGAAGTAAGCTGGACGGATGAAGTGGCAATATTTCACTGGGCCTGAATCCCCTTCTCCCTCGTCTGCTTGTTCAGAGAAAACCCCTCTCGACGATTGCATAGGGTTTTCTCATGGAGAACCAGGTACGAATTCTTCATCCATCCCCGATAAATCCAAGTCCCTTGGTCACGGGTAATCCTAGGATGGAAGCCGCCGCCATTGATGCATTTTTCTTCCTACTGAATCTATTGTGTTTCATTTGAAGTGCCCAAAGTGCGAGGACCCTACAAGTTTCTGCGCTCTCGGCGAGACGCCACACTTGTTCGTTCTCATCCTAACACAGGATTTTAAAATGCGCACAGTATGTTCCTAGAATCCTCTTTTCTATCCGGGAGGGTGGGGTTTTTTGAACATGCTGTCGACTAATTTGGAAATTTGGATTGCTATATTTGGATAAAAGGTACTACTAGTACAATGGTCAACACTGACGTGAAGGAGGAAATTATTTCTAGATTTGGAAAGGGAATACATTGTGTTCTCATATTATTTTTCCTGCAGTGCTTTATTTGCTCTGCCAGAACACATGTACTCAAGATGCTCGGCCTTGCAATAACTGAATACACCAGTTTAATGGTTACAGTGAAGACAAGCCATGGATATAAGTTCCGAGTTGGGTTCATGAACCAAGAAGATCGCTGCTTTTTTTATGGCCCAACTTGGATAGACTTTCTCAAGTGTTACAGACTCAAAGTTGGCGCACGAATGTTGATGGAAATAGCAGAACTCGGTCTCATCTTCACTACGATCTTCCACCCTGACGTCGTTCCAATTGTTCATCCATGTTAGTTTTGTATCTGGTTCTTGCTTGTTGCCTTGATTACTTCTTAATCCAGCTATTCTGTCTAACTAATCACAATTTAACTTTAGAAGTAGCAACGAATCTCTCACGAAGATGCTACTTCTAACTTATATTTTCTTATAATTGGTGGAACATGTAGGTTTTTTCAGAGTTAAGAAAGCCGCTCGTTTGTTATTCTATAAGAACTCGGCTGTTACAGATGGCACTGAAGTTGAGTAGGACAACATCCACAAGTTCCTACACTTTATTGATCGTCTTGAGGTCCTCGTGGGGCGTTTCAATGGTGGAAGGCCACGTGGGATATGTGTGCCACTGCTGCACTCGTTGAACAGGTCCAACTGTGTCGAGAAACTTATGGTACGAGCTGTTTTCTGTTATATATATTGTTCATAAACTATTGCTTATACACAGTTTTACAGCTGTGATCTTCTTGAAAGAAAAACTGCCCAGTTCTATTGTTCCTTTACAGATGCCTGACCATGGTTGGGTCAGACTTGTGCTTGGTCACAACATGATGTTTATGTCGACCTACTCCATTCCCCTTGGAGGTGAAAAGATACTTATTCATGGGTGGTCTCAAATAATGGAGGCCCGTCCATCTTGGAGAATAGGACAGAAGATTATGTTCCTGCTTTTCCATGGCTCCAAAGAGAATATCCTGTTTATTGACCACATTACGAGATGAAGCCGCTTTCAGAAGGTTGTGCATGCGCGGGGTGGCGCCTGGGCCTTGTCCTAGGGCTTGGCAGCCTCACCCTTGGTTAACTATAGGCAAAGTAGCACTGTTCGAGGCATGCTTTGTACGGTTGAACCTGTATTAGTACTCATACTGCTTTCAGCTATGGTTGTTAAGTGCCCCTGCTGGTTCCAGTTAAGGATGTTAAGTACTCCTGCTGCATTTACAGTCTGTCGTGTTTCTTCAGTCCTTTCTTCCTCCAGCCACCAAAACCAAACCAGCGCTGGCGGGGCCGCCTGCTTCCGCCTCCCACTGGCTGCTCCTCAGCGCACGCATCGCTGTGATACGTCTCCAACGTATCTATAATTTTAGATTGTTCCATGCTATTATATTATCTGTTTTGGATGTTTAATGGGCTTTACTATACACTTTTATATTATTTTGGGACTAACCTATTAATCGGAGGCCCAGCCAAATTTGCTATTTTTGGTGCCTATTTTAGTGTTTCGCACAAAAGGAATATCAAACGGAGTCCAAACGGAATGAAACCTTCGGGGATGTTATTTTTGGAACAAACGCAATCCAGGAGACTTGGAGTGGACGTCAAGGAACAAACGAGGAGGCCACGAGGTAGCAGGGCGCGCCCAGGGGGTAGGCGCGCCCCCAACCCTCATGGGCCACTCGTGGCTCCCCTGACCGACTTCTTTCACCTATATATACTCGTATACCTTGAAAACATCCTGGAGCACCACGAAACCCTATTTCCACCGCCACGACCTTCTGTACCCGTGATATCCCATCTTGGGGCCTTTTCCGGTGCTCCGCCGGAGGGGTAATCGATCACTGAGGGCTTCTACATCAACACCATGGCCTCTCCGATGAAGTGTGAGTAGTTTACCTCAGATGTTCGGTTCCATAGTCATTAGCTAGATGGCTTCTTCTCTCTCTTTGTATCTCAATACGAAGTTCTCCTGGATCCTCTTGGAGATCTATTCGATGTAATTCTTTTTGCGGTGTGCTTGTCGAGATCCGATGAATTGTGGGTTTATGATTAAGATTATCTATAAACAATATTTGAATCTCGTCTGAATTCTTTTATGAATGATTTATTATCTTTGCAAGTCTCTTCGAATTATCAGTTTGGTTTGGCCTACTAGATTGATCTTTCTTGCAAAGGGAGAAGTGCTTAGCTTTGGGTTCAATCTTGCGGTCTCCTTTCCCAGTGACAGCAGGGGCAGCAAGGCACATATTGTATTGTTGCCATCGACGATAAAAAGATGGGGTTTATATCATATTGCTTGAGTTTATCCCTCTACATCATGTCATCTTGCCAAATGTGTGGAGTAATAGTAATAGATGCAGAATCGTTTCGATCTACTTGTCGTGGACGTGATGCCTATATACATGATCATGCCTAGATATTCTCATAACTAATGCGCTTTTCTATCAATTGCTCGACAGTAATTTGTTCACCCACAGTAATACTTATGCTATCTTGAGAGAAGCCATTAGTGAAACCTATGGCCCCGGGTATATTTTCTATCATATAAGTTTCCTATCTACTTTATTTTGCAATCTTTACTTTCCAATCTATATCATAAAAATACCAGAAATATTTATCTTATTATTATCTCTATCAGATCTCACTTTTGCATGTGGCCATGAAGGGATTGACAACCCCTTTATCGCATTGGTTGCAAGGTTCTTATTTGTTTGTGTAGGTACGAGGGATTTGCGTGTAGCCTCCTACTGGATTGATACCTTGGTTCTCAAAAACTGAGGGAAATACTTACGCTACTTTGCTGCATCACCCTTTCCTCTTCAAGGGAAAACCAACGCATGCTCAAGAGGTACCAAGAAGGATTTTTGGCGCCGTTGTCGGGGAGTCTACGCACAAGTCAAGACATACCAAGTACCCATCACAAACTCTTATCCCTCACATTACAGTATTTGCCATTTGCCTCTCGTTTTCCTCTCACCCACTTCACCCTTGCCGTTTTATTCGCCCTTCTCCTATTCGTCTTTTCTTTTGCTTTGATGTCTTACATGGCTCGTTTGCTCGTTTGGTTGGAATAGTTGTTTATTTATTGCTAAACAGAGAACCTGAGATCTATGGATCCTCATCCGCTTGCCAATCTTTTTAAGAGATCCAATTATGATGAACCAAATCCTAGTGATTTGAGTGCACTAGATTATCTTTATGAGGTTTTGCTTGAAATTCGTGAATCTGAAAATTGTGATGAAGAAATTTATGAAGAGATTCACGATAGCACCTTGAATATAAAGCATGATTGCAACGATTTTATTTTAAATTCTCTTGATGTCAATTGTGCTAATAGTATCCAAAACCCTAAGCTTGCGGATGCTAGTTTTGCTATGTCTACTACTTGTTGCAATGATCATTACTGGGTGACTCTTCTTATGATCTTGAAAATTTATTTAAGCCCCATGATGAATATGAGATTGATAATAGTGTTTGCAATAATATTGAAAGTGGGTTTGGAAGAGTGTCAACTTTAGATCCCACATATTTGGAGAATGTTCAATCTTATGGTATTTTTGATAAAAGTGGATTTGGAGAGGTCAACTTCACATGCATGTGGATCGTGTTGAGAATATGTTATGTGATAGCTATCTTGTTGAATTTGCCTATGATCCTACATGTAATTATTATGAGAGAGGAAAATATGGTCGTAGAAATTTTTATCTTACTAAATTACCTCTCGTCATGTTGAGTTTGCTATCGTCTCTTTCTTCTTCCTTGCATATGCTAGTTTTTTCTTGCCTTGCAAATTTGTTTGCTTATAATATGCCTATTCACAGGAAGTATGTTAGACTTAGATGTTTTTGTCACGTGTTTCATGATGCTCTCTTTGCGCTTCAATTCTTGTCATTCATGTGAGCAACATTAAGATTATCAATGCCTAGTTAAAAGGCTTTAAAGAAAAGCGCTTGTTGGGAGACAATCCAATATTTTTCCTTGATTTATTCAATAAATAATTCATATATCCTATGGTTATATGTGTTTTTATGTTTTAGTTAGTGTTTTTTCTAAGTAGAACCTTTGGGAAGACTTGGGTGAAGTCTTTATGATCTTGCTGTAAAAAACAGAAATTTAGCGCTCACGCGATTAGCTGCCATTTTTTACTGGAGAATGCTTTCAGGTTGATTATTTTTGCATATGATTAATATACAAATTACTCATGTCCACCAATTTATTTAAGAATTTTTGGAGTTACATAAGTATTATAAAGTTACGAATTACTAAAGATCGTTCTGTTTTTGACAGATTCTGTTTTTCATGTGTTGTTTGCATATTTTGATGAATCTATGGCTAGTATCGGGGGGTATGAACCATCGAGAAGTTGGAATACAGTAGGTTTAACACCAACATAAATAAATAATGAGTTCATTACAGTACCTTAAAGTGGTGATTTGTTTTCGTTTGCTAACGGAGCTCATGAGATTTTTTGTTGAGTTTTGTGTTGTGAAGTTTTCAAGTTTTGGTAAAGATTTGATGGATTATGGAATAAGGAGTGGCAAGAGCCTAAGATTGGGTATGACCAAGGCACCCCAAGGTAAATTCAAGGACAACCAAAAGCCTAGGCTTGGGGATGCCCCGGAAGGCATCCCCTCTTTCATCTTCGTCCATTGGTAACTTTACTTGATGCTATATTTTTATTCACCGCATGATATGTGTTTTGCTTGGAGCATCTTGTATGATTTGAGTCTTTGCTTTTTAGTTTACCACAATCATACTTGCTGTACACACCTTTTGGGAGAGACACACATGAATCGGAATTTATTAGAATACTCTATTTGCTTCACTTATATCTTTTGAGTTAGATAATTTTGCTCTAGTGCTTCACTTATATCTTTTTAGAGCACGGCGGTTGTTTTTTTTATAGAAATTATTGATCTCTCATGCATAAATTATATTATTTTGAGATTCTTTAGAACATCATGGTAATTTGCTTTGGCTATAAAATAAGTCCTAAAATGATAGGCATTCAAGATGGGTATAATAAAAACTTTCATATAAAGTGCATTGAATACTATGAGAAGTTTGATTCCTTATGATTGTTTTGAGATATGAAGATGGTGATACTAGAGTCATGCTAGTGGAGTAGTTGTGAATTTGAGATACTTGTGTTAAAGTTTGTGATTCCCGTATCATGCACGTATGGTGAACCGTTATGTGATGAAGTCAGAGCATGATTTATTTTTTGATTGCCTTTCTTATGAGTGGCGGTCGGGGACGAGCGATGGTCTTTTCCTACCAATCTATCCCCCTAGGAGCATGCATGTAGTACTTTGTTTTGATGATTAATAGATTTTTGCAATAAGTATATGAGTTCTTTATGACTAATGTTGAGTCCATGGATTATACGCACTCTCACCCTTCCACCATTGCTAGCCTCTCTTGTGCCGCGCAACTTTCGCCGGTACCATACACCCACCATATACCTTCCTCAAAACAGGCACCATACCTACCTATTATGGCATTTCCATAGCCATTCCAAGATATATTGCCATGGAACTTTCCATTGTTCCATTTATTATGACACGCTTCTTCATTGTCATATTTCCTTGCATGATCATGTCGTTGACATCGTATTTGTGGCAAAGCCACCTTTATAACTCTTTCATACATGTCGCTCTTGATTCATTGCATATCCCGGTACACCGCTGGAGGCATTCACATAGAGTCATATTTTGTCCTAAGTATTGAGTTGTAATTCTTGAGTTGTAAATAATAGAAGTGTGATGATTTCCATTTATAGAGCATTGTCCCATGTGAGGAAAGGACGATGGAGACTATGATTCCCCCACAAGTCGGGATGAGATTCCGGAATTTATGAAAAATAAAAGAGGCCGAAGAAGCCTAAATAAAAAAAGAGGCCAAAGAAGCCCAAATAAAAAAAGAGAAAAAATAAAAAAAATGAGAGAAAAATAGAGAAGGGACAATGTTACTATCCTTTTACCACACTTGTACTTCAAACTAGCACCATGATCTTCATGATAGAGAGTCTCCTATGTTGTCACTTTCATATACTAGTGGGAATTTTACATTATAGAACTTGTCTTGTATATTCCAATGATGGGTTTCCTCAAAATGCCCTAGGTCTTCATGAGCAAGCGAGTTGGATGCACACCCACTTAGTTTCATTTGATGAGCTATCATACACTTATAGCTCTAGTTCATCCATTGCATGGTAATCCCTACTCACTCACATTGATATCTATTGATGGGCATCTCCATAGCCCATTGATACGCCTAGTTGATGTGAGACTATCTTCTCCTTCTTTTGTCTTCTCCACAACCACCATTCTATTCCACATATAGTGCTATGTCCGTGGTTCATGCTCATGTATTGCGTGAAAATTGAAAAGGTTTGAGAACATCAAAAGTATGAAACAATTGCTTAGCTTGTCATCGGGGTTCTGCATGATTTAAAAATTTTGTGTGATGAAGATAGAGCATAGCTAGACTATATGATTTTGTAGGGATAGCTTTCTTTAGCCATGTTATTTTGAGAAGACATGATTACTTCATTAGTATGCTTGAAGTATTATTGTTTTCATGTCAATATTAAACTTTTGTTTTGAATCTTATGGATCTGAACATTCATGCCACAATAAGGAAAATTACATTGATAATTATGTTAGGTAGCATTCCACATCAAAAATTCTATTTTTATCATTTACCTACTCGAGGACGAGCATGAATTAAGCTTGGGGATGCTTGATATGTCTCCAACGTATCTATAGTTTTTGATTGTTCCATGCTATTATATTATATGTTTTGGATGTTTAATGGGTTTTACTGTACACTTTTATATTATTTTTGGGACTAACCTATTAACCGCAGGCCCAACCCAAATTGATGTTTTTTTCCTATTTCAGTGTTTCGCAGAAAAGGAATATAAACGGAGTCCAAACGGAATGAAACCTTCGTGGAAGTTATTTTTGGAACAAACCCAATCCAGGAGAATTGGAGTGGCTGTCAAGGAACAAACGAGGCGGCCATGAGGTAGGAGGGTGCGCCCAGGGGGTAGGCATGCCCCCCACCATCGTGGCTCCGCTAACCGGCTTCTTTTGCCTATATATACTCGTATACCCTGAAAACATCCAGGAGCACCACGGAACCCTATTTCCACTGCCGCAACCGTCTGTACCCGTGAGATCCCATCTTGGGGCCTTTTCCGGTGCTCCGCCAGAGGGGGAATCGATCACGGAGGGCTTCTACATCAACACCATGGCCTCTCCGATGAAGTGTGAGTAGTTTACCTCAGACCTTCGGGTCCATAGTTATTAGCTAGATGGTTTCTTCTCTCTCTTTGGATCTCAATACAAAGTTCTCCTCGATCTTCTTGGAGATCTATTCGATGTAATTCTTTTTGCGGTCTGTTTGTTGAGATTCGATGAATTGTGGGTTTATGATCAAGATTATCCGTGAACAATATTTGAATCTCCTATGAATTCTTTTATGTATGATTTGTTATCTTTGCAAGTCTCTTCGAATTATCAGTTTGGTTTGGCCTACTATATTGATCTTTCTTGCCATGGGAGAAGTGCTTAGCTTTGGGTTCACTCTTGCGGTGTCCTTTCCCAGTGACAGCAGGGGCAGCAAGGCACGTATTGTATTGTTGCCATCAAGGATAAAAAGATGGGGTTTATATCATATTGCTTGAGTTTATCCCTCTACATCATGTCATATTGCAAAATGCAATACTCTGTTCTTATGAACTTAATACTCTAGATGCATGCTGGATAGCGGTCGATGCGTGGAGTAATAGTAGTAGATGCAGAATTGTTTCGATCTACTTGTCACGGACGTGATTCCTATATACATGATCATGCCTAGATATTCTCATAACTATGTGCTTTTCTATCAATTGCTCGACAGTAATTTGTTCACCAACCGTAATACTTATGCTATCTTGAGAGAAGCCACTAGTGAACCCTATGGCCCACGGGTCTATTTTCTATCATATAAGTTTCCTATCTATTTTATTTTGCAATATTTACCTTCCAATCTATATCATAAAAATACCAAAAATATTTATCTTACTATTATCTCTATCAGATCTCACTTTTGCAAGTGGCCGTGAAGGGATTGACAACCCCTTTATCGCGTTGGTTGCAAGGTTCTTATTTGTTTGGGTAGGTACGAGGGATTTACGTGTAGCCTCCTACTCGGATTGATACCTTGGTTCTCAAAAACTGAGGGAAATACTTACGCTACTTTGCTGCATCACCCTTTCCTCTTCAAGGGAAAACCAACGCATGCTCAAGAGGCACGCCGCCCCACCGTCTCCTAAATCATTAACGCCGACGTCCGAGGCCTCGCCGTCGTCCTCCGCGCGCTTTGGTACGCTCGCCGCGGCACCGCCCTCTCGCGTTGTCAACATGGCCAACAAACAACAGGAATCAGCAGAAGTACGTGGAGAGGATGACAGTAGGGGCCCACCATGCCAGCGTATGGAAAAATAAAATGCTTCTTCCTAGTGTTTTCCTCACATCTGAGACCCACGACATTGTGACGTATATAGTCAATAGACAAGAGAACAACATAAGATCGGCTGACACCTGGGACGTAGCTACTCGAGCAGTATTTGAGACGGAGCAGGGTTTGAACTGGGCTGTGGCCCGTCTAGCCCAGGCTTATATTTTATGTTCATGATGTGACCAGCCCAGCTATTTTTTCTTTGTGAAAATGAGCCCATTTTATTTTTTCTCAAGAATACCCAATCCAGGCCTACTTATTTTTCTACGCCCTGATGGGCTCCAACTCTTTCAAAACGCCTGCAAATCTTGAAAGTAATATGAAATGGGTTGTAAATATAAAAGCAGATGACAAATTGGCAATTACTTTATAATTTCTGAATTTTTTCACATTTTCAGATTCCTATTTCACTGGGCTTTAACCTAATTTAAATATATCTTGAAAGTACTTTAAATCTGGCTCGACATTTCAATATTAAAAATAGTTTGGAACCCACAGAAATATGCAAAATTTCATTTAAATTTTTAACCCTGGCCCTGGCCAACCAAAAAAATGGACTGCAATAAATTGCATAAGAAGTTGCAATGAGCTATATATAAATTATTAAAAAAGAGGGAATGGTCTGACTTGTGGGCCTATTAAGTTGACGCGTATGCAAGATTTTTTTAGTTATTATATACATCAACAAATGATTCTAGCAGACGTAACCGTTGGATGTCAATCCAACGACCGTCATGTTTCTTCAATCTCTGATCTTCTTGCTCCAGCCGCCAAATCTAGCGCCAGCTGGACCGCTTGCTCCCGCCTCCCGTGGCCGGCTGTGCTGCCGCGTAGGCCTCACTGCCCCTACTACCCCCACCGCTGGCGAGGGCATCTCTCTAGTCACCCACACCCCTTGTTATTCTACGGCAATGGCAGCCTCACACTGCAGCCGAACCAGCGAACCCTCGTACTCCTCTCTGCGCGGGTTTCCACTGCCACGTCTTCCTCGGCTCCGCGCTGTCCCCTTCCTAGGCCTCGCCGTCGTCCACCGCCCTGGTGCTCTCGGCGCGGCGTGGTCAATGTGGCAATGACCGACTTCCATTGGAAGAGTACTGTACGTGGAGAGGCTGACAGCTTGGTCCATGGCAGTCGCCAGGAAGTGCCTCCTTATTACGTGCAAAATAATTATTCCTCCACCTGACAGTAGGAATCCATCGTATGGGCCACCGTATTTTGTGAAAAAAAACATCCCCCCCCTAACTGCTGGGACCCACCGGACGGGCCACCGTATTTCGTGAAAAAAAACGTTCCCCCCACTGTCAGCTCGGACCCACTGAAAGTACCTCCTTATTACGCACAAAAAATTGAATACTCCCCCTTCTAGCTGGAGCCCACCTTGGTGGGAGGCTGACTTGTGGGCCTACTAAGTTGACAGGGATGGAGAGCTTTGTCAACTTAGTTAATATGAACGATTCTAGCTCCAGTGACCGTACGATGTCCATCCAACGGCCGTAGTGCTTCTTCAACCTCTGGTCTTCTTGCTCCAGCCGCCCAAAGCAGCACCGGTCGCGCCACATGCTCCTGCCTCCCATGGCCGGCAGTGTTGCCGCGGAGGCCTCACCGGCACCTACTATTCCCACCGCTGGCCACGCCCCGCGGAAACGGCAGCCTCACACCGCAACCGAACCAATGATCCCTCGTACTCCTCTCCACGCGGGCTTCCGCTGCCGCGTCTTCCCCGGCTCCCGTCGTCCCCTTCCTAGGCCTCGCCGTCGTCCACCATCCCGGTACTCTCGTCGCGGCGTGGTCAACGTGGTCAAGGAACCACTTCCATCGGAAGAGTACTGTATGTGGAGAGGCTGACAGCTCGGTCCACGGGGGCCGCAAGGAAGTGCCTCCTTATTACGCACAAAATAATTATTCCTCCGCCTGACAGCAGGGACCCACCGGATGGGCCACCGTATTTCGCGAAAAAAATGTTTCCCCCCTGACTGCTGGGACCCACCAACTACATCTTCGCACGCAAGGAAGTGCATCCATATTATGGGCAAAAAAAATGATTCGCCCCCCTGACTGTTGGGACTCACCAGCTACATCTTCGCACGGATGGAAGTGCCTGAGAGTCGGGACCCACCTGGTCGAGCGTACATAGCATTGTCATTCTGGTCGCGAATGTGTACGAACATACTGGTCGATGTAGACGCAAATGTGTCATAGTAGAGGTGCGCACGTAGCATGTACACGTACGTACAGCGGCCAGGGTGCAAGAAAGAAAATACGGACACGTACGTACATATGGGCGGGGTCTCGAACGCCTACTCACGCATACGTACGGCCATGGCTTGTGTACATGGCTAGGTCAGAACGGAGAAACATCATTGTCGTCGTGTTCATGGGGAGCCAACCGGCTGGGTCGGAACGGAATGTGTCGTCATGTTCATCGGGAGGGCTTGGATGGAACAACCAATGGAAACGAGGCCTGGCGTACCGCAGAATGAAGGAAATTGCCTTGGGTTCGACCGGCCACGGTCGAAACAGGATCCTGTTCATCGGGAGGGGTCTGGCGTACTGCAAAACGGAGGAAATGGACTTCTGTTGGACCTCCTACGATCGAAACGGGGTCCTGTTGATCGGGAGGGGTGTGGCGTACCGCATAACGGAGGAAATGGACTTGTGTTGGAGTGCTACGATCGAAACGAAGGTCCTGTTCATCGGGAGGGGTGTGGCGTACCGCAAAACGGGACTCCATGGGATACTGTTCATCTCCACCGTTGACCTCCTCCAGCCTCCACATGCTACTATTCATCCACCGTCGACCTCCTCCAGCCTCCACCTGCAACTGTTCATCCACGGGCTCCTGTTCATCCAGCCTCCACCGCGCGCTACTCCATCGGCCACTGTTCAACCAGTCCTCTCTACGGGGTCCTATTCAACCACACCTCCACAGGCTCCTGTTTATCCAGCCCTCCACCGGCTACTATTCATCCAGCCCTCCACGGGGATGTCCTGTTCATCCAGCCCTCCACGGGGTCCTGTTCATCTAGCCCCAACCGGCTCGATCGATCGGGGTCCTGTTCATCCAGAGGCAACACCACGGGGTCCTGTTCATCCATCCCCACAAGGAACTGTTCATCCAAACCCCCCAACAATGCTCATTGTTCATCCAACCCCCCAGCAACGCTCACTGTTTATCCAGAGGTAGCATCGATCGGCTTCAGTTAGCAGCAGTAGCGAAGCAATCGCTCGATTGTTTGGGTTTAGTAACGCGTAGCCTGCAGTGCAATCGCTCGGGTTCAGTTAGAGCTCAACGCCTCGCACCCACGTGCATACGGTACGAGAGGAACGCGCATCGCTCGGCCCCCGACCACCCACCGTAACCGGGAACACCCATAAATTTTCCTCGCCCTCGCTTCTACCACGGTTTTTTCTGTCATAGACGACCCAAAGAATGTCATCCAGCTGCGTCTCCGGCCCGCCCAGGAAGAAAAGCCCATTTTATGTCATAGAAGTAGGAGCCCACCACATCTATGATGATACCGGGTTTTGTCACAATTATCGTCATAGAAGTGTCATAAGTATGACAGAAAAAAAAAATTCGTTCGGCCCAAAATGTCACGGATGTGTCTTTTTTTTGTAGTGATGGGATAAGCATATGAAGCATAGATAATTTCAGATTTATGATATTCAATTCATTCAACCATTTACCCATAAGATATAAGTGGAGCATGAGAGTAAATGACAAAACAACTCCAGAAAGATATAAGTGAAGATCAATGAGTAGTCAAATAGTTAAATAGCCATGGGAGGACTCTCTCTCATTCAAGATTTGAGATCCAATGATTTTATTCAAACATCAAGTAAAATGAAAATATGCTCCAAGCAAAACACATATCATGTGACGAATAAAGTATAGCTCCGAGTAAGGTATACCGATGGTTTTTGAAGACAAAAGAGGGGATGCCTTCCGGGGCATCCCCAAGCTTAAGCGCTTGAGTCTTCCTTGAATATTACCTTGGGGTTCCTTGGGAGTCCCCAAGCTTAGGGTCTTTCCACTCCTTATTCTCTTCCTATCGACATCTCGCCCAAAACTTTAAAACTTCAATCACACAAAACTTAACGGAACTTCATGAGATGGGTTAGCATGATAAGGAGCAAAATCATTCACTTTGGTACTGTCAAGATAAGATTCATAATTGTTCTCACATTGCCTACTGTACCATATCATTTCTACAATTTATATTGAGAAATATAAGCCATAGAAACTAGAAAACAAGCAAACTATGCATTGAAAACAGAATATGTCAGAAATAGAACTGTCTATAATGATCTGAATAACAACCATACTTATATTACTCCAAAACTTCTGAAATTTGTATATCAATCTTGTGTAAACATTTCAGATCAAAAGCACTCTTCTTTTATTTTTGAAAATTATTTTAGTCGGCATAAAAGTTTCTATTTTTCAGCAAGATCAAATCAACTATCACCGTAAGCCATCCCAAAGGTCTTACTTGGCCCAAACACTAATTAAAACAACAAAACACAATCTGCAGAGGTAATAATGTGTATTTATTGAAAAATAAAACCAAAAACATAAAAATAAAATTGGCTTGCCTCTGCTAAGAATAGCTAGGATTTCCAGCAGAAGATGCCATTCGGTTGATGAGAAATAAAAAGGAATATCGAGAATTCGCGTGGCTAACAAGCGGTATTGTTTAATGCCCCTAGCTAGGCATGATATTTTAATGATAATCTTTCAAGACCAATTTCAATGATGGTCTTATTCATCCTCCAAAAGATACAATTGAAGTTCATGGATTATTCTACAATTAATTTAGGTTTACCAACATCCAAGCTCAAAATATATAAGTGAAGCACACGAAGCATTCTATAAAGTCATACTCAAAAGATTTAAGTGAAGAACAAAGAGCATTCTATAAAGCCATACTCAAAAGATTAAAGTGAAGTGCATGAAACATTCTATAAATCAATCAAGGACTATGTCATACTAGCATGGTGCATAAAGGAAAAGAAAGAACTCAAAAGACACATATCATGTGAAGAAAACAAAAACTGAGATATACCGATAATAGTTGAAGAAGAAAGATGGATGCCAACCGGGGCATCCACAAGCTTAGATGCTTGAGTATCCTTGAAATATTTACTTGGGGTGCCTTGGGCATTCCAAAGCTTGAACTCTTGCCTCTCCTTATTCTTCTCATATTGATAACACCTCGATCTTCAAACACTTCATCCACACAAAACTTAACAAAACCCAAATGAGATCCCTTAGTATAATAAAGAAAATCACTACCTTTAGGTACTGTTGTAAACTCATTCTTATTTCATATTAGCATTATATCTACTGCCATGGTTCATATCCCCCGATACTACCCATATATTCATCAAAATAAGTGAACAACACATAGAAAACAGAATCTGTCAAAAAAAGGACAGTCTGTAGTAATCTGGAAACTTCGTATACTTATGTAACTCCAAAAATTCTAAAAAATTAGGACATACTAAAAAATTTATATAGAATTATTGTGTAAAAATGTCAGAAACTTTTGAAGTTCCAGTAAAAAAATGTAAATTCCTACACTATAACCAAAGTTTCTATTTTTGCACTACACATAGCAAACAAGCAATCTAATCATCCTAAAACGAAAACTTGGCACATTATTTTTATAATACAATGGATATATACCGGGGGATAATTATTTTTGAGAAAATTCCATTAAAAATTCAACATTGTTTCCATGAGCAGGAAAAGAAGTGTTCAAGGTCGACCCTCACTTCTCCAATGCATAACCTTCCAATCACTTCTCTCTTTTGAAAATGTTTTCAGGCATAAGAGGCAAGTAACTTTTTTTTTGTATTTTCATTCTTTTAATTTTTTTTGTTTGTTTCACCCACAACTAAAGAAAACAAAAACAGAAGGGAAAACAAAATCTACGTAGTGAAGAAAGCAAACAAGCACACACGAGAATATCAACCCCACGCTATTGCTCCCCGGCAACGGCGCCAGAAAAGAGCTTGATAATCCCCAAGTGCAAGGAGTCATCGTAGAAATTTCCAAAGATGGAAGTGATAAGTATGGAGTGTCAAACCCACAAGGAGCTAAAGTTAAGATCAATATTCTCTTAAGTCCTATCTGCCACCGATACAACTCTATGTACCAAGTGTTTGCTTTCATGTAGAAACGAAAAATAAAAGTACGTTGTGGGTATGAAGAGGATAGCTTTGCATGATAACGGAGAACAAAAATATAAAAATAGGTGTTGTTAACATAAAGTTAGAATATATTACTATATATTATAAAACTGAGTGTGGAATAATGATGGGTCGGTGTGCGGGATTGTCCTAGGCAATTGTTAACAAGATCAGTAGTCAGTATTGCAATTTTATATGAGGGAGAGGCATAAGCGAACATACTTTCTCTACTTTGATCATATGCACTTATGATTGGAACTCTAGCAAGCATCTGCAACTCCTAAAGATCATTAAGGTAAAACCCAACCATAGCATTAAAGTATCAAGTCCCCTTTATCCCATACGCAACAACCCTCTTACTCGGGTTTAAGCTTCTTTCACTCTAGCAACCCACTATAAGCGAATCATGAACGTATTGTAACACCCTACAGCGGGAATCCTTCATGTGTGTGCGGCACAGAAGGTACCATATGATAGCATCAGAATAAAACATACAATTCAAACCAATCTAGATCATCAATCGATCCAAAGACAAAAAAATCTACTCAAAACATCATAGGATAGCAACACGTCATTGGATCATAATATGTGGTATAAAGCACCATGTTCAAGTAGGGGATTATAGCGGGGTGCGGGAGAGTGGACCGTCGAAAAGAGATGAAGAAGGTGATGTTGATGAAAACGATCACCGCGGCGATGGTCCCCCGGCGGCACTCCGGCACCATCGAGAGAGGGGGGGAGAGTCTCCCCCTTGTGCTTCCTTCTCCACGGCCTCCCCCTAGATGGGGAGAGGTACTCCCTCTGTTCCTTGGCCTCCATGGTGATGATGGCCCCCTCAGGACTCCTCCTGCATGGCCTTCGGTGAAGATGTCCCCCTCCGTATTCCTCCTCAATGGCCTCCGGTGAAGATGACCCCCTCCGGCAGGGTGCCGGAGAGGGCCTAGATTGATTATTTTATGGCTACAGAGGCTTGCGGTGGTGGAACTTCTGATCTAGGTTTCTTTCTGAGGGTTTTGGTATTTATTGGAATTTTTGCGTCGACCTCATGTCAAGGGGGTCCATGAGGCAGTGCCTAGATAGGAGCACCCTCCCGGGGGGTAGGGCGCGCCCCCTACCATGTCGTCGCCTCGGGACTCTTCTGACCCAACTCCGATGCCTTGGGGGTCTCTTTTGGTCCATAAAAATCGTCGTAAATTTTCAGCCCATTCTGAGAACTTTTATTTCTGCACAAAAAACGACACCATGGTAGTTCTTCTGAAAACAACGTCAGTACGGGTTAGTTCTACTCAAATCATACCAAAATCATATAAATTGTTGTAAACATGGCATGAATACTTCATAAATTATAGATACATTGGAGACGTATCAGTCTTCTCTTCGTCCTTCTTGGACATGAATATCTGATGGTACACGGAGTATGCATCCGAAAAGGAAAGCAGATCACACCCGTAAGTGGAATCCACAATTTGATCGATGCGCGGCAAGGGGAATGGGTACTTCGGGCATGCTTTGTTTTATACGTGAAGTCTATGCAAAGCTCCATTTCCCATTCGCCTTGCACACCACCACCGGGTTCGCCAACCATGTTGGATGCACACTCCTCTGATGATAGAGGCAAAGGTGTCCCGTCTTTCGATGAGATGATGGATATCGCTTTGGTGGCAGTCGACTTTGACGATCCGACTATGAACGTGCGAGGACGTCGCGCCTTAGCAATCGCTAAACCAACTCCGAGAGGTTATTGACCACGCCGGAGCACGATCAACCTGACCACGAGGGTCTGTTTCCTGCGAGCAAACGAAGAACAAGCAAGAAACTGAGATTGCAATCTGGATATTGCGAATATAAGATGAAAGCTTTATTGATCAAGGTGGGGTTCTGTGACGCCTTTGTCTGGTCGTTGAACACAAACGAAGTACGCGAAGTTGCAGCTATGGCAAACTTTTAATCTAAACAAAACCCCAAAGTCTAAACGATGCCCTAAGGGCTGTATATATGGAGGAAGAGGGGGGGGGAATTTCGTGGCCCTTGGTGGAGGGGTCCGAAATCAACCCTATCTCTTGTTTCCCCACACATACGGACTCTAAAAATAGCCTATACTTATGTATTTCGAAATTACATGGGCCTGGCCCAATAATAAGGTGACGCAGCACCTAAAATAGCCTCGGGACGAAATTTATGAAGTGGCATCTTGTATATTTCGTCCAAGGCTTCATGCACCCATTATGGTGGCTTCAAAGTCCTGAAATCATCACTTGTAACTCCGTTCTTGTTCCCCTTGCGCATGCCATCATCTCCATGCTTGTTCTTGCTCCAATGTTCATCCTTCTCCAAGCTAGGCCCTTCATTTGTAAGCAAAACAAATGTATCCAATTTAGGCAGCATCATATTCTCATGAACATTAGAATCATTACCAAGAAACGAAAGTACCTGGTAATTTAGTTGGCGTGCACGAGCTCTAGTAATTGGTCCAGTATGTATAGCAGCAGGGGCTGTGGGTGTAACAATTGTATTGATGTCCTCATCAGCAAATCAGGAAATCTATCCTTACGCAAATGTAACCAAACAAGATCTCCAGGTGCAAACACAACATGTTTTCTACCCTTATCTCCAGCAAGTTTATATTTAGCATTCATGCGCTCAATGTTTTCCTTAGTTAACTCATGCATTTTTAAAATCAATTCAGCACGTTGTTTAGCATCAAAATTAACCTTCTCCGAAGATGGAAGAGGCAACAAATCAATAGGTGCACGAGGTAGGAAACCATACACAACTTCAAAAGGGCACATCTTAGTAGTAGAATGCAATGAACGATTATAAGCAAATTCAATATGAGGCAAGCATTCCTCCCACATTTTCTTATTATTCTTCAAAACAGCCCTAAGCATAGTAGACAATGTTCTATTGACTACTTCAGTTTGTCCATCAGTTTGGGGGTGACAAGTAGTACTAAAAAGCAGTTTAGTCCCCAACTTAGGCCATAAACATCTCCAAAAGTGGCTAAGAAATTTAGTATCACGATCTGAAACAATAGTATTTGGCACACCATGCAAGCGAATAATTTCACGAAAGAACAAATCAGCAACATTAACAGCATCATCGCTTTTATGACATGGTATAAAGTGTGCCATTTTCGAGAATCTATCCACGACAACAAATATGCTATCCCTCCCCTTCTTTGTTCGAGGTAAACCTAAAACAAAGTCCATAGATATATCCTCCCAAGGAACACTAGGTACAGGCAAAGGCATATATAAACCATGAGGATTGAGTCGTGACTTAGCTTTTTGACATGTAGTGCATCGAGCAATAAAACGCTCAACATCCCGTCTCATCTTTGGCCAAAAGAAATGTGTAGCAAGTACGTCCTCCGTATTCTTCACGCCAAAGTGTCCCATTAATCCTCCTCCATGCGCCTCCTACAACAACAAAAGACGAACGGAGCTAGCTGGAATGCATAGCTTGTTAGCACGAAACACAAATCCATCGTTAACGACGAACTTGTTCCACATTCTTCCTTCTTTACAATTCTGCATTACATCTTTAAAATCAGCATCATGCACATATTGATCTTTGATGGTCTCCAAACCAAATATTTTGAAGTCAAGTTGTGAAAGCATAGTATAGCAGCGAGACAATGCATCAGCAATAACATTTTCTTTTCCCTTCTTGTGTTTAATGACATAAGGAAAAGTCTCAATGAATTCAACCCATTTAGCATGTCTACGATTCAGTTTAGCTTGACTTTTAATATGTTTCGAAGATTCATGATCAGAATGTATAACAAATTCTTTGGGACATAAATAATGTTGCCATGTTTCTAAAGTCCGAACAAGATCATATAATTCTTTATCATAAGTAGAATAATTCAGACTAGGCCCACTCAATTTTTCAGAAAAGTATGCAACAGGTTTGCCATCTTGTAATAACACACCGCCTAATCCAATTCCACTAGCATCACATTCAAGCTCAAAAGTCTTATTAAAATCAGGAAGTTGGAGTAAAGGAGCATGTGTCAACTTATCTTTCAATACCGAGATGGCTTCTTCCTGTGCGGTACCCCAAAGAAAAGGCACATCTTTCTTTGTAAGCTCATTGAGAGGTGCAGCAATGGTGCTGAAATCTCTCACAAAACGCCTATAGAATCCAGCGAGGCGAAGAAAACTCCTCACTTGTGTGACCGTTTTGGGTTGCGGCCAACTCTCAATAGCTTCAATCTTGGCTTTATCAACTTCAATTCCCTGTGGAGTAACAACATAGCCAAGAAAAGATACTCGGTCGGTGCAAAAGGTGCACTTCCCAAGGTTACCAATAAAACGTGCATCACGTAGAGCAATAAAAACAGCACGTAAATGTTCCAAATGTTCTTCCAAAGATCTGCTATAAATCAGTATGTCATCAAAGTAAACTACCACAAATCGTCCAATGAAAGCACGTAAAACTTCGTTCATTAATCTCATGAAAGTACTAGGTGCATTAGTTAACCCAAAAGGCATGACTAACCACTCATATAATCCAAACTTAGTTTTGAATGCTGTTTTCCATTCATCTCCCAATTTCATACGAATTTGATGGTATCCACTACGCAAATCAACTTTGGAGAATATTGTAGAGCCACTCAATTCATCAAGCATATCATCTAGCCTAGGAATAGGATGACGATAACGAATAGTAATATTATTAATGCCTCTACAATCAACGCACATACGTGATGTACCATCCTTTTTCGGCACTAGAATAATAGGAACAGCACAAGGACTACGGGATTCGCGTATATAACCTTTGTCGAGAAGCTCTTGTACTTGACGCATAATCTCCTTCGTCTCCTCTGGATTGGTACGGTATGGTGCACGGTTTGGCAGTGAAGCACCGGGAATTAAGTCAATCTGATGCTCAATCCCTTGAATAGGCGGTAATCCCGGTGGCACGTCTTGTGGAAAGACGTCAGCGAACTCCTGCAAAATGTTAGTGACAGCAGGAGGCAAAGAGGAAGGCACGTCCTCGAATGAAAATAATGCCTCTTTGCACACAAAAGCATAGCAAACAGATTTGCTGAAATCTAGCTCATCAATATCAGATTTGGTGGCAAATAAACATGCACTTTTCAATTTAATTTCAGAAGCAACACTAGATGGTTTATTATTAGGCTTCATTTGTTGCTCAAATTCTTTTGCCACAATCTGATTTTCACTCTTATTCGTCTCCTGTTTTGCTTTATTAGCTCTATTAATATCATCTTTCAAAATGGAATCAGGAGTCATAGGAAGCAAAGTAATATTTTTATCCTTATGAACAAGAGTATAGTGATTGTTTCTACCATGGTGTACAGAATTTTTATCAAATTGCCATGGTCTATGATGAGGACATCAATACAATTGTTACACCCACAGCCCCTGCTGCTATACATACTGGACCAATTACTAGAGCTCGTGCACGCCAACTAAATTACCAGGTACTTTCGTTTCTTGGTAATGATTCTAATGTTCATGAGAATATGATGCTGCCTAAATTGGATACATTTGTTTTGCTTACAAATGAAGGGCCTAGCTTGGAGAAGGATGAACATTGGAGCAAGAACAAGCATGGAGATGATGGCATGCGCAAGGGAAACAAGAACGGAGTTACAAGTGATGATTTCAGGACTTTGAAGCCACCATAATGGGTGCATGAAGCCTTGGACGAAATATACAAGACGCCACTTCATAAATTTCGTCCCGAGGCTATTTTAGGTGCTGCGTCACCTTATTATTGGGCCAGGCCCATGTAATTTCGAAATACATCAGTATAGGCTATTTTTAGAGTCCGTATGTGTGGGGAAACAAGAGATAGGGTTGATTTCGGACCCCTCCACCAAGGGCCACGAAATTCCCCCTCTTCCTCCATATATACAGCCCTTAGGGCATCGTTTAGACTTTGGGTTTTGTTTAGATTAAAAGTTCGCCATAGCTGCAACTTCGCGTACTTCGTTTGTGTTCAACGACCAGACAAAGGCGTCACAGAACCCCACCTTGATCAATAAAGCTTTCATCTTATATTCGCAATATCCAGATTGCAATCTCAGTTTCTTGCTTGTTCTTCGTTTGCTCGCAGGAAACAGACCCTCGTGGTCAGGTTGATCGTGCTCCGGCGTGGTCAATAACCTCTCGGAGTTGGTTTAGCGATTGCTAAGGCGCGACGTCCTCGCACGTTCGTAGTCGGATCGTCAAAGTCGACTTCCACCAAAGCGAAATCCACCATCTCATCGAAAGACGGGACACCTTTGCCTCTATCAAAGAGGAAGGCACGTCCTCGAATGAAAATAATGCCTCTTTGCACACAAAAGCATAGCAAACAGATTTGCTGAAATCTAGCTCATCAATATCAGATTTGGTGGCAAATAAACATGCACTTTTCAATTTAATTTCAGAAGCAACACTAGATGGTTTATTATTAGGCTTCATTTGTTGCTCAAATTCTTTTGCCACAATCTGATTTTCACTCTTATTCGTCTCCTGTTTTGCTTTATTAGCTCTATTAATATCATCTTTCAAAATGGAATCAGGAGTCATAGGAAGCAAAGTAATATTTTTATCCTTATGAACAAGAGTATAGTGATTGTTTCTACCATGGTGTACAGAATTTTTATCAAATTGCCATGGTCTACCAAGTAATAAGGAACATGCTTGCATAGGTACCACATCACAATCAACATAATCAGCATATGTAGAGATACTAAAATGCACACAAACAGTACGTGTTACCTTAACCTTGCCGCTGTTGTTGAACCATTGGATGTAGTAAGGATGTGGATGTGGTCTTGTAGTGAGAGAAAGCTTCTCCACCATCTCCATGCTAGCCAAGTTGTTGCAGCTCCCTCCGTCTATGATGACGCGCACAGAACGTTCCTTCACAACTCCCTTGGTATGGAACAAATTGTGCCTCTGATTTTGCTCAGCTTGTGTGATCTGCACACTCAAAACACATTGAGCAACTAAACATTCATACCTGTCAGCGTCTTCAGAAGCCATGTATTGCGTCTCATGATCAGAATCATCTCCACCATGTTCTTCACATGTAATAAGAGCCAAAGTCTCCTCATCATAGTCACTAGCGGACTCATATCCACCATCCGCGGTAGCAATCATCACACGCGGAGATTTGCATTCTCTCGCATAATGACCTCCTCCCTTACAACGACGACAAATAATATCACTTGTGTGCCCTGTTGATGCCATGGAAGAAGAAGAACTCTGTGCAGGCCCAGCAGGTGCGCTCTTGGCAGATAATGGTGGTTGTGCCTGTTTTCTTGTATCACGACTGGAGGAGGCACGTGACTGAGGTGCTGGTGTAGTTGAAGTAGAAGATGCACGTGGTGTCCATGATGAAGGTCGGCCTGCAGAAAAGTTAGTTCGCCCCAATGCTTGTCGATCCTGCACTTCACGTTCAGCTTTACAAGCAAGATGGAATAAACGAGTGATATTAGTATACTCCTTATAGTCTAGAATGGTCTGAATCTCTCTATTTAATCCACCCAGAAAACGTGCAAGCATAGCTTCATTCTCCTCAACAATACCACATCTAATCATGCCAGTTTGTAATTCCTGATAATATTCTTCTACATAATTTTTCCCTTGTCTTAAACGCTGCAATTTTTGAAGCAATTCACGTTGATAATATGGTGGAACCCAACGCGTACGCATAGCAGTTTTCAAAGCAGCCCAAGTAGTTGGAATAGGATATAATCTACAATGTTCAGACCACCATACACATGCAAAACTAGTGAAAGCACAAACAGCAGCAGCAACCCGTCTCTCCTCGGGATATTGTAAACATGTAAAACGTTGTTCAGTTTCTAACTCCCAAGTAAGATATATATCAGGAACATATCTACCCTCAAATGGTGGAATATTCAATTTCAGTTTAGGAATATGCACATCATCTCGTACCTGAGGTGGTGGTGCAGGCCTACCATTACGAATATATACCTGAGGTCGACCTGCTGGTGGTGGTGCTGGTTGATGAGGACATCAATACAATTGTTACACCCACAGCCCCTGTTGCTATACATACTGGACCAATTACTAGAGCTCGTGCACGCCAACTAAATTACCAGGTACTTTCGTTTCTTGGTAATGATTCTAATGTTCATGAGAATATGATGCTGCCTAAATTGGATACATTTGTTTTGCTTACAAATGAAGGGCCTAGCTTGGAGAAGGATGAACATTGGAGCAAGAACAAGCATGGAGATGATGGCATGCGCAAGGGGAACAAGAACGGAGTTACAAGTGATGATTTCAGGACTTTGAAGCCACCATAATGGGTGCATGAAGCCTTGGACGAAATATACAAGATGCCACTTCCTAAATTTCGTCCCGAGGCTATTTTAGGTGCTGCGTCACCTTATTATTGGGCCAGGCCCATGTAATTTCGAAATACATAAGTATAGGCTATTTTTAGAGTCCGTATGTGTGGGGAAACAAGAGATAAGGTTGATTTCGGACCCCTCCACCAAGGGCCACGAAATTCCCCCCTCTTCCTCCATATATACAGCCCTTAGGGCATCGTTTAGACTTTGGGTTTTGTTTAGATTAAAAGTTCGCCATAGCTGCAACTTCGCGTACTTCGTTTGTGTTCAACGACCAGACAAAGGCGTCACAGAACCCCACCTTGATCAATAAAGCTTTCATCTTATATTCGCAATATCCAGATTGCAATCTTAGTTTCTTGCTTGTTCTTCGTTTGCTCGCAGGAAACAGACCCTCGTGGTCAGGTTGATCGTGCTCCGGCGTGGTCAATAACCTCTCGGAGTTGGTTTAGCGATTGCTAAGGCGCGACGTCCTCGCACGTTCGTAGTCGGATCGTCAAAGTCGACTTCCACCAAAGCGAAATCCACCATCTCATCGAAAGACGGGACACCTTTGCCTCTATCAGAGGTGCTGGTGCAGTTGAAGTAGAAGATGCACGTGGTGTCCATGATGAAGGTCGGCCTGCAGAAAAGTTAGTTCGCGCCAATGCTTGTCGATCCTGCACTTCACGTTCAGCTTTACAAGCAAGATGGAATAAACGAGTGATATTAGTATACTCCTTATAGTCTAGAATGGTCTGAATCTCTCTATTTAATCCACCCAGAAAACGTGCAAGCATAGCTTCATTCTCCTCAACAATACCACATCGAATCATGCCAGTTTGTAATTCCTGATAATATTCTTCTACAGAATTTTTTCCTTGTCTTAAACGCTGCAATTTTTGAAGCAATTCACGTTGATAATATGGTGGAACCCAACGCGTACGCATAGCAGTTTTCAAAGCAGCCCAAGTAGTTGGAATAGGATATAATCTACAATGTTCAGACCACCATACACATGCAAAACTAGTGAAAGCACAAACAACAGCAGCAACTCGTCTCTCCTCAGGATATTGTAAACATGTAAATCGTTGTTCAGTTTCTAACTCCCAAGTAAGATATATATCAGGAACATATCTACCCTCAAATGGTGGAATATTCAATTTTAGTTTAGGAATATGGACATCATCTCGTACCTGAGGTGGTGGTGCAGGCCTACCATTACGAATATATACCTGAGGTCGACCTGCTGGTGGTGGTACAGGTGGCTGCACGTAGTGCTGATTTTGATCAACCTCATCCTCATAATCTCCCACATAATCATCCTCCTCCGCATCAGCAGCAGGAGCCACAGAAGTATCAACAGCAGCACCAACAGTTTGGCCAAACACAAGAGGAACACGGCTTGCTCGGCGGAGGTCTGTTTCGCGACGTGGAGGTAGTCATTGTTGTTGTTGTTGGAGAGGTGCGTTTGGTGCAGCGGGTGGTGGTGGTGGAAGACGCGCGCGCAATTCATTAAACTTGTTATCGAGCTTTGTTTCGAATGTCTTCTCAAGGCCAGTGATCTTCTCGGTGGCCTCTTCAAAATTGTTCAGCACATCTTGCACCTGTTCAGTCATCATTTGCTGAAACTTATCATGAAGCTCCTTGTTCGATAAATTCTCCCAGTCAATCTCGTCGGCTTATGATCCTGGCATGGTTAGCAGCAATAGAAATACACAAGAATATAATCCTACAGACTACGAACAAGTGGTGGTGGTGGGTGTCACAAATCCGTCAAGCAAAACTCAAATTCTTACCAGTTCTTACACAGCAACAGGCGGTGATCGGCAACCCTTGTAGTCAAAACTCTCATAGCTTGGATAGAGCGATTACCAGGGAGAGTCAAACGCACGACGTAGATGTATGTGGAGCTGGGAAGGCTTATAATATGGTAGCAAAAAGGGTCAGCAATAATCAATTCAGAGATGCAAAGTTGAATAAACGCTCAACGACGGTACTGTGCTGGTCCTAGGCTAGACTATGCTAGAGACGCGAGCCTAGAACACCAACAAAATCACGGCGCGGCACGTAAACAAGGGAGGAGCACACTCTGAATTTTTTTTCTCTTTTTTTTGCAATTTTTTTTCCTCTTTTTTTTTTGCTCCGCAACAAATTTTTTTTGAAAAAGTCTACAAATGGTCTAAAAACTGCCTAGCCAGAATTTTCCAGACTTAGTTTTTTTTTTGAAATTGGAACTATTTTTCTTCTGTGGATGGCTCGGAAGTTGGGGAGTCCTTCTCTGTCACGACTCGGAGTATCGTGTGATCTGGAAATCGAGAACAATGCAACAATTACTGGACTCGGACTAGAACTGGTGGCGGAGATGAATCTGGTGGAACTTGGACTGGTGGCGGAGATGAATCTGGTGGAACACGGACAGGTGGCGGATATATGTTGCAGGTGAACTCGGATTGGCGTGATGGCGGCGGATATGTGGTGGCGTATATGGATTCGGATTGGCGGTGAATATGTGGTGGTGGTATATGGCAACAGCGACGATGATGATGCGGTGGTGATATATGGCAGCGGCGACGTGACAACCTGTGAACAGAACTCGAAACTCTAAAAGACTAGACGCTAAGACCAGCAACTGGACACGACGATGCAACCGCAAATTCAACAAAGCAAATACAGAAAAGATTATGCAAGGCTCAGATTGGTTCGGATGGGATGAACTAACCCTAATTTTTTTTGGCTTTTTCGTGGACTATAGGTATGAAGAACAGACTCGATCTAAACTACAAAAAACTGTAAAATCTCACCGAGCAACCTGGAAATCTGATACCACTTGATAGAGGCAAAGGTGTCTCGTCTTTCGATGAGATGATGGATATCGCTTTGGTGGCACTCGACTTTGACGATCCGACTACGAACGTGCGAGGACGTCGCGCCTTAGCAATCGCTAAACCAACTCCGAGAGGTTATTGACCACGCCGGAGCACGATCAACCTGACCACGAGGGTCTGTTTCCTGCGAGCAAACGAAGAACAAGCAAGAAACTGAGATTGCAATCTGGATATTGCGAATATAAGATGAAAGCTTTATTGATCAAGGTGGGGTTCTGTGACGCCTTTGTCTGGTCGTTGAACACAAACGAAGTACGCGAAGTTGCAGCTATGGCGAACTTTTAATCTAAACAAAACCCAAAGTCTAAACGGTGCCCTAAGGGCTATATATATGGAGGAAGAGAGGGGGAATTTCGTGGCCCTTGGTGGAGGGGTCCGAAATCAACCCTATCTCTTGTTTCCCCACACATACGGACTCTAAAAATAGCCTATACTTATGTATTTCGAAATTACATGGGCCTGGCCCAATAAAAAGGTGACGCAGCACCTATAATAGACTCGGGACGAAATTTATGAAGTGGCATCTTGTATATTTCGTCCAAGGCTTCATGCACCCATTATGGTGGCTTCAAAGTCCTGAAATCATCAGTTGTAACTCCGTTCTTGTTCCCCTTGCGCATGGCATCATCTCCATGCTTGTTCTTGCTCCAATGTTCATCCTTCTCCAAGCTAGGCCCTTCATTTGTAAGCAAAACAAATGTATCCAATTTAGGCAGCATCATATTCTCATGAACATTAGAATCATTACCAAGAAACGAAAGTACCTGATAATTTAATTGGCGTGCGCGAGCTCTGGTAATTGGTCCCGTATATGTAGCAGTAGGGGCTGTGGGTGTAACAATGGTATTGATGTCCTCATCATCTGACCAAACCAGTCGCTTCAAGTTTCTCGAACTCTTCGGCAATGAATTGCTGCCGCTCTAAAGCTTGCTTCCTGACCTTCTGCTTAACGGGCTGACCATGAGGGCAGACATCATGGTGGTGCTCGATTACCTCCCTAGGAACATCGGGGATGTCAGATGGTTGCAAATAAAACACATTGACATTTGCTTGTAGGAAGGCAATGAGCGCGCCTTCCTATTTGTCATCAAGGGTGGAGTTGATGGTGAACGTACCATCAGTGCCATCCAGCCGTGCCAGGATCTTTTTCACAATAGGTGAAACAACTTTGGATCTCTTGCTAGTGGAACTCTCTGGCAAATAATCGACAGGTGCAGCACACTCTAGAGAGGCGTGATTCCCGGATTTCTTGCCGTCATCCATGCTAGCCTTCTTTCCTTTCTTGTTTTCATTGGTGGGAGCTACAACTTCAGTGGCCTCGGCATCCGCCGCATCCCGGTACATCTTATCCACACATATGATTGCGTCTTTCTTATAGGACGGAACAGGAATGATTCCCATTGGCCCTAGCATTTTCAGAGTGTTATAGGCATAATGAGATGCCTCCATGAATTTATCCAGAGCTAGACGACCAAGAATCCCATTGTACTGCAAGGGGATCTCGACCACGTCAAACACAATCCTCTCGGTCTAGTAGTTTAATTCTCCGCCAAATATTACCCGCAGCAAAATGTTCCCCTTAGGACGACTCCTGCCGGGGTTGATCCCTTGAAGCGTGCCAGTAATCTTGAGCTCTTGATCTGATATCTGAAGCTTGCTAATCACCTTGGGGGAAATCAGATTCAACCCTGCACCACCGTCAGCTAGTATCTTTGAGACCTTGAGGTTGTGGATTGTTGGAGAAACCAACAACGGCAAACACCCTACCGCAATGGTGCGGTCATGGTGATCCTGTTCATCAAAGATGATAGGCGTTCAGGGCCACTTGAGCGGCTTTCAGGAATCTACAGCTGGCTCCACGACATTGACTTCTCGAGCCCACTGTTTGAGCTAGCGGTGAGAGGAGTGCAAAGATGCACCTCCATCATTGGATAGGGCCTCGGTTGCTTTCTGGCACTCTTGCTCACTGGTTTCCTCTTCATCCCCTTCATCACTTTCATCATCACCTTCCTTCTTTTCACGACCTCTAGTAGGCTCTTCTTGCTGCTTGAGAGTCTTGCCTTGGTGACCTCCTCTGCTGCCTCGACCCTTCCCACCAGCACCTTCTTGGTCTCTCTCCTTGTCGCACTTCTCATACTTATCTTTTTGCTTTTTGACGAGTTGCTCAACCCAATGACACTCTTGAAGATCATGGCCCTTGGTTCGGTGGATCTTGTAGTATGCCCCATCTATCTTCCTGGCTTTTTCAGCCGTCGCCACCTCCCGACAATCAGTGCACATGGCAACTTACTCGCCGGGGGCTTTGGTCTTGGCTTTCTTGCCGGTAATAGGGGTGCCAGAACTCTCAATAGCTAGTACTGCCTTCTCTTTACGCTTCTTGTTGCGCTTCTTATTCTTCCTCTTTGGGTTAGCGACATTGTTGTCATCCTGTGAATCGACTTTGCTGCCGCCCTATTCTCCAGGGAGTCGCCTCCCTTCCTATGTACGAGTGCACTTATCCGCCAAGGTGTATAGCTCATTCACAGTATTGGACAACCGGATGTTCATCTTGGAACGTATCCTCCTGTTGCGCAAGTTTGACTGGAACGCAAAAATTACAGCTGTCGGGTGGATATCTAGAATGTTCCTGTGCACCCGGCTAAACCTATGCATGTACTTCTGTAAACTCTCCCGTTCCTTCTCTGTAAGGACTTGCAAGCCGCTGGGCCATCCTGGTTCTTGGTCACCACCCTTGTAAGCACCAACAAACTCATTGCACATGTCAGCCTAGGACGAAATGGAATTCTCCGGCAGGTGCATCAGCCATGACCTCATGTTTGGCTTGAGTGCCAAAGGGAAGTAGTTGGTGAACACCTTCTCATTTCTTCCCCCGGTGGCTTGAACAACAATTTTGTAGATGCTCAAGAACTTTGCCGGGTTCATCCTTCCATCATACTTTTCTGGTATTTCTGGTTTGAAAACACGGGCAGATGTCTAGCGGACTTGCCGCAGCTCGCGAGTGAAGGCAGGGCACCCAGCCTCAAAAGGCAAGTATCCGCATCCACTAGGCGTGGGTTCATTGACGTCTGGGTCATTGCACCTGTCAGATTGGTGGCGGGTTTCACGGTGCCGCTCTATAGTGACACGCGCATCTTCCCTCCACCGATCTTCTAGGACCTGCAGTTGATCTTGACAGGCCTAAGGATCAGATGAAGCCATTGATGCCTCGTCGGGCTCCTGGTCGCGCAGTTCTGATTGCAGCCTCTACGCTGGTTGTCGTGGAGGGGATTGCACTGTTGGAGTGGCCCCCTCAACACAGTCAGTAGCTCGGGCCATTGTTGTTGCTTGTGGGTTGTGGACCCACCCAGTGTGATCCTTCCACTTCAGCAAAACTGATCAAACTCTGGATGGTGGCTCTCTACTCATCCATTTGATCAGCCGCTGGCGGGAATCGTAGCAGGAGTTGGGCTCGTGCCATGGCTTCCGAAGCAGTGCTTGGCATAGATGACAAAGCAGACCGCGACATCGCTCGACTCCTGATAGTACCAGTAGTGGTGGTGTCGCGTTCTCGTCATTGTGAGCCAGTCGCCACGGTAGTACGATGGAGAGAGGGGTGCGCATGGGGGTTGACGACCCCATTCGGCGCTTCATCTTGGTTACCCTGCCCTGGGCAAGGCTCTTGCCCCGTAGCTGCGCCTGTAACAGGGACAGCTAGGGGGTCGCGACTCGGACTAGAGCGAGTGTTGTCGCTTCGGTTGCACCCACCAACACGGTGGGGAGGTGGAGACTAAACATTCCCTCCGCCTGCACTTTGTGGAACACGGCCATCAGGATGTTGTTGATGTCGCCCTCCCCTGGTGTCTTTCTCTCCCGCTTCGACCGTAGTGGGAATGATGATAGCACCGCCTGCCGGCCGCATCCCATACGACACCCCCGCCCCCAACACCGCCGCGACACCTATGGTATCGCGGCTGCATGTGAGAGGGCCTTCGAGGTGGAATGATGAGCTATTGCGCCGGGCTTCTTCTTGGGCACCATGGATGATGAAGCCAACGATGAAGAAGACAATGATGAAGATTGGCACGCTGTTAACAACCTCAGATTCACCAACGCGCTTCCCCCTACGTGGCGCACCAAAGATGTCGTGGTGGAACACGATCACCGATGGGTCCGTCAGCCCCTTGTGGTTCGGCAAGGGGGAAGGTCACGTTGCACAAAGAGCAGAAGCCATGAAATAGCACGACAGAGAAGGCGCTAGTGATTTTTACCCAGGTTCGGGCCACTGGTAAGCATAAAACCCTACTCCTACTTTGGTGGATTGAGGGGAAGACCACGGCGAACACATAGCGCTCAAGCCCGGCAAGGTCGCCTCGGGAAGAGCAGCAATGCGCGTATGAGTACACAAAGGTCTGAATCCTTTTCAAGATTCCCATGGCCCTCCTTTTATAGGCTAAGGGGTAACCATAGTGGCAAAATAGTCATTATCTAGTGATTAGATAGCCAACAATGCTATCATACCTAACTCTGGCAGTTAGGACAAAGTGCATTTAATGCACTGCTAGGTGTCATACTGAGGATGCAGCCCGGCAAGCATGATGCGCTGCTTAATCATCTTCTACCTGTCCGCTTGACACGCCTCTAGACGGGTGTCATATAGGGGTAATCTTCCTTCCAAATGGCTGCCATGTGCCAAATGACAACCAATTAATCACTTGGGGGCTTGACACTGCACTGATAGATGACTTCCGTCGCGGTGCGGTGGAGCGGTGGAGTCTTGGCCAGGAGATTTGCCTTTAGCGGCCCCGACAAGCCTGCCGGGGAAATCTTGGATTCATCCTTGGGGCGGTCTCGACCTGACCAGGCTCGCCCGTCCAGCAAGCGAGGCTTTCGCGTAGTGATATCCTGTTGCCTTTGTATGTCTTGATGTTCTTCATTCGCCCTTTGGTCCCTGAAAGAGCTACTTATATGGCTTGGTATTGACTTGGATACTTGGTGAAGTTTTATCCTTTCCATCGTGCCTGTGTACGGTCCGAGCAACATAAATGAAGGTTTGTTGCACTGACAACATGGCAGCCCGATTAACAAAGGCCAGGGCAGCGGCGCCCATGGCTAGCACGGCTCCATCACAGTGTTGCCTTTACCTAGCGTTTCGCGGTTACCGACTGGCATCATGGCGACCGGCAGCATGAATAGCAGCCAGCGACGGTGTGGAATCGGTCTGAGACCTGCAGTCGCTTGCTAGGTTCGAAGCGGCGGCGTGATGCAGTACTGCAGTTGATAGCTAAATCGCTAAAAACATGGGGCATGGGCTGTTTTGGGCTTCGTCACGTACATAGCACAAATAAGAATTGATTCTGGGCCATATTATATAATACTAATTCGATTAGCTATACACTATATGCATTGCATCGTTAGGGGGGGCGATCGATGGGGGATGTCTAGCCCCTGCTCCCACCCCCTGTCTCCGCCCCTTTTGTACTGGAGTAATATCGATGGATTGCGCTATGGAGCAAAACTAACAAGATGAAATTAAGGAAAAAAGGTGGTACATATAGAGAGCACTCGTCGCCAAATTATGCATATAGTACTATTAAAAAAAGCTAGTACAAGCTTAGATGGGGTGCTAAAGTCTATTAACGAAATTACCATACCTATTTAATTCTTTGATAACTAAACTCCTTCATGCTTTGGGTAAACTTCTCTCATTTAAGTTTTTTTTAGAATTACATATCTCATTTAAGTGTTTTGTGTATGTGGCATATTAGAGCATGGTTAATAGTATAGCCAACTGCTGGCTATATGATGTTGGCCATATATATTTTACGTATATAATGTGAATAAACAAGTGGTAGTACTACAAAATACAAGATGAATTGTAAGAAATACAAGTATGTACATACTGAAGAGTTAAAGTAACGAGAAAGAACACAACATAGTTCTGCTGGGGGCTCAACACAACACACCTCTGAAATAAAACTAAGCACCCTGAAATTAAACTAAGCAACTAATCTGGTAGACACTGCATTAGAACCACCATGAGCAACGACACTGCCACCTTAGTCGGACTCCTCGTCCACATCCTCGACTTCGTCCTTGTCCCTCTTCCTCTTGGCCGATATTTCTTTGCTTGAACTGCACACTATGCTCTCGCTCTTCATCCAACGCTTGTAGATATTGAAACAAAGGTAGGCATCCATTGCAACGTACTGGATGTGGTCTTTATCTATTGAATTCCACTCCCATGCAAGATAAAACTTGTGGTCAGGTTTTGTCAGTTTGTCGTATGAAGGATCAACCATGGCTCCTGCCAGAGTCAGGATTGAAGGTTCATAGGAGGACACCAGCCTATTCTTCTGGAGGTCGAAGGGCTGGCCTACAACAAGGCCTATCCGACCCAAGACTTCCTCATTGTTACAAAAGTCTACAGTAACGAATTTGACTCTGCCGTCTGCGAGGAAGTTCTTAAATTACTCGCACTTAATGTCGGCATGGCATATGTGGTACACCAAGCACAATTTATGCACGCGAACTTGGATCACAATGGGATTCTTCTTCTCTTCCTCCTTCAGATTCTTCTCTTTTCCCAGGACTGTGGTGTACTCAACATCTAGCCCAGCGACCCACTCATCACCATCTGTCGGCGTTTTGGGAACCAAGATACCCAGCCCTGCCTGCCTGCGACCCATGACGTGGCTTCATGGACGGCGTAGTACGACCCAGCTTTGTCTACGGCAAGACAAGACCCTCCCGAGGGTCCAAGCCTCGCGAGGCGGATGACATCAAGACTCCTAAGGAAGCGGCCTCCTTAGGTGGCCTCCTAAGCAGAGCGGAGATTCCTATGCAAGACCCAGCCTCATGAAGCTGAAATGGCATCAGCCATGATGATCAAGGCCAGATGCGCGCCAGCCGACGCAGTACAACAGGTTTCCTCTTTGGTCTAAATGAGGCAAGCGCAGGTCTTGAGTCCCAAGGAATCAACCAAAGGTTGCCATTTGCATGCAATGAGACCAAGACTGCCAGAACGACAGCGTGGATGTCATCGCCGAGGCCACCACAACATCATGCTCAGAGGCTTTGCAGGCAAAGACCACCTTTCATCAGGATTAGATGTACTTCTTGTTCCCCTTCAAATTTTGCCGTTGTGGGATCCCTTCCTGCCTATGTTTTGGAGGAAGAGGACAAAGGACACTATAAATAGGGCGTAGCCACCACCGTAGAGGGGGGGGGGTCGATGGATCAACTCACCAGGTGATCAGCTCGTAGAACCACCAAGAGCTCATCACAAGAACACACCTCCTGAGGCTGTTCTTCCACTTGTACTAGTTCATCCTCAGCCCATCGCGAGGCCAATCCACCACAAAGCAGGAGTAGGGTATTACACCGCAAGGTGGCCCGAACTTGGGTAAACTTCTGTGTCTTACTCTGTCATGTTCATCAAGCTAGGTTGTGAGAGAAGTGGATCGAGAAGCTTGATAGGTTGAGTTCTTTGCACACGCCCCTGAGTTTGAACCTTTCTTGGGTCTGCGGAGCCCGGAATCCGACATTTGGCACGCGAGGTAGGGGTCGTGTCAGAGGTTGGCCTCTTCATCAACCATGCTCCGTCCTGGCCGTCCCTCCATGGTAGACACCTCTCCTTTTGCTGGTTCACCGAGTGCGTTCGGAGGCGCTGTGGGCCTCCGGGCCTTTTCCCCCGCCTTGCGCTAGGTGTAGTGGCCTCTGAAGTTTAGGCTGGAGCTGCCTCCATGCTATGACGGCGCGGTGGACCCTGCAGGGGTTCCTCCAGGCGTAAGAGGAGGCCATTTGGGTAGCGGGTGGAGATGGCAAGGTCATGGCCAACTGGCTCCCCGTGGCACTCATGGGCATGCTGCACACCTGTCTGCTTGGCTTACCGGAGTCTTCGGTAGATTCATGGAAGGAGCTTCGCAGGTTATTCGCCGCGCGCTTCGCGGTTCTAGCGCACCACGTCGTCTCCGCCATCCTCGGCGGGTCACAGGCGCCAACTTCAGACCGCCACACCAAGCAGTTCTTCCGTCAGATGGGGGCTCCTCCGTCCCTGTGAAGGGCCCCTCCGGCCTGGGCGGTGCCCCAGGCTTACCTCACCTTCCACACCGGGGATCACCCCAAGGCCACGGCTGGCGCATGCATGTTGCCCATGCTCTGCACCCCGACCATCTGCAATGTGGTAGTAACCAGGACCTTCATCGATGGTGGCGCGGCCTCTACGTCCTCTCCGTGGAGGCGTTTGCTCCACGTGCCTCACGACCGGCTCCTCCCCACCAAGCCGTTCTCCGGAGTGGTCGGCGGCTCCACCTACCCCGTGGGGCTGATTCGTCTCCCGTCAGCTTCGGGATGCGCGAAAACTACCGCATCTAGCTCATTGACTTCGACGTTGCGTGCATCAGGCTCCCATACAAGGCCATCCTCGGGTACTTGGCCCTTACCAAGTTCATGGCGGCGACTCACCCTGGCTACAACATCATGAAAATGCCAGGGAGCAGCGGCGTCCTCACCGTGTCGGGGGACACTGGAGATGCACTAGCGGCCCTCAAGCTCGCCTTTAAGGCCACGGTGGCGGCACGGCCTAGTGCAGAGTGCGCTCCAGAGGGCCCGGGGGTGCCCCGAAGAAGACGGCATTCCTGACTCCGTGCAGGGTGTATTGCTACATATGCATGCCGTTTGGGTTGCGCAATGCTGGAGCAACTTTCCAGCGGTTGATGCACATCGCCTTGGGCAAGCATCTTGGATGAAATGCAGAGGCTTATGTTGATGATATAGTGGTCAAATCCCGGGAGGCCAGAACACTTGTTGAAGATCTATAGGAGACGTTCGCCAACCTGCACAAAGTGAAGTTGAGGCTTAATCCTGAGAAGAGCGTATTTGGTGTTCCGTCAGGCAAGCTGCTTGGTTCTTGGTGTCGCACAGAGGAATTGAGGATCCGGAGAAGGTCAAGGAAATAGAAAGGATGAGCCCACTTCAAACTCTCGAGGAGATGTAGAAGCTGGCAGGCTGCGTGACCTTGCTTGGGCGCTTCATCTCCAAGCTAGGCGAGCGCTCCCTCCCGTTCTTCAAGCTGATGAAGAGGAAGGGCCTGTTTGAATGCGCCCCAGAAGCTAACACGACTTTTCAAGACCTCAAGAGGTACCTCACCATCCCACCGGTGATGGTGGTCCATGAGGAGCACGCGGCCAAGGGTGTGCAGCGCGGAGCCTCACGCCCGTCCAAGACACCACGACCTCATGACGGCACTCCTGAGGCCGCAGATCTATCGTCGGGAGAGGGAGTGCCAGAGATCACGGCCCCCAAGGCCGCGATGTCCCCTCCTGAGGGAGGGCTTCCTGAGGCTACATCACCCCAAGAGGAGCAAGACTCGACAGACACTTCCTCTTTCGTTGAGCATCCCGTCTACTTCGTCAACACTGTACTACAGGATGCACGACTGCGTTACCCCATGTCGTAGAATCTCCTCTTGGCACTCCTCGTCGCCTCCAGAAAGTTGCGACATTACTTCCAAGGCCACCCTATCAAGGTCGTCTGAGCCTACCCCTGGAGAGGGTGCTCCAAAGCCCCAATGTTGCAGGAAGAGTTGCCGAGTGGAACATCGAGTTGCAGGCGTTCCAGCTGGATTTCAACACCACCTGAGTCATCAAGGGTGCAGCCCTTGCTGACTTTGTGGATGAATGGACTGGCTCGCCAAGTCAAGAAGTGGGTGAGGATGGCTCCCTCGTTCCGGGAGACGAAGCGCCCAATGGTTGGGTCATGTACTTCAATGGTGCATTCGCGCGCTGGGGCGCGGGGGCTGGAGTCGTGCTCATCTTGCCCACCCAAGACAAGCTCTACTACGCCATGCAGCTCTGCTTCCAGCATGGCGAGAAGGTCTCCAACAACATCACTGAATTTGAGGGCCTAATCGCCGGGCTCAGGGCTGCTGTAGCTCGGCGGGTCAGGCGCCTTACCATCAGGGGCGACTCCCAGCTCCCCATCAACTTCTCAAACAAAGAGTGCATGCCGAAGGACAAGCACATGGAGGCATACCTTGAGGATGTACATAAAATTGAGAAGCAATTCTTGGGTTTGGAACTGCAGCACGTGTCGTGCGGCACAAACAAGGAGGCAGACGACATCACCAAGAGGGCATCCCGGTGCCTCCCCCAAGAGCCTGGCATCTTAAAGGAGCGGCTCTTCAAGCCGTCGGCGGTTCCTCCCATGGCCGAGCCAGCACCTGATACGTCTCCAACATATCTATAATTTTTTTATTGTTCCATGCTATTATATTATCATTCTTGGATGTTTTACAATCATTTTATAGTCATTTTATATCATTTTTTGGTTCTAACCTATTGACATAGTGCCCAGTGCCAGTTACTGTTTTCTGCATGTTTTTTACATCGCAGGAAATCAATATCAAACGTAGTCAAACGCAACGAAACTCCTGGAGGATTTTTTGGGCCAGAAGAAAGCCAGTGGGCTAAAGAAGCACATGGGGGCCTGCTAGAGGGCAGCGGCACCCACGAGGGTGCGCCAGGAGGCCCAGGCGCGCCCTAGTGGGTGCTACCCACCTCGGGTGCCCCGTTGTCGGTGTACTAGAGTAGGGGTACCCTAGTACCCCGAACTTGTGCACGGGCAGTCGCAGCATCCCGCGGCAAGGCTTGCCGGGTGACCGCCAAGACCCTCCGTGGTTCCCTTGAAGACCATTCAAGAACAAAGTACTCAAACCAAGGCCCCGGCAAGAGGAGCTTGCCGGGAAGGCCAACCCGGGCCCCGGCAAGAGGAGCTTGTCGGGAAGAGACAAGACCCCGGCAAGAGGAGCTTGCCGGGAAGGCCACTCAAGGCATACCAAGAAAGCTTGCCGCGACTCGCCCTACATCCCGGCAAGGCCCGGTGAGCGACAAGCTCCCAAACACGACAAGACGACGACCGCGGCAAGGAGCTTGCCGCGGGAAACCCCCACTTTGTGCCCGCGCTCCAGCACACCTGCTAACGTGTCGCTCTAGGACTCTTCCAAGCACACGTGGCAGGAGGCTGTGCACCTAGGGGTGCGCGCTGGCAAGCGGAGGTGAAGAGAAGGCCATCGTGGCAAACAGTGGCGCTCCTAACGGTCACTTTTTGCACTGTTTAGGCAACTCAGACATGCATTTAATGCCCTTGTCCCCTGCCGTCAGAGTTAGGTAGGGTGCACTGTATCCACAGTAGCGGTAGCTGCACCTACCGCATCCTTTTCCATTTTACCCTTCTTGTCTACGTTGCCCCCTGTCGGTGACCCCTTGAAAGTATAAAAGGAGGCCCAAGTGCAACGTAGAAGGGGTTTGGGGAGGTTCGGCCGGCTCGGCTCATTCGGAAGCACCAGAAACACTCCCACGCTCGGTCTGGCAGCATCCATCGCTCCCGAGCAAGAATTCAATACACACAAACAAGCCGCAGTAGGGTTTTACGCATCCGTGCGGCCCGAAGCTGGGTAAAAACCGCCCGCGTGTACCGCCTCGATCCGCTCGTTGTGCGGCCTCCGCCCTCACCGAATCGAAAGGGCTCCTGTCCCCATAGGTGTTGGTGAAACCAGCCTCCCCGACATCTCTGGCGCTCCAGGTAGGGGGCGTCGAGATCGTGCGAACCCGATCCGGCGTGCACGCGAGCTAAATCTTCATCGTCTTCACCGACATGCCACCGAAGAAGAAGGCTTCGGGGGCAACAGCCCCGTCTGCGTCGCCTCCACCACCTCCGGAGCAGGCGGACGGTGGAGTGGACGCCGGCGGAAGAATGGACATCGACGAGGGTGCCCACAACGCTGCCAAGTCCAAGGACAAGGCCGCGCAGACCTCGGTGTCCATACGCCCACCGCGCCCATCTCAGGAGGCGCGGGACCAGCAGCGTCATGGCGTTCGCAGCGCCATACATTCGCTGGGCCAAGATCAAGCTGGTGGTTCGCGTGGCGTTCAAGACCAGCATGCACGCCAGCATGCTGGCCCCAGCGAGGTGCGGTCGCCTGGACGGGACGCTGCTCCTTCTAACTTGGTTAGGAGTCCGAGCATGTCCCGCTCCTCGCACCGTTCACCTCTGCCGCCCACCATGCCGGCGGAAGCCTTGGCGCAGGCCCAGCTACTCCTAGATTACCCTCTGACGGCGGACAAGACCGACGAATGGAGGGCCACTATCCAGAGCCTCATCGGCTTCGCCAACGGCGACACTGCGCGGTAACCAAGCACCTCGCTGCCGCGGCAGGATAGCCGGACGCGAGCCGATGGCAACAAGACCGGGGGAGGTGCGACTTCCATGCACTCTCCACTACGAAGGCCGAAATCGCCGACTCGCCGGGTCCACCCCAACGGTGGCTCCACCGCGTCGTCGGACCCACGAGCTCGTCGCGACCAGCGCCAAGTTCTCCATGAACGACAACAAGAAGACGCTCGGACCCGCATCGAGCGCCGAAGAGAAGCGCGACGTCAATCCGACAAGCGCGCTGGGCCCTCTGTTGACATGCATGCGCCAGGGGAACCAGGCGATCTGCCGTACGCGGTAGGTTGTCCTGCGTTCACCCGTGAGCTGCGGCAAGTCCAGTGGCCCAGCACAAAGAATTTCAAACCAGACGTACCAGAGAAGTACGACGGCAAGACGCATCCGTCGGAGTTTCTCAGCATCTACACCATCACGATGCAGGCTGCCGGGGGACGGGACGACAAGATCCTTGCCAACTACTTCCCGCTGGAACTCAAGCCCAATGTCAGGTCCTGGCTCATGCACTTGCCGGACAACTCCATATCCTCCTGGGCTGATCTGTGCCATCAGTTTGTCGGCGCCTTTACAGGCGGCCACAAGCCACATGGCCAAGAAAGCGATCTTCATCTGCTCGCCCAGAAGGAAGGAGAGCCACTGTGCAAGTACATTCAGAGATTCAGCCGTGTACAGCACAACATCCCAGACGTCCACCCCGCCGCGATCATTAGCGCGTTCCATCAGAACGTGCGAAACCAAAGGATGAGGGAGGAGATGGCGATGTGTAAGATCAGAGACGTCAGCGAGCTTTACGCCCTGGCCGACAAGTGTGCACGCGCTGAAGAGGGGAGGAGGCTCCCCGGAGAGGATACAGGAGCAGGAGGATCTGACAGTGAGGATGCCGCCCCGGCAAAGAAAGGCCGGCGGCGGAACAACAGAAGGAAAAAGGGCAAGGAAGTGCTAGCTGCCGAGCAGACCGGCAACGGAGGTGGCGCCAAGGAAGCTAAAGCTAGTGGCTCCGACAAGGAGGCCCAGCCTGTGGCGGCCGCCGACAAGCAGGACGGCTCCGGCAAGCAGTATTGTAAGATCCACCGCACCAGGGGTCACGATCTCCAGAACTGCAAGAAAGTCGAACAGCTTGTGGAGCAACAGAAAGCTGAGTATGAGTGGCGCGACAAGGAGAAGGCCCAGGAAGGAACTGGTGGATCCGGCAAGAAACGTCCCGGCCGAGGAGGACGCCGCGGCAAGGCCAAGCAGTGGCAAGGAGACAGACCTCCCCGCGGCCGCGACAAGGATGAAGATGACGACAGCGATGAAGACATGGATGATGACGAGGCCGATGAGCAGGAATTTCAGAAAGCCACAGAGGTCCTGTGCGTTGACGGTGGTGCTTCTCTGTATACTTCGCACCGCCAACTCAAGCAGTGGATGCGGGAAGTGAATGCAGCAGAGCCATCCATATAGTCACACAAGCCTCTAAAATGGTCCAGCACACCTATCATCTTCGACATTGAGGATCACCCTGATCGCGTAACTGCGGTCGGGTGCTTGCCGATGTTAGTCTCACCAACTATCCGCAACCTCAAGGTCACGAAGATGCTAGTTGACGGCGGGGCTGGCTTGAATCTGATCTCCTCCGCGGTCCTTCAGAAACTCCAGATCCCTGACAGCGAGCTCGAGGAGACCGGCACATTCCAAGGAATCAGCCTAGGAAGAAGCAAGCCGAAGGGAAAGATCACGCTGCCGGTCACATTTGGCAGCGAGATGAATTTCAGAACTGAGAGGGTCACATTTGACGTTGCCGATTTTCCATTACCCTACAATGGGATCCTTGGCCGTCCAGCGCTCGTCAAGTTTATGGCAGCCTCTCACTATGCATACAACATGCTCAAGACGCCAGTCCCGATAAGTGTCATCTCTGTCCCCAGCGACAAGAAAGATGCCCTTATCTGCGCCGACAAGATCTACCAGGAAGCAGCAGCCGCAGCTGGTCACAACACACTTGCCGCTGAAGCTCCCGGGAGGAAGAAGAAGACAAAGTCCGGCAAGAGCTCTGATGCCCACTCCGGCAAGCGCACCTCTTCGGAGTGCTGCGCTACCGTCGAGGACGCACCATCGAGCTCCACCGGCAAGTGCAAGAAGACGATGGCAGCTCCACCCGAGACCAAGAAGGTGTCCGCCAAGGAGGACGGCACTGGTGGTACCTTCACCATCAGTGCCACGCTTGACCCCAAATAGGAAAGCGCGCTCGTTGCTTTCCTGCGGGCGAATGTCGACGTGTTTGCATGGCAACCGTCTGATATCCCCGGTGTTCCCAGGAAAGTAATTGAGCACCACCTAGCCGTCTGTCCTCATGCGCGGCCCATCAAGCAGAGAGTCAGGAAGCAGGCAGTGGAGCGCCAAGAGTTCATTGTAGAAGAGATCAGGAAATTGGAAGCAGCAGGCCTTGTCAGAGGAGTGCTCCATCCCATGTGGTTGGCCAATCCAGTAGTCGTGCGCAAGGCGAACGGGAAATGGAGGCTTTGTATAGACTTCACTGATGTCAATAAAGCTTGTCCCAAAGATCCATTTCCCTTGCCGCGTATTGACCAGATTGTTGACTCCACAACTGGATGTGATTTGCTTTCATTTCTTGATGCATACTCAGGATACCATCAGATCTTCATGGCAGAAGAAGATGAGGAAAAAACCGCATTTATTACCCCTTGCGGCACATACTGTTTTATACGGATGCCCTTTGGGTTGAAGAATGTTGGTTCAACATTTGCAAGGGTAGTCCACATCGCTTTTGAGACACAGATACACAGAAATGTGGAAGCCTACATGGATGATATAGTGGTCAAGAGCAAGGACAAGGCTACCCTGATCCAAGATTTAGAAGAAACTTTTGCAAATCTGCGCAAGATCAACCTCAAGCTCAAGCCCGAGAAGTGCGTGTTTGGAGTCCCTTCAGGCAAGCTTCTCGGGTTCTTTGTGTCTCAGCGGGGAATTGAAGCCAACCCCGACAAGATCAAGGCCATCGAGCAGATTGAAGCACCGAAGCGCGTCAAGGATGTGCGAAGGCTTGCCGGTTGCGTGGCTGCTCTCAGCAGGTTTATCTCTAAGTCTGCTAAGCGCGCCCTGCCATTCTTCAAAATATTGAAAAAGGCAGGTCCAATGAAATGGACTCCGGAAGCGGAGGCCGCGCTGCAGGACTTGAAGAGGTACCTGTCCTCCACTCCAATACTTGTCGCACCTAAGCCACAAGAGAAGTTGCTGCTATACCTAGCGGCAACCAATCAAGTGGTTAGTGCTGCGTTAGTAGCGGAGAGGGAGGCGGATGATGAGCCAGCGACCGCGACAAGTGAATCCAGCGATAAGCAGGGGGCTTCTCCGACAAGCTCTGGTGCCGATAAAGATGAATCTGCGCAGATGTGCAAGGAGGTGCAGAAGAAGATGGTGCAGCGCCTAGTTTACTTTGTTAGCTCCCTTCTCCAGGGGGCTAGGTCGAGGTACTCTGGTGTGCAGAAATTGCTTTTCGGCCTTCTCATGGCCTCGAGAAAGCTGCGCCATTACTTCCAGGCACACGAGATCACAGTTGTCACTCGCTTTCCGCTGAAGAGGATACTGCAGAATCCAGAAGCAACAGGTAGGATTGTCGAGTGGGCATTGGAACTGTCAAGCTTTGGCCTCAAGTTTGAGAGCACTACAACGATCCAAAGCAGGGCATTGGCAGAGTTCATAGCAGAGTGGTCGCCAACCCCAGACGAAGAAATTCCAGAGACGAGCATCCCCGTCAAGGAGACAAGCAAAGAGTGGCTGATGTACTTTGATGGTGCCTTCTCGCTGCAAGGCGCCGGTGCTGGCGTGCTGCTTATTGCACCCACAGGAGAGCACCTCCAGTACGTAGTCCAGATGCATTTTTCCAAGGAGCAAGCAACGAACAATACTGCAGAGTATGAGGGTTTGGTTCCCGGCCTCAGAATCGCAGCCGACCTTGGGATCAAGAAACTCATTGTAAGGGGTGACTCGCAGCTTGTTGTCCGCCAAGTGAACAAGAACTACCAGAGTCCATTGATGGAAGCTTATGTTGATGAAGTGAGAAAGCTAGAAGAACACTTTGACGGCCTGCAAATGGAACACGTTCCACGAGCTCAGAACGACATTGCTGATGGCCTGTCAAAGTGCGCTGCACTAAAGTTGCCTGTGGAACCAGGGATCTTTGTGCTCAAGCTGACTCAACCATCCGTGACACCATCAACTGGACAGAATAAGAAGAGGAAGTTGGTTTGTGGTGACTACTTTCCGGCAGAGCTTCCCGAAGCCGCCGCCAAGAAGGTCCCCAAGATCGACGCCAAGAGTGCTGAGGAGCAGTCTGCTCCGGCGAACCTCTTGGTTTGTTCCGTTGAAGCAAACGCTCCCGACAAGTTTTGCTCCGGCAAGCTTGCCGGGGAATATCACGCTCCGGCAGAGCCGCAGGTTCTTGCCGTAGAAGCGGATGTTCCCGCAGCAACAGATACGCCTTTAGTCCTTGTTGTCGAGCCACAAGCTCCAGCATGGGCGCAGCAGATTGTCCATTTCCTTCAGACAGGAGAGCTTCCCGAAGAGCAAGAAGAAGCTGAAAGAGTAGCCCGGCAGTCAAGTATGTACAGGTTTGTCGACAACACACTGTACAGAATAAGACTCAACGGTGTGAAATTGAAGTGCATTCGCCGGGAAGATGGATAACAGCTGTTGGCAGAGATACATGGAGGCATATGTGGTCACCACATTGGCGCAAGAGCACTTGCCGGCAAAGCTTTCCGACAAGGTCTCTTCTGGCCGACAGCCCTCCAGGATGCAACTGCACAAGTAACCAAGTGTGAAGCGTGCCAGTTCCATTCCAAGCAGATACACCAACCAGCTCAAGCTCTCCAGACGATCCCTTTATCCTGGCCATTTTCGGTCTGGGGGCTCGACATCCTCGGCCCCTTCCCCCGAGCTGTCGAGGGCTTTGAGTTCTTGTACGTTGCAATCGACAAGTTCACAAAGTGGCCGGAAGTGGAACCAGTGAGGAAGGTGACAGCGCAGTCAGCAGTCAAGTTCTTCAGGTCGATTGTTTGCCGTTTCGGGATCCCTAACAGGATCATCACCGACAACGGCACTCAATTTACGAGCCGCACCTTCATGCAGTACGTCCAAGATCTTGGCGCCAAGATCTGCTTCGCTTCTATTGCTCACCCGAGAAGCAACGGTCAAGCGGAGCGGGCAAATGCTGAAGTGCTGCGAGGCCTCAAGACTAGAACTTTCGACAAGCTGCACAAGTGCGGAAGAAACTGGATCGAGGAGCTGCCGGTGGTTCTTTGGTCGATCAGGACGACGCCAAATCGAGCCACTAGCCAGACACCCTTTGCTCTAGTCTATGGAGCAGAGGCAGTTCTCCCCACGGAACTCGTTTACGGGTCTCCTCGAGTGCTCGCTTATGATGAGCTCGAGCAAGAGCAGCTGCGACAAGATGACGCGCTGCTCCTTGAGGAAGACCGTCTCCAGGCTGCTGTGCGAGCCGCTCGCTACCAGCAAGCTTTGCGTCGCTACCATAGCCGCGAAGTTAAAGCCAGGAGCTTCGAGGAAGGCGACCTTGTTCTTCGACGCGTTCAGTCCGCCAAGAATTCCAACAAGTTGACGCCGAAGTGGGAAGGCCCTTATCGGGTGAAACGAGTCACTAGGCCCGGCGCTGTCCGCCTTGAGACCGAAGATGGCACTCCAGTGAGCAACTCCTGGAACATTGAACATCTTCGTAAGTTTTACCCGTAAGGCGCGGTTGCCGGAAGCTTTTCCGGCAACCACCTTTTGTACAAGTCTTGCCGCTGTTGCATGTAATCCTTTGTACAAAGCCGGGCGCAGACCCCGTGCACCAGTAAAGCTCATGTGCCCCGCACATCTTGTTAGTTTTTTATGCTATAATCCTTTTTCGCATATGTTATCTGACACTTTGTGCAGCGCTAGACCCCGGTAAGCAATAACGAGCCCAAGGCTCCATATCATTATTTGATTTCTCTGTTTCTTTCTCAAAA